>NC_067472.1:31164301-31520391 GCF_947179515.1 Apodemus sylvaticus
TTGGGGTCACACTGCAATTGCAGCTACTCTGATACTGATGGATCAGTGATAGTCTGATACTGATGGTTAGATGGAGTTCAGAGTGTTAAGTATCAACAGAAGTTATATGTTCTGGAAGGATGCCAGGTAGAAGAGACCTTTGTTAGCATGTTACAGATACTTGTACATTGATTTGATCCTTAAACAATGGTGGTATTAGTGCCATCTGACATTTTGTGTGATTTTAGTCTAAGCAAAGGTCTTCCTGGTTCCAAATCCAGGTTTCAGATATTGTTATATAGAAGGGACAAATACTTGCTTGTTCCTTTTGATAGATCTCTGTCATATGAAGATTTGTTCCTCAGTTAAAAAAAAATTATATAACTGTTTCTCAACCTGTGGGTTTTGACGTCTTGGGGTTTGATGACCATTTTACAAAGGTCACCTAACACCATCAGAAATGTTAGATACTTATATTAGTATTCATAACAGTGGCAAAATTACAGTTATGAAGTACCAACAAAAACAGTTTTATGGTTGGAGGTCACTACAACATGAGGTATTAAAGGCATTAGGAAGCTTGAGAAACACTGTTTTAAAGCAAGATATAGTTTACTATTATTTTTATGGGTACCTATAAGCAGTTGATTTAAAAAAAACCTAGCATATGAATAATTTTCACTCATTGTTATTCTGTCTGTGCCAGGTGAAGAGCATCTGTTCAGTTCTACCCCAAATTAATGCTGTTATTTTGTTTCCAGTGTACCTGTGGGAGCACTGAAGCTAAGAAGGCACAGCTACAGAAATGGGATTATGGGATTGTACCCCATAATCTGACACTGGAAACGGTGTGTTTGAAAAGTACTCTATCATACATCTCGGATAATATATCAAAAAGAATCAAATGGGGGTACTCCTGAACATTTTGACTGTATTTTTTGTTCTTGGAGTAATTTGTTTTTCCCTGTCATAATTTTACACATGTTATCACAAGGATCCATTTGAAGCATTCCACAAGTTTCTACACATGCCACTTTGTGCCATTTTGTCACCAGAGTATAGATGCTTCGCCCCAGGTTACTTGTGATTCATTAAAATGTGTCTGCATTCTGCAGGTTAGAAGCCAAACTGCAATAAATCAGTTTCCTAGAAATGGCAGTAGAATGTCCTTGAAATGGTTGCCACAGATGACTGTCCTGGCACACTCAGTGCTGGCATTTTTTGTTATCATTTGTGCGGTTTGTAAATTGGGGATTAATTTGAAAATGGAAATTGATGGCCTCTCTGAGTTCAGTTTGTTGTGAGGTCCACTCAGTTCTTTGATAGTCATCGCTTATACACACCACCATGAACTTTGAACAAATTTTACTTTGGTCTTCAAGAGACCAAAGATGAATACCATATGAACTGCCTTGCTTAAAAAGTGACTTAAAAAGTGACTTAGAACTTTTATCTACTTAATTTTGTTTGTTTTTGTTTGTTTGTTTGTTTGTTTAATTGGAGGCCTCATTGTACCCCCCCCCACACACACACACACAAAAAAAAGCTTGGTTCCAATGTATGTGCATAAACATTAGAGGCTAAACTAAGATCAATGAATAGAGACATTCTTGTGCTGACAAACAAGATTAGATAAGAAAACCAGTTGGGCTTTTGGGTTTAGCCTCAGAATACAAAGCTTGTCTGTCCTCCACAATATTATCACACAGTGAGAGAAGGGATAACCCAGGTTTCCTGTCCCAGGCCTCAGGGACCTCAGTGCATTTCTGAGTCTCTGCCAAGGGCAGCCTACCATTTCCCCATGGAGAAGAAGCCCTGCAGTGGCTTAGGCCAGAGACCTCAGGCTGCTCCTACAGATAACGTTCCAGTCCAGGCAGGCAGAACTTCAATCATGACTGTTCATCAGTTGTCAGTCAGTGTTAATGAAGAGCAAACTGTGACCAGCCAGGGCCTTAGGGATAGTTCAGTGTGACAGTCGCTGCATCTGGGAGGCTTCTGTTCTCCCAGTTACTACAAGATGATATAAATGAACTTCTTTTGGCTCTCTAGGAAGTGACTGCTACTATTCTCTTTTATTGCTTCCCCTTTGATTATTACTTTAATAGATGTAACCTGGTTTGTCTTGTAAATAGACTGTAGTACAACAGGGCCTGGCTGGGGCTTTCTGTCTATGTAGTACAATCGTTAGTGGTTGCAGGGAGAAGAGGAGAAGACTCTCTGTGACTCCTCTTCCCTCTTCCAAAGACATTGCTCAAAAGCATGTTGATCCTTTTATTTCTCATTTATAGAATCTTATTGTGACTAACTCGATTGCATTCTTTCTTTTTGCTCACATAATTCACTCTTGCAACTGATGCTGTAATAACATATGCTTCTTCCTGCACTGTTTTGAGGTTATCTGTCTCCTGGTTTTCTGTAAGCATCTTAAGGATAGGTTATCTCTCATCGTGCACCCAGTTCCCAGGAGAGGAAAGGTTTGTACAGAATTATGCCTGACATCAGTTCCCCTGCAAATTGTTGAAAGTGTAAGTTTTCAACAGATGTGTGCTCTATGAGTGGGCCAGTGAATGAAACATAAGCTCTGCTTCCCATTCAGAGGTTTCCTTCCTATTCAAATGCACAAGAGGAGACCAGAGGAGTGTGCAGTCTAAAACCCAAGTGTTCATCTGATGCACATCACATGACAAGTCACAAAGGCTTCTGGTGAAGCAGCTTCCTGATTCCCAGCATAAGAAGAAACCAGGGAAGTTATGAGGAACCAAGGACTGGAAGGGCACCAGGAAGTAATAGGTCTTATTCTCCTGACCTCAACTAATAGGTCTTTATTCTCTTCCCTTGATCCCAGAGAAACATAACAAATGCTAAACATGCAGCATTTGTATCAAAGAAAGAACATAAATACCTTGTGCAGAAGACTGCTTTCCAGTGTAAAGCTCTGTGCAGGGAACTGTAGGGCACCAATCAGTTAAGAGAGTAGAGGCACCAAAAAAAGCATGAGGCTTTTTCTCATCTTTTTGATTCTCCCTAGTTCCTTATCCACAGAACCAAGATTTTGGACCACAGTATATGGATTTGTGTATATGTATGTGAGTATACTCTGCAACCATGCTTACCTCTTTGTACAATGCAAACACCAGGATCTGAGTCCTGGCTGTTGTCCATAGAGTCATGGTTCCCCTGACATCAGTTCCCCTGCAAATTGTTGAAAGTGTAAGTTTTCAACAGATGTGTGCTCTATGAGTGGGCCAGTGAATGAAACATAAGCTCTGCTTCCCATTCAGAGGTTTCCTTCCTATTCAAATGCACAAGAGGAGAGCAGAGGAGTGTGCAGTCATGTGCTCTAGAGTCATGGTTCCATCATTCATCAGTCATGTGCTCTAGGCCAGTTGCTCACCTTCCCCCAGCCTCCTCTCTCTCCTCTGGAGTGTAGTGGTAACAGAGGTACCCACTTCATAGAAACGTTTTTTTGACTTTTTGAAAACAAAACTTTTCCCCTGCTAAGAGACTTCACTTTTTTTCTTTAAAGACTAGTTTCAGTTTAATTGAAAAATTGAACAGAGCGGTAAAACATTTCCATGTCCTGCTTTCTGTAGACAATTTCCTTTCTAGAACTGCTTTGGTAAGGTGATTCTATTCTAGTTGATGGGCCAATATTGAAGCATTTACCTAAGTCCATTAGAACATTAGAGTTCCTTCACGTATGGTTCAGCTCTGTGGGCCTTATCAAATGCATTGTGTGCCCACCATTACTGTACTGTGCAACCCCACTTCACTCTAGCCTGCCTGTTATCCTATGTCCATCTTAGTAATGTCACTGAAGTAAATGTTCTCTTATTTTTAATTCTACTCACTCATGATGCATGTTATAAATCAACGAACTTTTTATATTTATGATATTTCTTGAAATGTACTGTAGTCACTTGTTTAAGGAGGTAAATTTGGACCATTTTATGTAGAACACCATGTAATATGTGAATAGACAGTTTGATCTCTTCATTACCCACCTAGATGCCTTGCTTACCCATTCCTTCCCTCTTCTCTATATTTTTTGGTCCATCTTTTCCTGTGCCATCAGTCTAGCCTCGTAGTATAATGGTCGGTATCAGTGGAACAGTGTGGGAAGGATACTCTTACTTTGTATCCTGAGGGGAAAGTCCTAGTATCTTACTATTAGGTAGATGTTAATGGTAAGTTTCTTTTTTTTCTCCCATTTTATTTTATTCTTCCTTTCTTTTGTTTTAAAGTCAGGTTGAGAAAATTACCCTGCACCAAAAGCTTTTTTGAATCACGAGTGGATGTTTTGCCCCCTACCTATTGATATGAACTTGTGAGTTTTATTCTTGTGTGTGTTGATATGGGGGTTATAGTAATTGATTTTACAGTGTTGAGCAGGACCTGCATACATGAGATAAACCCTACTTGGTCATTTCTTTTCCCAAGATTATGTTGGTTGTAAGCTAAACTTTTTCTTTCTATTTCCTAGTTTTGGATATTTCATCCCCCCTTTTTTCCTGCTTTGGCTGAATCCTAGAATTTTTTCCAACATAAACATTTTAATAAATAACTATGTACGTGGCCTAGATTTAAAATGCATTTGCAGATAAAGAAAACTAGCAGATCCAAAGAGTGAGCGTGGAGCCAGTTCAGCTTCTCCATAAGCTTCACATGCATTTTATAACCATAGACTAGGGAGAGCATGCACACCACACTCTGATGGGATGCACTAGGGGATGGGAAAGAAGTGAAGCCAAGTAACACCATCTGACCTGTCATCTTCCCGCTGCAGAACCACTCCAGAGCTAAAGATCAGCCAGGGCTACTCTTGACCACACCCAGAAGCCTTTCTCCTGTTGTTAACATTAGATCATGGGCATTATCTACAGAACGTATCCACCAATTACCCCCAACAGTATTAGAACAAGATAAAGAAGCCACACTATGCCTTTTCAGAAGTATGGCACCAAATGGGCTGTATCTCCCAAAGACTTAGCCCTAATATCCTAATGGCATTTGTACCAAACCAGGATTCCCATATTTCCAGCACCATCTGCCAGGCTAAGTAAGGTAAAGTTGGCTCTCTAGGGTGTTGGGAACCTTTATCTTTCAATCTCCATTTTAGATTTCAAGTCCTCCAGTTGTGGTGCCTGATGAGTTTAGACAGCAGCATCTTTCTGGCTATTTTTGTTTTGTTTTGTTTTGTTTTGTTTTTTAATAGAGGAATTGCTTTCTGCACTGTAGCCTTCACCAGAAGGTAGTCTGGTTTTCTGCAGTACCCAAACATTCAAGGCTCCTTAAGCTGGTTCAAGTTCTGAAGGATCAGCCCATCAAACTGCACATAGTTATATCTTTTACTAATGTGTAGAGTCTCTGTTTGTTTCATTTAGCAGCTAAGAGATGGGATCATCTCGTGCTCTGCACACTTGAGTCTTGGTTGATTCAACAGATTGACATTTGAGATTTCTCCTGACTCTATCTGTGGTTCTCATAGTGTCCCATAATCCTCAGTTTTGTTATTCCCACAAGGTGATGTTCTCAATGTTGAGCTCACCTTTCACCTTCACATCTCTCTCTTCTGCCTTCTCATTGGCTTCTTGTTCAAGGAAAACCATCACATGCTTAGTTTTCCTTGGCATGTTAGCATCACTGAGCATTCTATTAATAGCCACACTAGGACTATAGCTGGGTAGTCTAGGTATGAAGGACAGCGCAGAGAATTAGAGAGATAGAGAAAGTGTGTCTTAGAATTTGATAGGTTTTGTTTTAGTTTCTTTTATTACAAACTATTCCCTTCTTGAGACTTTGTTTAGAAAAATGTTACCTGGCAATGTGTAGTTTTAGCTACATTTCTGTTATTGATTCCTAATCTAATTCATTGCTGCCCTGAGCACAGACTTTGTGTGACTCTTATTTCTTTCAATGTGGTTAAGTGTATTTTTTTGGTAACATAGAATGTGATCTACATGGAGGGATGCTTCACATGGCCTTGTGGGGAATGTATTATTCTGTTGGTGAGTGATGTATTACACAAACATGAAGTGGATCTAATTACATGGCAATGGGTTCAGTTCAGCTACTCTCTTACTGAAATCCTGCCTGTTAGATCCCACTTCAGAATATTGACATGTCTGACTTGAATAATATATTCTTCTATTCCTCTTGGGAGTTGTTTCCATATCTTTGCCTTGTGTAGTTGATACTCTATCATTAGGCATATATTCATTTTGTACTATGTGTCTTCTGTAATCTTACATGACTATATCATTCCATTGTATATTTCTGATAGCATGCCTTGCTCTCAAGTCTGCTCAAAATAGAATTGATATAGCTACTTCTGCTTTCTTGTGATGAATTTTAGTATGCCTCCTTTTCCTAAAGGATTTATTTTCTTCTTTGTACTGAGGATTTAATCAGGGTCTTCATTGCATATGCCAGGGAAATCCTCCATTGTTAAATTATAACATATTCCTTTCCTTTTAGTGTTTTCTGATCTTATACCTTGTCCATCATGGCCTTGAACTTGTGGTCTTTATGCTTCTGAGTATCTGGGTTCAATACTGTACCAGGTTAGTATCTTAACTTTTAATGAACATGTGTCTTTGTATTTACAGGAAGCCTACTTTAAATAAAAGATTTTTAAAAGTCTGCTCATAGATTATCTGAATTTTTTGAAGTCTATGCATTGAACTCAGGACCTCCCATGCGCCAGGCAAACAGTCTATTCCTGAACTATGTCCCCATCCTTATGCCCTTAATTTCAATCCCTTTGATGTCATATCTAGTTAGGATTTACTATTTTCTTGGTATTCTCTGAGCTTCCTGGATCTCTTGTTTATGTGTCATCGATTACGGAATGGGTCTCTTTTTATTCTTGGGCAGAGAGAGGCTCAGGGTCTCACTTTCTATTTCTAGCTGACTTGAATTTCATGGCAATCCTCTTTCTTCAGCTTCCTAGGTGTTGTGACCATACACATTAGCCATATGGATTTGTTTACACTGTATGTGTTACCTGTTAAAGGGGTCATTTTTTAATATTGCTATCTATTTGCTTGGTTTTTGCTTTAAGTTGAAGTCTTGTTATGTGGCCCAGGACTGGCCTCAAACTCACAACTCTTTTGATTCAGTATCCAGAATGCTTGAATTAATATACGTTTTATTCAAAGTTAAATGTGATGCCCTGTGTAATGAATTGGAGATAGATAAGCCTTTGGTAAATGGGTTTGGGTTTATGTTTTTCTGACTAAGAGTTAGACCATGTTTACTCTTTGCTATACAGTCAGGTGTCAGAGCCTGAGACTTTCTCTAGCCTCCTTATTTCTGCTTTCTCCTTTGTCTTTAGGTTTCATCAGAAATTACATATTTAATTGATGATAAGAGTTTTACTCTGTAGCCCTAGCTAGTCTGGGATTCATTATGTTGCTTAGATTGATCTCAAACTAACAACAATCCTCACAAGTATTAGGATTTCCCCTGTGATCCACAACAGTTAACTAGAACCATTTTAAACCTAGATACTAATAATTACTGGCCTGGCAAGATGCAAGATGTTACTACAGTGGCAAGGATGTTATGAGAGCAATCAACCACTTTCTGATAATCTTTTAGGGTAGCTCCACAAGATGGGACATACAGGGGCCAAAATCCATGACTGTCTAATTCACGGGGGAGAAACTAATGTTATGATTCTCTTAAATGGGCACAGAAATAAATTTTCCCTACTAAGCTCTTACCTTTATACACATAATATTAAAACAGAGACTCAAACTGATAAGTGCATAGAGCATAAGAGACTGTGCAAAGTGAATAAGAGACTTTCCATTCCATTCTATTCTAAATGTTATATCTACATCATATCCTTATCATTCAAGTTCAGGGATCATTATAGAAGATGGGGCAGAAAGATTACAAGAGTCAGTGGTAGTAGACATCTGGAACAAAACTGTATTAGTTGGACATGTCAGGATGGTGGAACTGTGGCATACATGAACTCACAGTGGCTGTTACTACATGCTTAAGTTCTATGAAATTAAATCAGCCAAAATCCAGAAGGGGGTGGGCTCATGAAACCCCACCCACCTCCTGGCCAAGGTGCTATTTGTAATTGATGGTTACTGGTAGAGCAACTTTTCTTCAGGGATATGTTCTTGGGGGAGATTCCATTCTCTAGTAGTGGTCTTACACCCACATCCACAAATACATCACTGAGTGGATTTTGTGAGTTTAAAAACAAGGTGCTTGATGGTAGGGGGAAAAATGGTGGATGGATAAGAGAGTGTCATAGTTACTCTTCTATTGTCACAATAAGAAGCCATGAACATGACAGTTTAAAAAAGAAGACATTTAATTGAGGGATTACTTACAGTTTCTGAGAGTGAGTCATGGCCATCATTGTAAGAAGGCAACAGTCAGGCAGACATGTAGCAAAGAGCTTAGATCTTATCCAAAAGATGGAGGCAGAGAGAGGGGGGAGGACAGAAAGAGGATAGGAGAGAGGAGAGGAAAGGAAAGAGTAGGGGAAGAGCAAGGAGAGGGGAGAAAAAAAGACAGAGATTAGTGTGTATATGTGTGTGTGTGGGGGGGGGGGGAAGTGACTGGTCCAGGCATGAGCTTTTGAAACTTTAAAACCCACTTCCAGGGACAAACTTCCTCCAACAAAGTCACATCTCCTAATGCCTCCCCAAACAGTTCCACCAACCAGGGACCAAACACAAAGAAACGAGCAGATTCTCTGTTATATGAAAGTACTGTTCACACAGTGTAAGGTGTTCTGTATTCCCATGGTTAGGTCTCAGTCATTAGTGATCTGGTGTTGGACACCTCCCCTTTTCCATACCAAAGGCAAGGAACTTAGAGTTGGGTATACAGTTCCTCCTGGGTTAGTTAGTTCTATCAGAATTAGACTTTGCTAAAACAACATCCCTAGGGGTAATCAAAAGCTATGGATATCTTATACAAAGGTAGATTTTCTTCTCCCTGTGAGGGAAGCATAAGGATATGTTTCAATATCATGATGGTAGTAGAGTTCTTATGATAAAAATCATCACAATGAAACTCCACCCACTATATGGCTTCCCTCTTGTTTTCAAGATCACCATATTTTTGACCATATTGCTCTCCTGGAACTCAAGGAATGCTCTCATTCTCATTTTTTATCAGCAAAGTTGCCCCCTTTTATTAAAATGATAGGTGTAACAATTTGCAACCTTTTTCATTTTTTTCTTTTTTGAGTATAACTATTATATGATTATATGAACAAGTTCAGCCTAGTCATGGCACAAAATGAGAATATGCATTTCACCCTTACTATTATTTGACACAATACAGATATCACAATATTAAAATAGTTCCCAGAGTGTGTTGCAAAGTGTTTCTGAATAAAATTCCAGGAATATAGGAAGGATTTACTATGACTAGCTGCCTGTATTTGGAATTACAGGATGGTCATGATAGGAGAACACAGTTGAGCTATAAAGTATCACCAGATCACCTACAATAGGAAACAATAGTGGGGACCATGATAGACAATGGTAGAAATTGGGATCAAAAAAGTGTAAGTTTGGAAATGGAAGAGATGATGAATCAGATAATAGCCTTTTTATATATTTGACCCTGTGCAGAACTGATACAGCCAGCCCTGTCTTTTGTATTCAGGATGCTACTTTCACATGGGCATTGCTATTTGTACCATGAGATGCTACTGAACAGTTTATTCCAAGCAAGGCTGCCCTTTGGTTCATAGCTGTCACCACAGTTTAGAGCAGACTTGTCACAGACATTTGATCTGTTGAACCTCTTTGCTCAGAGAGGGCCTCGCCATCCTGATTACTGTGGACTCATTTGCTTTGTGTGCTGCTGAGTTTTGCAGTGGTCCATGATTGCCACAGTATTTGAAAAGCAATAGGAGAGCATTTGTGTTAATCTGCCTGCTTGTGGCCATATCAATTCATCACAGAGTGATTACTTATGGCCTAATTCCCCTGAATATTCTTTGCTTAGCACTGCTATTCACTGAACAACATTTCTAAGTAGCTCCACAGTTTTCTTGCTGCCAGAACTTCACAGTCAATAATAGTGACTCACTTTATTATTTCTTTAGTATTATTGTGTATGTTGGAGGAGGTGGGAGGGGTGCATGGGTTTTGAACATTGAACTTGGGTCAACAGGCTTGCATAGCAAGCACTTTTTCCACTGAGAGGAAAGAAGGGAACAGGACAGAAAGATGGAGGGAGAGAAACCAGGCAGGGGGGAGGGAGAGTGAAAGAAAGGCAGGGAGAGGGAGAAAGACACACACGGAGAGTCTTGATTTTTGTCTCTGTCTTTGTATTAAATACTCTGATATTTTGGCATTTTCACTTAAGGTTGGGGGGTCAATAAATTGTTTGCCACTGACTTTTCTTTTTAATTTCCTGAGAACTATGGATGATTTTTGTAATTTTAAAAGGCCGGGGATACAATCAGAGGAATAATATTTCCTCACACATGATAAAAACGAAACTCAAATGTCAGTTTTCCTAGGCCCAGCCGCACCCATTTCTTTAATTCTTCTCTGTGACTATGATTCCTCCTTATCAGCAGACATGAGTTACAGCAGAGATCCGATGACCCCAGCTCCTGGAGGAATCCATTCTGTGGACTTCACCAAGAAACGTTCAAAACTGCTGATGTGAGGAAGCTTTGGCATGCATCAAGTATCACCACCTACCAGTGTAGGAACCATGCACATCTCATATCACCAAGGTCTCCCCAGCTCAAGGGAATGGGGTCTTGAACATTCTCCCTTCCTCCTGTCTGCCCATGGCCTAGAAAAGTCTCCTATGGTTAACCCTGGCTCTGACTCCATCTCCTCCTGCTGGAGTTCTGGCTCTGAGATTAGGTTTCAGACTATATGGCACCTCTGCCCTATTCCCCCAATGTCTGGGTTACTCCCATGATGTGACAAGTTCCGGAAACACTGATCTAGTCTAATGTTTTCATTTTGTGGGTTAAATGATGAACTTGCTTGTGAAGAAGTTAAGGAATTTACTAAAAGTGTTTGCAGCTCATGCATCTGTAGACTGAACAAACTCCAATCCTTCGTGTGTTTTTCTGTGCCCTATATACCATGTGCTTTGAGGCTATTGCCAATGGGCTATTTGGAGTCATACCACGTCTGATAGTTTCCAGAGAGTGGTGGGTTACACTCTAAGTGTAAATAGACCGAGTGCTTACCTTGGTGTATTTGAACATGTTTGAAGAGGAAGCCAGGAGACCCCTGGGGCTCCTGTTAGTACTTTTTAGTGTCAGATTTTGCAGAAGCATAAAGACCCGAAAGCTCAATGTGGGGAAGAATAAGGCATTAATAAAAAATGATCCCAGGTACTCTGAGTGACATTTGAAAGTGTAATCTTCCTCTCCTTATCATTAAAGCATTCTCTGTTTGCTGAAAAAGATCCGGGTCTGGACTTGAACTTCTAAAAAGATGTTTGAACAGCTGTTTCCTATCCTAACACAAGACTCACTATTATCTACCTACTATTATTTTCTGCCTTCTGAATGGCTACTGCTATTAACCTTCCTCACAGAAAGCCATACTAATCTGTATGTACCAAACCATGAAATGCTAATCATCATTTCTTGCTCTAGAAATGGCCCAAGCAGTTATGAAGAATAGGGGTTAGGTGGAGGGCATAGTTTATTTGCACAACATATATGAGGCCATAGCTTTGATCCTGAGTACCATAAAAATAAATAAATAGATAGATAGATAGATAGATAGATAGATAGATAGATAGATGGAAATTTTGAAAAGAACATAAAAATGAGAAAGATAGAGAGGTCATATGACAGGTGTTTGAATGTGTTGATGACTTGGAATCACCAGATAAAAGAATTTTGGAAGTAGGCAGTCATGGTAGATGCCTGTAGACCCCCACTATGGAGGTTGAAGAGAGGGGAAGTTTGCAGCTGGGGTAGGTGGGGGTGGGTGGGTGAGGGAGGGTTGTGAAATAGGGAGCTGAAGATCAATCTTTGCAATACACGAGACACTCATGACTAGAAAGCATTTTGGGTTTTCACCAGACCAAAATTATCTGTAAGTTTAATCCAAAGCTATTTGGATTATGTATTGCAGGTCAAACCTGGCTCTCTCAAAGAATTACCAATACTAGCATAGCATAGCATAGCATAGCATAGCATAGCATAGCATAGCATAGCATAGCATAGCATAGCATGGCATTCTTCAAACATGATTACTACTGATACACAGAGTGATAGTAGAACAGTGATGCTGGACTTGGCAACAGTTGGTTCCTGATCTACAGTTGCTGCTCAACCGTGCTGTGGGGCAGTCGCTGTCCTGCTCATTATTTTACAGTCACAAAGCAGGCTGCTATTCTGGTGAGTCACTCTTTGCTTACTTACATTTCACACATAAGCAGCTAAGCTGATTGTAGGAAATTTGGGGGATATGTGCCCCAACCAGACCAAAATGAAAATGAGACATTTTTAATAATTGTGTATATCAATAAAGATGGAGATCTGATTACTTTTCCATTCTATCTAAATTTTGCTTTGAAATGTCACTTACCTACAATTGTCAAACACATATTGATAAATCAAGAAGGAGATTTATCAATAAAACAGAGGCATATTAGTCTACCTTAGGTAGACTGTTCACACCAGTTTGAAGTGAAAGGTTATTGACACAATTTCTTTTTTTTAATCTTAACTATATACTCCAGTTTTTGTCATTATCTATTCAGTATCAAAATTCTAACGTGTAAAACACACCAAAAACTGAGTTACCAAAACTCAGTTTCTCAAATCAAATATTTTTTTAATTTTGTCAATATTCAATTATATCTTCTTTCTTTTTTATTGGATATATTCTTTATTTATATTTCAGATGTTATCCCCTTTCCCAGTTTCCCAGCTCTTGGATATCCCCTATCCAATCTTCCCTCCCCCTACTTCTATGAGGGTGTTCCTCCACCCACCCCACATCCACCTCCCTGCCCTCAATTCGCCTATATTGGAGCATCTATCAAGCCTTCATAGGACCAAAGACCTCTCCTCCGATTTATGCCTGACAAAGCAGTCCTCTCCTACATATGCAGCGGGAGCCATGTGTACCCCTTGGTTCATGGCTTAGTCCCTGGGAGCTCTGGTTGGTTGATATTGTTTTTCTTCCTATGAGGCTGCAAGGCCCTTCAGCTCCTATAGTCCTTTCTCTAACTCCTTCATTGGGGACCCCATGCTCAGTCCAATGGTTGGCTGTGAGCATCTGACACTGTATCTCAAATCAAATATAATTATGAGAAATATATACTGTACACGGTCTTCTCTCAGGTCAAATTGAAATCTAACAAGAGATGTTTAAATTTTTTTCAGTTTCCCAGGGGCATGTTACTTTGATGAACAGCATGAAAAACCTATTCTGGGATGCTGAACTAATAAATCTAATAATGTTGTCTCTCCCTTAAAATGGATTATTCAGATTCCCACTTTCTGCAGGACAGCATCAGGGACACTGAGGGAGAGAAAGTGATGTAGTTTAGGCACCAGAGTCTCTGGAGATCCAGGGTTCATAGTGGGCATGTGCACTAGATTCTGTCTTGCTGTACCTTTCTACTCCATCTTACTGGTTAGAAACCATTTACCACAGTTACCGTAATGTTTGAAAATAAAGGTTCATTGCCTAATATTAAATATTGTAAAACTTGGTGGCTGGAGAGATGGCTCAGTGGTTAAGAACACTGACTGCTCTTCCAGAGGTCCTGAGTTCAATTCCCAGCAACCACATGACAGCTCCTAACCATCTATAATGGGGTCTGATGCCCTCTTCTGGTGGCCTGAAGAGAGTAATGGCGTACTCACATACATAAAATAACTAAATCTTTTTTTTTAAAGATTTAGTTATTTTATTTATATGTAAGTACACTGTATCTGTCTTCAGACACCCCAGAAGAGGGCATCAGATCCCATTACAGATGGTTGTGAGCCACCATGTGGTTGCTGGGATTTGAACTCAGCACCTCTGGAAGAGCAGTCAGTGCTCTTAACCACTGAGCCATCCCTCCAGCCCCAAAATAAATAAATCTTCATGTATGGGAGTAGGTGGGAATATTTGAGTGTGTGTTAGAAGTTGTCAGTCCTTTCCTTCTACCTTCATGTGAGTTCTGTTTGTTCAATTCAGAGCATCAGGCTCACAGTGCCTTTACCTGCATCTTTGCCTGCATCCAACTGGCCCCATCTGCTATTTTACTATTACTATTACTATTACTACGTTACTTTGAGATTCATTTCTATAGTATATATTGTCATAATCCTTTTCAATAAATTTAGAATTTAGTCTTAAAACAAACATATATAATAAAAATATACAGTAATAATAAAATGTATACTTATATATATGATTTTTGCATTTTAAAATAATACATATATGACTTTTTGATAAAGTCTTTATCTATTACCCCCACTGACCCTTAAACTTGTGATCATCCTGTCTTTTTCTTATAAGTGTTGGAATTACAGTGGTATACCACTGTACTTGACCATATATGTCTTTCAAATACATTATAAGCAATGGCCAAATGATCTCCATTTTACTAGTCTGTGATAATGTAAACAAAAATTTATTTGACTAAAAGAATGTCTTCTGAGAGGATTCTAGAAGATGTCAGAATGAGAAATAACATGAATCTTTCTCACCTCCAAGCAATTTTGTACAGGCAGAAATTGTTGATTTAACTGCTTTGCTACCCTGAAGTCTATTAAAAACTTGCAATTTTCAGGGGAAGGCTTGGGCAGTAAATTGTGGTTAACACTGGACAATTCCAGGTCTTAGCACAATAGCAAATGTTGACTTCTGACCCACTGTCTTATAGCAGGCAGCTCCACACATATTCTTCAGCCACAGTTTTTGAAAAGCATTTCTCCTTGGCATATCAGTCTGTTTTCTGATTGCTGACAGTGGAATCTAATCAAATAGACAGAGGGATTTTCTGTATCTTGCTATGACAAGAAAGCCTTAAGCTTGTGGTTCTTCTGCCTCTGCCTCTGTTGTATTGGATTAACATATGTGTTGCACAATACCTGCCCTCATCAAAAAATCTGATGTGTCCCATAAAACAAACGAATCTGAAGGATGTTGAGTTAACAAAAGGATACATTGCAAAGGTATTCCCTTTAATGGGATGCTCAGAGCAGTTGGAAGCTTTGAAGAAAGGAAATAGGCAGATGATATTGGACAACTGGAAAGATTATTGTTTAATGGATATAGATGTTCAGTTTTGCAATGTAGCATGTGCAAATTAATACCACACTGAATTATAGACTTAAAGGTGGATATAGTTGAAAATTTTGTATCCTGTGTACTTTATCATGGTAAAAAAAATAGAAAAAGGAATATCTTCTAGTGTCAATCTTTTAGTGTTTAAAAAAATCTCTTGTATAGAGAAATAAAGGACAAACATGATACGGTTCATTACATGTGATGAACCATTTTTTTAAGGATTTATTTATTATATATACAGTGTCCTTCCTAAATGTATGCCTGTGGCCAGCAGAGGGCACCAAATTACATCATAGATGGTTGTGAGCCACCATGTGGTTGCTGGGATTTGAACTCAGGACCTCTGGAAGAACAGCCTCTTAAGCTCTGTGCCATCTCTCCAGCCCTACATGTCTTGAGACAATAAGTCTTGGTTCTATCTACACTATCCCAAAGTTGTTTATATGCTTTAAAAATATTGCCAAGTTGCCAGCCACTGCTTAATTGACAATATTTTGGGCTTACTGTGCCTTAGTAGTAGTAATGGTGAGTCTGAGTGATCAAGATATTCCTTTTATTCAGCTGTCTGTGTCTATATTTCTTTCCTAGTATCAGTCCAGGTCAATGCTGCTCTTTTCTATTAGACAGTTATTCCTTTGTGGAAGTGAACATACAATATTGGGGTCTCTGAGACATCTTTCTAAAGCAGAAATAACTGTCCTGGGTTGAACCTGCTGCTATTACATTATCTTTTATTACTCAACAACTGATACACTATGGGTCCATTAAACTACTCAAAAACAAACAAACAAAGAACAACAACAACAAACAACAAAACTCCCCCAAACCAGGGACCTCAGGATAATACTAACTTAAATATTAGAAGTGAGATGGTCTATAGAGATCAACCAGGCCTACGTCGTCTTGTTAAAAAGCCAGATAAATATGTAAGATTCTAGTGGCTCACAAAACAGTATTCAATCAAATGTATTTTTGCCATGTGAATGAAGGAGAGTTCCTTTAGGAAAGACATGTCTGTCCGTTGTGTTGCAACAGATATAATCCAATAAAAACTACAAAGTTTCGAAAGAAATCAGGAAATATATTTTGAACATTTCTTCTGTAATGCTCTCACCCATATTTTAAAAAATATTTATAAAAGTAAGGCACAAAGAAAATAACAAAATTCACTTTCATGAAATGTCCTGCTAAAATTTTTCTTATGTAAGAATTTATGAGGTCACAACATACATATTAATATGTGAATAACCCACATACTATATTATAGAGCTCTGCCTTCAAAGTTCACAGTAAAAGAATAAAATAACACCATTGTGCACAGTTGATACATTTGAAAATTCAATTGTTATGTTTAGGTTTTCTTTGCAGAAAGATATTGTTCAGGAGCAATGTAGAAGTTGAGATTAAATCCTCTTCCTTAGGAAGGGTAAGTTTTATTTCGTTAGTGTAGCGTTATAATTCACATTCTCTTAAATGGTGTTTTACTTTTCACTTCAGACATGTTTTTGTTAAACCAATTATTGTGACTTGTTTTTATAATCCCCAAATTTAGGAATTCAAGGCAGGAGGATTGCTATGAGTTCTTAGATAGGCTGGATTATGAAGAAAGACCCTGTCACAACAAAATATCATTGAAATATTTGATTTTCTTCTAGAATTGGTTTAGTCCTGATGTCAGTTTTTCTAATTGGAGATAAAGACAATCTTTAATTAAGAAACTTATTTATTTATATTTGTCTGTATGCACAGATGTAACAGTGCACATACGAATGTCAAAAGGCTGTCTAGGGAACCTGTTACCTTCCACCATGTGGGTGCTGGGAATCAGACTTAAGTCTTTAGTCTGGGCAGCAAGCACCTTCAGCTGCTGAGCCCAAAGAAATTCTCTAAGTTGTCCAAAGATAGAATCATTTCTATACTTTTTAAGGCACAATAGCTATCTATAATCAGCCTCAACCAATGTAGTTTTAAAGGTCCTAAAACTATTGTACTATTTGGAAAAGCAGTAAAACAGCAGTACTTGAGAAACTATTCCAGTAGGGACACTGGATGTCTTTTTCTTTATTGGATTGTTTTTAGTTACAATTCAAATGTTTTCCCCTTTCCAGGTCTACCTTTCAGAAACCCCATCCTCCCTCCCCCTGCCTCTGTGAGGGTGCTCCCCCACCGACCCACTCCTCTCCTCCTGCCTTGGCATTCCCTTACACCGGGGCATCGAACACCCTCAGGTCCATGGGCCTCTCCTCCCACTGATGTCCCACCAAGTCATCCTCTGACACATCTGTGCCCAGCACCATGGGTCGCTCCATGTGTACTCTTTGGTTGGTGGTCCAGTCCCCGTGAGCTCCAGGGGTCTGGCCTGTTGACACTGTTGCTCCCTCCATAGGGCTGCAAACTCCCTCAGCTCCTTCAGTCCATTCTCCAACTCCTCCATCGGGGACCCCTGAGCTCAGTCCAATGGTTGACTGCAAGCATCTGCCTCTGTATTTGTAGGGCTCTGGCAGAGCCTCTCAGGAGACAGCCATATCAGGCTTCCATCAGCAAGCACTTCCCAGCATCCACAATAATATCAGGCTTTGGTGGCTGCATATGGGATGGATCCCCAGGTAGAGCAGTCTCTGGATGTTCTTTCCTTCAGTCTCTATTCCATACTTTGTCTCCATATTTCCTCCTGTGGGTATTTTGTCCACCCTTCTAAAAAGCACTGAAGCATCCACATTTTGGTCTTACTTCTTAGGCTTCATATGTATGGTCTGTGAACTGAATCTTGGGTATTACGAACTTTTGCGCTAATATCCACTCATCAGTGGGTACACACTGTGTTTGTTCCATTGTGACTGAGTCATTTCACTCAGGATGATATTCTCAAGCTCCATCCATTTGCCTGTGAATTTCATGAAGTCGTTTTTTAATAGCTGAGTAGTATTCCATTGTGTAAATGTACCACATTTTCCGTATTCATTCCGCTCTTGAGGGACATCTGGCTTGTTTCCAGCTTCTGGCTATTATAAATATGACTGCTGTGAGGGACACTGGATGTCTTCAGCACTAGAACTCACTGCCACTTATGGGCTCCTCATGTGTCAGACACCACACTTAGCATGTAGATACACTAGTGGTGAATCTTCAGATTCCTCTGTGAAGTGTGTGATGTCGAGTCAGCTAACAAGCAGAGAAATTTGTTCAAGACCACTCATCTGTGGGAGATGACACGTCATAGGATCGGATGCTGATCTATCATGTGACTAATGTCAGACTTTACTCTTGGCTGTCCTGTGTCTATGTGGACTGTTGAAGTAGCAGCTTTCTTGGAGTCCAAGTGTGCAACCTTTTTACAAGTTAAGATGGCCTATTTCCCGTGGAGTCACGTAGTCCAGCCAGGTTTGTTTGTTTGTTGGTTTGTGACATGGATTGTATCGCTTCATGATTGCTAAGTAAATGCTCACCCATGGAGCTGCTCACCAACTTTAACAGAGACAGACCTACACATGCTGATGCCTGCTACTCCTGAAAGGCTAAATCTTGTGAAGCTTTCACTCATTTACAATTTCTTTTCAATGAGAATCTTTCAGGCAGCCCTTATTGACTGCTGCCAATGAATTCACTCAGCAATGATGTTTTCTTTGTTCTGGAAAAGGAAGAAAGCTCAAGGTTCTCTCACAAGCAAAGAGACTAAGCAAACAAACAAACAAAAAACAAACCATATTGTTATTTGCATAATCAGTACCTGGAGTGTTCACAAGAATGGTATCTGAGCTTTCCCCTTCTCCCCTGCTTTTTAAAAATCTCTAGTCTGGATCAATACCTATCAGTCCAAGGCTTTGATTAGTAACCCCAGGATGTAGTATGATGATCATATGTTCAAATCACAGGTTTGAGGTCACATGCTGGATAAGAAGGTGCCTGATACACTGACTTAGAGCTTCCGAGTTCACGAACAAGAGAAACAGAAGCAGGGAAGGGAGGGAAAATCTTATAGGAGCAGGTGGAGACATTGGTAAAGTGGAGAGGGAGTGTGTTCCCAGCAGTGCTTGGCCAGTTGCTCCTCTGCTCTGGCCAGGTCTAGACAACTACCTGTTTTTGACATTTTGTGAGTGTGTAGTGTGTGTGTGTGTGTGGCTGGTGTTAATCTAGTACACTATGCATGCTGAACAAGTGATCTACCATGGAGGTGCATGTCCAGCCTGGACTTTTTCTGATTTTTTTTAATTGAAAAATCAACCTTTTTATGTGAAGTCCAGATTTTTTAATGTGACATGAAAAAAAAATCTCTTAATTCTCACTCTTTAATTCAAGCTAAGATTCTTAGCTCTAAAATTAATGTGGAGGGCAAAGGAGATAAGTTCTTTACACCGTCTTTTAAGAGATGGTAAGAGCTCTGATGTTATGATTGTTATGAGGATTAGATGAAGTACTTCGAACCATCTGCAGAAGCTTTTATCTGCTTAATAACATCTAGTAACCTTGACTGTTGTAGAAGGAATTCTTCACACTGTTACTAGTACTGATAGCAGTGGAAAAATGGTTTGGCCAGATCACAATTCCCAAACAGACCCTTATCTCAGCAATGAAGCAACACTAACCCAGCTAACACTTACATAAAGTGTCATTGGTAAGAATCATACACAAGCATCGCTTTGGTTGTTTTTTTTTTTTTTTTTCTTATAAAGGGTTACAAGTATTTTGTTTTGAACGAGCCGTTTTTCTTGTTCACCCGTCCAGTTTAAAAAAAAAAAGCCAAAGAACTACCAGCTGGAAACAGTTTCCCAAGGTGCAGCAATAGAACTGCATAAAAATTGAAATACAAAAGCATTGGCAATGTGATTTGAAAAGCAATCACCCAGGCCTGAAGATCAGAGCAGCAAATCAGATAAGAAACAGTAATCACTGGCGAGGAGGGAGCCCGACAGGTGCTCTTGCCTCTGCAGTTGTCCATACCGCGCACGCTCATTTGAGCGTGCGCCCACCTCCCCTCCCCCTTTCCTCTGACTTCAATTTTGCTTTTAGGTTATATTTTGGGTTGTTTGGGCCAAAGTTAAACCTACATTAACGAACCTTTTCAAGCCTCTTGGAACATCTCTGTTCCCATTTTACCATCAAGCTTTTGAAATACACCCAGTATTGCCTGCCACGTCAGTAGTTAGCATGAACTTAGTCGTGTTACACAAACAGCTGTACCTAAGAGCATCCTGGAGTTTGCTGCTCATTCATGTTACTCTCAGCATCCATTTAGGGTGGTGTCTCAAGAATCAAGGTTGGCGTCAGCTCTGTCTGAGCCTCTTTCCAAGATTGCCATGGCAAAGACGCTTTGTGTATTCTGCCTTCCCTCAGTGAACCCTGTAATGTGGAAGGACATTGGTAATACAATGTCTGTACAGAATACACTGTAGCCCAGGGGTTCTCAACCTTCCTAGTGCTGAGAACGTTTGTTCTACTTCCTCATGTTGTGGTGAGCCTCAACCATAAAATTATTATCCTTGCTACTTCTTTATGGCAATTTTGTTAGTGTTATGAATCATAATGTAAACATCTGTGTTTTCTGATGGTCTTAGGTCACCTCTGTGACTCTCACATGCTGTGAAGAGCTGCGGTAGCTTCAGCACCATTGGACTGTGGTGCCGTAGGTAGGAATCTCAGCCAGGGACAAAGGGAACAAAGCAATCAGTCAGCCAGGAAAGAGAAAAGACTAGACAGAGATTTGAGAGGAACCCTGAGGTAGGGGGTTTGGAACTTTGTTTCCCCACATGCAGTCTCAGGATGGTCCTTGCAGGAACTGTGGCGCTGAGCTGAGGACAGTGTTCTTCACTAACCCCTCACTGAGGAGCCTAACTGCATGGAGAGGGAGAGGGAGAGGGCTCTGGCCATCTTTGTTCTGTTGTCTTCTTCAGTTTAAGCTTTGGGAGGATCCTCCCTGCTCTTGGTAAGAAAGGATGTGAGATTGTAAACTTCAAAGAACCACTAAGCAGCAGATTCATTTGAGATTTGCTTGATTTATAGGTGGTTATTGTCAAGGGAAGAAAAATCAGCACACACTGTAGATTTTGTGTCAAAGAACTTCTGGAGGAAACTGTTCATTAAGTTTTAAATAATAATTATTAATTATTATTATGGATAGTATTACCTATATTTATATATCATATATTAATTATATCAACAATAATATTATATTATCTTTATTTATATATTAATTTAATAATGTATAATTTATATATTAATTTAATAATGTATAATTTATTACATGTTACATGTTATGTGTTACCTGATACATATTATGTGGTGAATGTTATAGTAATAAACTAATAATAATAATAATAAACAATCAGTTCTGTAAACATTTGCCAAAATTGAGGAATGGAGTTTGGTGACTGGAAACTTGAGCTAAGGTAGATTCAAAGGCAATAGTGATCTATTCTCCCAGCATGTATACTTCCCCTCGGACTTCTATAATCTTGAATCAGTTACTAAACCCAATCATCACTCTTTGTTCTTTACCATGTGCATCCTTTCTTGGGAATTTACTGCTATTGATTGCTCCATGCTTCAGACCTTTGCCAACTTCATAACTTTCTCACCATGTCTAGGCTCATTGTCCTAGTCTGTTTGACAAACCGAGTCCCTGACCTTTCCACTTACTAAAGTTTCTTGGGGGAATTTAATTACATTGATATGAATATGCAAATAGGTATAAACCCCACACCTCTAATCCATTATTTGTGCAGTAGACCCGGGCGTTGGCTACTTTCCAATCGTCTACATTTACCTCATCCCCTCTGCTGTCCCCACACTTTATCCTCTCCACCTTTCTACACTACTAAATGCAACATCATCTCAGGGAGAATAGGGGCCTTCCTTTCTTCTTGTTGTCCCTACAGATAAGTCCTGTAGAGTAAACCTTGGCTAAAGCTTGTATAATGTTACTGCCTGTTCTGCTCTGCCTGCAATTGGGTTAAGTGTTTCTTTTCCTCTTTGTTTCAACAACTTGTTCATCTCTCTGTCAAGCATTTATTGCACTGAATAATAAATCTCTAATCCTCCCTCCCTTGATAATAGCCTTCTTAATGGTTTCTGTGAAACTAGAAACTCCCAGGAGTTAGAGCTCTGACCCAAAGCCACATTTCAGATGAATGAAGGTGAGAAGGTAGAGATGCTGAGAAATAAAACTAGGTGTGAGAGTTTTATAAAACTGCAGCACAAAGCAATGGGAGTTCCTCCATTTACTAGGAAGTTACCCTGTATATCCATCAGAATTTGTCCTCTCCCTCCTTCTTCTCCTTGTTTTTGAAGCATAATCTTTCTATGGAGGGCAGACTGGTTTCAAGCCTATCTTTTCCTCCCTTAGTTTCTCACATACCAGGATTACAGACATTTTCTAACATCACTAACATAAAATAATTTTTTCACAGCAAGTGGTATGTCCTTGTATTTTCCACAAGGGGACAACAGGACATACACCTAGAAGTAGTGAAATGATATATGTGGCTAAACTATTGTTTTGTTTTTTTAAAGAGATAGGGTATATAGCACAATGTATTTTTGTAACTTTATCAAACACAAAGCAATAGGAGATACGGGCAGTTGCCCTTCTGCTCATGAGGAAAGTACCTCCAAAACAAATTTCAGACTGAAAACATTATTCTTTAAACTATTGGATTTTGAGAATTGACTTAGAACTACTTGTGAGGACTTTCCCATCTCTTACACTATCTATATTTGATCTTTGATATTAGTATTGTTTATCATGACAGAGAATATAACTAGAATTATAGTTTTGTTTTTATAAAGCAAAATATAATTATTACAATGATGGCTTAAACATTTTTGACTGAATGAACAAATGCTTAAATGGAATCAAAGGAATAGAAAACAGAAAATTAACAATTTGAGAAAAGTGCCTCTGAGTATAGTGTGCAGTCTCCTTAGAGAAATCGAATCAGAATCTCCTCACTCTGCCCAAGTCCTTAAAAACTTTGGAGATAAGAGCTCTCATTTTGTGTGTGAGTTTTCTCTGGGGAGTTGCTAATAATCACAAGAGGAAATGCAAGAGATTTTGGGAATGATTCTATAATGATTCACAGAAATCCAGAGAGAAGGAATTATTTTGCCGCTCGATTAGCAGAAGCACCTTCTCTTAGGATTTATCCTCTCAGACTGGAGTTAGAAAACACTTTAGTTTTGAGAAAAGTACAGAAACAATAACAAGATATTCTTAGCACTGGCTAAGTGATAAGTATAATGTTCATAATGTTATTTCTAGATTTTTTTTTAAGTCTACTTCATAGGACTTCATTTACTAAGTCCTTCTTTCTGTTTAAGCCTATCACTGTGTCTTTCATATGATTGTATTGCAACCATTGTCCATGCCACTAGGAGCTGCTCAGAGGAAGGATGTTAAATACCATATGAAATAAACAGAAAATAAATTAACTTGCACTTACTGCCTCTTCCCTGGTGTTGGCTTGTTTCGAGTGGTTAGCTTGATTTCACATTTCCAGGGGCTTTCCACTATTATGTGCTCTTAGAGCATAATGTTTTTTTTTGTTTTTTTGTTTTTTTTTTTTTTTTTTGTCCAGAGTTTAGGCATCAAATCCAAAGTTTACATGCAACCCATGTGTTCAATAACTTTGCCAACTGTCTAATTACTGATTGGTGTCTATCACAGTTTATCTAATTTATTATCAATTATACTGCATTTTTTCTTTTTGATACTGATTCAACTAGAAACACTTCTGGTCAGTATGCTAAGGCAAGTCTCTCCCCTGGAATGTGTAAGTGCCTGATTTCCACTAACACTATTTGCCAATGCCCAAGGATTCATCTAAGTAGGTTTTCAAATATGAATGTAAAGGTGGTTTAGAGCAAAGGAGAAAGACATATGCACTCCTTAAGAGGGCATCAATATCATTTCTACTCTTTAAAGTGATTAGAAGCTGTACTGTTTTCAGATACTGTTGGATTGTAAGGCAGGTTTCTTTCCCCCCTCCATCCTTTCTACCTTTCCAGTCATAGAGAAACTACAGTAGCATGTGATGTCCTCCAAAGATTACAGATCTTCTGGGTTACTCCCTACAGTGTGGGGCTCACATCCCATTCCACAGATTCCTATCCAGCCATGACTGGACAGTGACTTAACCTGCTAAATTGTACTTCTTCAAGAAAAGAATTGACTTTATAGGATGCTTGAAACCTCGTATTGGATTAAATGAATGCACTTTTAATATTATATTGTATATGATATTTTGATATATTATAGTTTGATGTTGATATTGTTGTTGAAGTGTATACTGACAAAGAAAATGAGTGAGCTTGTAGCATGTGTGCATGTACAACCCTTTGTATAAAACATGGCTAAGCGTTAATGCTTAGTTTACCATTCATTACTCCATTTCATAAGTTAGAATTGTTTTGGATCATTCTAACTCTTCTCCTTGTTTTTCCTCAATGGCAAGGAATGATCTTGGAGTCTTGAATGTGGTACTATATGGAAGTTCTCTACCACTGAATTACATCCTTAACTTGGGTTATTTTTATGATTTCACTGTTACTCCATTATCACCAATCATTACTAGATAGTAGTGAACATTATTTGTTATACCCCTTTAAGAATGTAAAATTACTGGATGTAATGCTGTTGTATTACTTACAGTAAAATAAACAGTCTCAGAAATAAAGTTTTATTTAGTTCAATGTCAGAGGCATGAGAAACACGTTGTATAAGTGAACCAAGAATTGTGTTGCTCTGTTGTGAATGATTCTGCTTCGTGTTTAGTTTTGTTAATTTTACAACTGTCATTAATTTTAAAAATTCACAGTGCATTACAAGCTTGAATAATTACAAATAGGTAGCACTGTGACTTAACAAATATTAAAATCCAGAGTGATCCAGCCCAGCCCCACCTTTCTTCTTCCTCAGTGAGGGAATGTCTGTTTAGAGATAGATTTGCTGTGAGCTTTAGCATGTCCTTTCAGACTTCTGGTATATACTTTGGAGATCAAGTGAGGATCCTTAAATATCCTTTGTGGTAATGAGGGAGCATTTTAATTTTACCAACATGAGTAAAACACACAATAGGTAAGTGTGTTATAGTGTTACTTAAGTGAAGTAGGGAAATGTAATTCCTCTTAAATTCAATATGATGTGCTATGAGATATATGTTGATGAAGAAGCCGGATCCTAGTATCTTAGCTATTCCAAAGAAGGATGTAGATACTAAGCAAAACTGAGACCATTTGTTAAAGTGTTGTGCTTTATAAAGCACTCTCTGGCTTAGGTTTAAGGCTTTCATCTCCAAGGCAACCATCTAAGTTGCTAATGGATCCTAAGAGAGAGTCCCTTAGTTCATTGGGGACAGGGTCTTGAAAGGAGTCCTTTCTTCATTCTCTTTTGCTTCCTGGCTGAGAAGATTAGAGGGTCTACCTCATCACTAGCACCAACCACCATGGGCTACCTTGCCACAGGCTAAAGGTAATGGCATCAGTCAAGCTTGGACTGCAACCTCCAGTGCTGTGAGCCAAAGCAAGCCTTTCCTCTTTAGAAGGCCATCTCAGATATTTATTAGAGCAATGGGATGCTCACTCATCTACCCAGATGATGGGAATCTTCACATATAGGATTTGCTTCATTTTAAACAATGAATGTGACTTTCTATGTGCTTCACTTTAAGAAGTGGCTGGCTACTCATTCCCTGTTGCCCCATGTTGCTCAATTTTAATTCTCATACCTTTCTACCTTCTTTATAAGGTATAAAAAATTCTCTGTCTTTTTAGAATTTTAGCAAAAAATAAAATAAACTCTGATTTCCTTTCCTTTCAAACACTTTGAGCTCATTCTATCTTGCATCTTCCAGAACAACTCTCTCCTCTCTCGTTTGGGTTTTAGTTCTCTGATAATCATAGGATAGCTTTAGGACAGTTACCACACACCATGCCCCTACCCCAGTTCCATCCTTGCTGCACCTGTATAACACCATCCCTGCTATACAGTGTAATTTCACATATGTAATTTGAAAGCCTTGAGTAAAGACTAGATTTCTGTTTATAGTTGCTAGCATTGGTGCATGTTAAGATATTTGTTACTTAGAGAAAGGACCCAAGGAGCTGAAGGGGTTTGCAGCACCACAGGAGGAACAACAATGAGTCACCCAGTACTCCCAGAGCTCCCAGGGACAGAACCATCAACCAAAAGCCAGTTACCCATGGCTCCAGACACATTGGCAGCAGAGGACAGTCTTTTTAGACACCAAAGGAAGGAGAGGCCCTTGGTCCTGGAAAGACTTGATGCTGTAGTGTAAAGGAATACCAGGACAGGGAAGCGGGAGAGGGTTGATTAGGGAAGGGGAGAAGGACTATGGGATTTTTAGGGGTGGGGGAACAAGGAAGGGAGACAACATTTGAAATGTAAATAAAAATATACCTAATTAAAAAAAAGAGAAAAAAAGATATTTGTTACTCACTGTAGAGAGTTTTAACTCAAGAAAAGATGGATCAGACCCATCTCTTAGTGGGAGCTAAGGATATCCTTCATCAAAGCTTCTGGAGTCCCAGCAGGACAGCTTTGCAGAGAGATTGATACGTGTAGACCTCACCATGCCGGGCTCTGTTTCAGAGCAGCGTGGGAATGATTCACAGGAAACTCAAAGCACCGTTTCCCTTCAGTTTTAATATTTTATTACTTTTCTCAAGATTCTTCTCCACATTCACTTCGTCCTTCCACCCAAGCATCCCATTTTCTCCCTGAGAACAACTAATCTGTCTTTTAACTAGAAAATGCTCACCAGATCATGGGATGACTTTTTCAAGTCAGCGTATGATGAAACTGACAACAGGCTAAAGATTTTCATTGTTTGGGTTGCACATTTGGGAAAGAAAAATATAGCAAGTTAAAGATCAGTATTTACCCCACTGCCCACCTCTTCGTGTGAAAACCACTCTACTTTATTGAGTTTCAAGCTTGATCAACTAGAAGAAGCATCACTTCAGAAACAGCATATCTACAAAAAGTCAGCATCTTAGAACCAAGAACATTAATAGCATGTACATGTAGCTTAGTAATTTTTTCTGCTTTTTTTTTTACTTTTTTCTTTTTTTTATTCGATATATTTTATTTACATTTCAAATGATTTCCCCTTTTCTAGACCCCCACTCCCCGAAAGTCCCATCAGCCCCCTTCCCTCCCCCTGTTTTCCCGCCCAACCCTTCCCACTTCCCTGTTCTGGTTTTGTCCTATACTGCTTCACTGAGTCTTTCCAGAACAAGGGGGCCACTCCTCCATTCTTCTTGTACCTCATTTGATGTGTAGATTATGTTTTTGGTATTCCAGTTTTCTATGTTAATATTCCACTTATTAGTGAGTGCATACCATGATTCATCTTTTGAGTCTGGGTTACCTCACTTAGTATGATGTTCTCTAGCTCCATCCATTTGCCTAAGAATGTCATGAATTCATTGTTTCTAATGGCTGAATAGTACTCCATTGTATAGATATACCACATTTTTTTGCATCCACTCTTCTGTTGAGGGATACCTGGGTTCTTTCCAGCTTCTGGCTATTATAAATAGGGCTGCTATGAACATAGTGGAACATGTATCCTTATTACATGCTGGGGAATCTTCTGGGTATATGCCCAGGAGTGGTATAGCAGGATCTTCTGGAAGTGAGGTGCCCAGTTTTCGGAGGAACCGCCAGACTGATTTCCAGAGTAGTTGTACCAATTTGCAACCCCACCAGCAGTGGAGGAGAGTTCCTCTTTCTCCACATCCTCGCCAACATCTGCTGTATCCTGAATTTTTAATCTTAGCCATTCTGACTGGTGTAAGGTGAAATCTCAGGGTTGTTTTGATTTGCATTTCCCTAATGACTAATGAAGTTGAGCATTTTTTAAGATGCTTCTCCGCCATCTGGAGTTCTTCAGGAGAAAATTCTTTGTTTAACTCTGTACTCCATTTTTTAATAGGGTTATTTGGTTTTCTGGAGTCTAACTTCTTGAATACTTTATATATATTGGATATTAGCCCTCTATTTGATGTAGGGTTGGTGAAGATCTTTTCCCAATTTGTTGGTTGCCGATTTGCCCTTTTGATGGTGTCCTTTGCCTTACAGAAACTTTGTAATTTTATGAGGTCCCATTTGTCAATTCTTGATCTTAGAACATAAGCTATTGGTGTTCTGTTCAGGAATACTATAAAGAAGGAAATGGAAGAAGACCTCAAAAAAAAATGGAAAAACCTCCCATGCTCATGGATTGGCAGGATTAATATAGTTAAAATGGCCATTTTGCCAAAAGCAATATACAGATTCAATGCAATACCCATCAAAATCCCAACTCAATTCTTCACAGAGTTAGAAAGAGCAATCCTCAAATTCCTCTGGAATAACAAAAAACCCAGGATAGCTAAAACTATTCTCAGCAATAAAAGAAATTCTGGGGGTATCAGAATCCCTGACCTCAAGCAATACTACAGAGCAATAGTGTTAAAAACTGCGTGGTATTGGTACAGTGACAGGCAGGAGGATCAATGGAACAGGATTGAAGATCCAGAAATGAACCCACACACCTATGGCCACTTGATCCTCGACAAAGAGGCTGAAATCATCCAATGGAAAAAAAGATAGCCTTTTCAACAAATGGTGCTGGTTCAACTGGAGGTCAGCATGCAGAAGAATGGGAATTGATCCATCCTTGTCTCCTTGTACTAAGCTCAACTCCAAATGGATCAAGGACCTCCACATAAAGCCAGATACTCTGAAGCTAATAGGAAAGAAACTGGGGAAGACCCTTGAGGATATCGGTACAGGGGGAAAGTTCCTGAACAGAACACCAATAGCTTTTTCTGCTTTTTTAAAGATTTATTTATTTTCTGTTTATGAGTAAACTGTCACTATCTCCAGACATACCAGAGGAGGGCATCAGATCCCATTACAGATGGTTGTGAGCTACCATATGTTTGCTAGCAACTCAACTCAGAATCTCTGGAAGAGTAGTCAATTGTTAAGTACTTTTTACCACTGAGCCATCTCTCCAGGCCTCTGGATTAGTGATATTGTTTCACTTGTTCTGTTTATCATCTTTCTTTTTATAACCATACAATATTTTAAGTGAAGAAAGCTAAAATCGAATAATATTCTGAATAGTCATTACATATTAAAAAAACACAAACTTGCTAGGCTGGGAATGAGTGGTGTGTACCTGTCATCACAACACTTAGAGACTTATAAAGAAAGAACAGAGAGTGAGAGAAAGGAAGGGGGAGGAACTTGCTAATGAAGCCAAAGCTTTGAGGCACCTTCTTTTTGTGTCGTGTTCCACCTAAACTGTTGTAGTGAGCCCTACATGGAATCTAACACATATTTTACTCTATTTTACTATAAATGCTTATTTTGTAAACAACACCTAACTTGTTTGACATATCCTTTTCCATGATGGACAGCTTTGTTCATAAAAAATGTAACTGTCTGGTGATGGTATATTTGCCCAGGATTCAGTTTTAATCACAAGAGAAACACCTGGCCATTTTTGTGTTATTCTTTGTCTTCTAAACCTAAGCACTGAATTAAAGCAAGCTTAAGTATTTTCATAACGTGCTCTTCCACAAATGTTTTAATATATTTCCCAAAATCATGGGGTTTAATAATTATACCCATTATTACAATCATCTCAATATCTGAACAAGACCTTAACATTACTAAATATAGGGTATTGTCCTATAGAGAAAGGTGGAAGCCCCAAGGGAGTACACTCCTGAAGCAATATGTATTTTGACCTAATCAAGGCCTGTAGAGGTTTCTGAGACCAGGTGGTCCATGCTAACTTAGCAGCACCATTATTTACATGGGCCACACTCAAGTCAAAGCTATCTGCAGGAGTCTAAGTGTGAGAGTTTATGGATGATTGATCAGCGTGCGTAAGGACTAGCACCTGCATCTTCCTCCTCTGGAGTGTTTGCATCCTGAGGCTGCTTGCCTACGGAGACCCCCTACCACACTAGGTGTTTCTCCCCCCTGAGCGGGATGTGATAAACATGGCGAGGTTTCAGGTTGGAGTAGTATGGGTTAGAGAATCCCATTGGATCCTAGGTTTGTTGTATTTGTGGCTGTGTCTGTCTTCATTCCCTTGCTGCCCCTAGCCAGGGTTTAAGACCCAAGCTGTGTACATTTCCTTGTATGGTTTACATATTCATTCTTACTTGATTCAATGGCTAACCCAAATGAACAGAGTGGATTTGATAAGAGGTGTCTATTACTCTACCTCCACATATCCTGTCCTTTTAATTCTTAAAAACCTTCTGCATTACTCTCTTGAAAGGAACTGGGCCTATGGGATTTCCACAGTAAGATTCTTTCCCCCCTAAACTTCTAGTCGATGAACCTGTGAGCGTCTTTATATTTGGGGGTGATAGGTCTCACAACCATTCGATGTTACCTGGTTCTCTTCTGTATTAACACAGACAGATGGTTTGTTGCTGTTGCACCGAAACTCAGCCAATGAAAGTGTTTCTGTGTCTCTAGCACTTTAGGTATATGTGACCAGACTGCATGAGCTGTTCTCATAACCCAGAATTTCTTGGAAGGCAGTCAGTGTTTTTATTTGAAGCTCATTAATTTTCACTGTCAAATTTTCACAAAATTTTACTTCAGTGGTTCCATCTCCTTGTTAGAGAAATTTGTCTGTTCCCAGTTTTCATCATTCAAGATAGTGCTATTGCCAGCTTTGTGATGTATGTTACCCTTTAGGCTATTTAGCCACTTAGTACTGTTGCTGAGTCCTTAGAGAAGCATTTCTGACTTTCCCAGACATCTCCTTGCCCCCCTTTATTATACATGCATCAGCGGCCCTTGGGCATCCTAGTGTTTCATATCATCCTAACACTTATTGGATTTTTTTTTCAGTCTCATAATGTATAATTGCACCTCATTTTCGATGAGATTTTGTCTTCTGTGGTTATTAGTAATACCAACATCTTTTCATGTTTATTAGCTTTTTCATTTCTTGTTTCATAAACGCCTGGAATTGGTTGTCACTTAACTGCAGGGTGGTTGTTTTATTTTTCACTTTCTTCTAAGGATTCTTTTGATAATTTCAGTATGAATTCTACAATTGTTCTTTTAAGCATCTGTAGCCATTTCTTTTCTGGTGGCTGTGACTAAATATTTTACAAATAATTAAAGAGAGGAAAGACTCATATTTGGCTTAATGTTTGAAAGAATACACAGGGTACATGATAGAAAGACATGGCCATGGCAGAAGGACCAGGAGGTGGTTCATTACATCTTTCTAGGGATCATGAAGCAGATAATCAGATGACCCTCAGACCCATCACCCAGTTTCTTGGGATTTCATTTGTAATCATTCAGTACATTTTAAGATTTATTCCACATTGCAGGCTTAGCTTTGAGGTATTGGCTTTTCCAATTCTGGTTGATAAATGTTTTTGTTTGTTTCTTGACAGAAAGAGGGTCTTACCATGTACACAGTACTGGGTTAGATCTTGGGAACTCTTCCCTCTGTTTCCTAAAAGAATGTTGTATTTATAGACCTGTGCTGTCGTACCAGGCTGGATAATGAAAGTTTTAATGAACATGTTGTTTTTATGTCTTTTCATAAACAGAGTTTTCTTCCAATTTCTCAGATTGTTTACATGTTTGTACTGTCTAGTCATTGGTTCAGATAACCCATGGGCCCTTTGAATGGAACATCTCTGAGAACATGCAGTCTAGTCTTCTGAGTTGCGATAAAAGTAACCAGCCATTGACATTGCTTCCTTTAAAGTCCAGACTTTGATTTAAACTGATGTAAAGTGAACAAAGAGATCCCTATCGTTAACACAATCAATGGGACATGAATCCAGCCATCATTCAACATGGTCTCAGCTCTTAAATTTACCAGGAAGGCAGATGGAAACAATCCGAGGTGGCCATTAGGGTGTGAAAGCATCATTCCCTCAAAACATCTTATTTGCATTTTTCTGCAAGCATTTTGTTGTCCGGCCAAATAAGCTTCATTTAGTGTTCTCTGCCTTAGATTTTTAGATAGATTTGCAAAATGCTTTCTGTTTAATTGTCCAAGATAAAAATGAGATTTAAAATTCTTATGCAAATTACTGAAGAAAGCATCCTGAAGAATCATTAAGCCTGCTTTTGCTGAATCCTAATAGCATGCCCACATCTAGGTTTATCGCTGTCCATCATCCTATTTGCAAAATTCAATATACATCTTCTAATTTAGGTACTCCAGCAGAGCTTTTAACAAGATATTAGTGTGTACAATATATCCTTAGTAATTAAAACAAAGATTTAGACTTAATAGTTTACTAACTATCTGTTATAACTTTGGCCTACCCAAACATCTAATTATTTAAGAAGTCAGTTATGCAAAAATATTTAGTTTATTCCTCAGTCAACATTTGTTGAATGTACATAGTATGTTCCAAGTTCTGTGGAGGCTACTAAGGGCATAGTAATCAAACCAGTAATTAATACAGACTTTAGGCCTTGAGCAACTCATGCACAAGCTTCCCCGATGACCTTGTTGTTTGTAAGTAGTCACGTGCAGATACACTAGCTTTAAAATAAGTAATATTTGCTTACTTCACAGGCTCTGTGCTACATTGTTTTCATTTTCATAGAAGGAAAAAGATAATAAAAACAGTCCCAGGGTATACATTTACTTTCTGATGAATTGACAGCCTTATGCAGCTGCTTTTCCTGGGTTGTTGTATGTTGGCTGTGCTCCTGATTACTTCTTTGACCAGCAGGAGCGGGAACTTGAATTAGGGCTGTCTTAGGATAGTGTGTCTTTTCTGGATGTGGAGACATATGGCTGTAATCCCAGCAGTAGGAAGCTAAGGCAGGAGAGCCCTGACTTTAAAGTTAGCCTATAGAGAGGGCCCTGGTCCTGGACAGGCTTGATGCAGCAATGTAGGGGATTACCAGGACAGAGAAGTGGGAGGGGGTTGATTGGGGAATGGGAGGAGGGAAGAGGGCTTAAGGAACTTATAAGAAGGGGGGAACCGGAAAAGGAGAAATCATTTGGAATGTAAACAAAGAATGTAGAAAATAAAAAAAAATAAAAAAATAAAGTTAGCCTATAATATACAGTAAGGACCTGTCTAGCCTGCACTATAGAGTGACCATCTGCCTAACCCAAACTATAGAATAAGAGCCTGTCCAGCATGTACTATACAGTGAGAACCTGTCTACCCTGCACTATATAGAGAGAGCCTGTCTTGCCTGCACTATAGAGTGAGAACTGTCTAGCCTGTACTGTACAATGAGAACCTATCTAGCCTGAACTATATAGAGAGAACTTGTCTAGCTTGCACTATAGAGTGAGAACTGTCTAGCTTGCACTATAGAGTGAGAACTGTCTAGCCTGTATTATACAGTGAGAACCTGACTAGCCTGTACTATAGAGCAAGAACCTATCTAGCCTGTACTATACAGTGAGAGCCTGTCTAGCCTGCACTATACAGTGAGAACTGTCTAGCCTGCACTATAGAGTGAAAATTGTCTATCTTGCACATACAGTGAGAACGAGTCTCAAAACACAAAAACAAAACATTACAGCATGAGACCTGAGTTAGATTTTTAGTATGCTATCTGAGGGATTTTGAGGAAAATTTTAAGGCACCTTGATTCTCTTACTGCATGTAGTTAAGAGACTGTGAAGTCAGACAACCTGTGTTTTCCTATTTACAACTTTTGTGTTGAATTCCAATTTGCCTCTACTTTGAATTTGTTGTTTTGGAAAATCTGACATATCTGAGTTGAGGCATTAGATCCTGATCTTCTAGACTAGATACAATGCATCTGACTTTGTCAAATGATTTACTCCCAAGCCTATTTGACACAAACCATAGCTCTGCATATTTTTCAATACATAACTCATAACCTTGGTGTTTGTGAAACTAAAGCACTTAACTTGGTGAGGTGTGCTTGGCGTAATTGTTGGCTTACTTTCTTGATTTACTTTTGTGGATAGAAGGCTTTATGTCTAAGCATGGGATGCAGGATCCTGTGCACATACTTAAGAACTGTTAGCTTCTCTGCATACATTGCACCTGACATCACTTACTTACATTGGATGTTGTGCAAGGAAACAAAAGTTATGAAGAGAATGGCAGTTTGTGGTGCAGAAGGAAGAGCTGGCAATGTGGAAAGATGACTTATGCTCCTGGAGTAGATGTGGAGCCCCCCCCCCCCAGTACTCAGTACAGGCTCTTCAGTAGTTTCTAGGTTTCCTGTGGAGAAAGATTTTGACTCATGGTCAAACTAGAGAATAAATTAGCTTAGCTGATTCTGAGAATACACTTATCCGTGGAAATCTATGGGCGTTCTCAATCGTTCGATTATCACTATTATATTCATAAAAGCATTGAAGAGTCTTTGTACTCATGTCCTCCCCTTGAATGTGGAATTAAACCCTTAAAATATCTTTGTAACAAATAAATGGTGTATCTCTTAAAAAGCAAATGGTTCTAGAGAAAGAATGAGTCATACAGAGGATGAAGTCCACAGTGTTTAAAACACTTATTGACCTGTCTTAAAACTTATTTTGTTTTCAATTATAAAGTATTACAAAAGCTGCTTTCTTGCAAGAGAAAGAGCTGGAGAAGTATCTTATTAGAAAAAGGATTCAATGAAGCGGAAATCCCAAAGGATGTAATTACACAAGATTAAAGCTATGAGGCCAAGGTTTCCCGATGTCCAGGGATGCACAGCCAGTGTGAATGTCATGAACTTAGATGGTTGCCTGCCAACCTCTCTTAGAATTTGTAAGCTTAATGCTTCTTGGTAACGATCCACCAGGATGATAAAATCCATTTATTATTGCTGTGGATATATGGTCGAAATAGTTTGTACAAAGCTCCTTGGAATGGTTTGTAAAAGACTCCTTGTTCCTTATGACACATGTATTTATTATAAACATGTCTTAGTTTATTAGTTTATTCCACAAAGACCTTGTGGCATTGCTTGTGTGCTTGTTTAAAAAATAAATAAACCAATATCCTGAACTTTAAGATGAGAGTTTCTAGTCATCAGGGTAGCAAGAGGGGAGATGAGGAGGAGGAAGAATAAGTGTGATGCTGTGCAGTCAGAAATGCCTGTAGGAATGAGCTAAGTAACAATTCTATCGACTAGGAATCGCGATGAAACAGAACTCTGAGACAGATGGCTAGAACAGGAATGAGTTAAAATAGCCAGCGGGTCAAACCCAGCGCAACTGTTTCACAGTCGATAGCCTATAAATAGTTTAACAATTTTAATGCTTTAAAAAAACAAAAGAAGAATATTTCATAGTATATTAAGTTCAGGTTTGGGTGTTCTATTGGAACACAGTCACCTGTATTTAATTGTATGTGCTTCCCAACTCTAAGAGCAGAGGCGGAATGCCTACATCAGAAATTGTTCGGCATTTCATATTCGTCTGGATCTTTTACATAAAAAGCTTGTCAGCCTGTTACTTGAAGATCTTATCAAAGTTGAAATAATCACCAGTAGAGCGCATTTCCTTGATTTGATGGGTGTTCATCCACCCAATGCTTGTTTAAAGTCTGTGTCTTGTTGGAAGAGCTGATTTACTAAATTAGAATGTTGGAGCTACCATGAACTTTTTTGGTTAACCAGAATTCCTCCATGTACAGATGGATAGTAATGGTACCTAGCATCGATTTGTCTTGCTGGCATATTTGGATGTTAACTGTGTTAACCCTGCATCTAGCATATAACACATTCTGAAGAATCATCTTAGACATTATCATAAATACTAAAAGCAGCTTTAGTAGAGGTTGACAATAATCAGGACATCAGGGTACAGGAATATCATTCAGAAAGAGCGGACCTGAGTATGCACGCAGTGTCCATCACTTGCCACCTCATGACCTGAATCCTATGTCATCTTCTTGTTCTTCTATTCTGTCTCACTCAGCTCTCTGTTACCATGACAAATACTGGAGCTCATGTGATTAGAAGGAGAGAAGGGTTTTTTTGGCTCATGGTTGCAGATGTTTTAATCACTTTACCATTGCTTTTTATTTATATCCCCACTGTGCTATGGCCAAAGTGTGGTACAGAAGTATCTATTTACATCATTATGTCTAGGAAGCAGATGGGACAGAACGGGGTTCTTAATTTCCCCCTTGGAAGGAATGCCCCATTGCCCTTAAATTCTTCCCACTGATGCCATCACTGAGAGTTTCTACCACCTTCCAATAATGGCACAGGTGAGGAACAGAGACTTCAACACATGTATCCTTGGAGAATACCACCCAGCTATATCAACCCATGAGACAGTAATGAAAATAGGAGTGCATCTCAGCAATGCTGACATTAGCTACCCCACGCCAGTGTCTAGAAGAGCGTCTGCTCCCTTCTGACTGATAGTGGTTACTGTGCCCAAGGGGATCTGAGCTGGCTTGTCCCTGATGCTCCGGAGTCTCTTTCCTCATTCTCCCTTTAAAATGTCTCCTTTGCTCACAGGCAAGCATTAGTGAATTCCTTTAGCTTTGCCCAACGATTTAAGTTGAAATTTGTTTTCAATTAGGAGTTCATTTTCTCCTGCTGCTTGCTTCACCACTGGAGTCAAGGTCCAGCTGGCGAGATCAGAACTGACTGCCCTAGGAAAGCCTGGGATGCTACCAGCAGCAGCTTCTGAGTTTACATGTTGCATTTAACACACCGTGGGAGATTTAAAAGGAGGACAATATATAAAAAGCATTTCCTCTCATCACCACTCCCTGAATTCCACCTATTTTCACACTGTTTTCCCTGGCAGAGATTTAGTGGCAGATTTAGGTATAATCCTCTTCAGACACAAAGCAGCTACATCTCCCCCCTCCCCCCTCCCTATGCAATCCATTCCCAGTAGCTTCCAGCTTGTAATGGAGAAGACTGTTCAACAGAAAACCTTTCCCAACAAATTCTTTCTTTCTTTCCTACTCCATCTTTCTCCTCCTCCTTCCTAGCCCTTCCAGGGGCCAGAAACCAGTAACAACTACAGGTTAATGGAAAGAAATGACTGCAAATCAGTTTGAAAGGACAAGCTATGGTCCTTGTAACCAGGATGAGCCCCGCACCTGGCACAGAATATGTACTCAAGAGTACCTGTACACTGTATGCTAAATGAGCATTCTCAGTAGCAATGCCACAGCTTTTAAATTGGAGTCAATAGTTATAGATTATATATCCCTTCTCTGTCAATATGGGCTTTTATGGGGTTCAAATTCCATGACCTCTGAGTCACTCTCTAGTTAGCAGTTAACAAGGGCACCATCAGTTAAGTGACCATCAGTTAAGTCTGTGGCTTTGTGCTAAGGAAAGTGTCCCTGGTTTTGCTTCTGATATGGAACCTGCTGTGCAAATTATTCATCATGTCAGATACTGTTTAGGACCTGATTTAGGAAGTGTGTTCTATGTTCTGTTGCTAAAGATTTTGCTGGTAAGTTATTATGGAAGCCACTTCAGATTCCTATCAAGAAGTCTGTGCATTGGAGGCCAGTTTCAATTTTAAGTACACCTGTGTGGTTAACACGGAACAATCAGAATATGGAAGATTTTCTATAAGGCCATGAAAATCAGGGCACTCTCCAAATTCCTGTACAACACTGAAAAATTACAATAACACAATAATCTATGGAAAGTGATGGGCTTGCTTTAACTGGGCTGCTGGTATAAATGACCAGAGGGTTTACCTTCATGAAATGAACCAGAAGCAGAGATGCATGTGGGCTTGGCTTTTCTGTCTTTTCCTAGTAACTGAAAATGGAATTAATGATCTTTGTTTCTAGTGCAATAGCTATAAGGTAAAATGTTTGCCAGATTTACTAGATTAAAGAGAAATTTGCAGTTTTTGAGAGATGACTGTTTATCATAAAGATTTTCAGGCTTCCTTTTGATGCATTTACAGCACAGCGGCCATTAGATTCATTTTGTCAGCCACATTTAAATTGTGTTGGATCTTCCTTGCACTCAGGAGAAGACTTAGCTAGCAGATGCCACTTGAGTTTAATGAATGAACATAGACACATGTTTCCTTAGAACTCGATTTCATGGATCATATATATATTCATGTTAGCTATAACTGCTTAGAACCATGAGAATTTAGCAAATGGAATAAGCAACCAAAGAATTTTACTTTTATGTAACTGTAATATTCACTCTGCTGATTACAACAGACTTTTATTCCTTGCCCCACCCCCAAATTTGGAGACAGAACTATTCAAACTCCTAAAAATAAAAAGAACAGTATAACATATAGTCTTTCCCATATACTATCACTCGGCTGAGATGGTTATCAGCATATTGTTCTGCCAGTTAGCATTTCTGCCTTTTAAAAATTCTTTTTTGCTACAGATTTTAAGCAGAGCCCATATATCACTTTTACAGCTGACTCTTGCATATTGTGAACATGATTTTTCTTTTATTTTTTTTTAAACTATAACTTAGTGCTTAAGACTGCTTTTTATTTTGGCCCTTGCAATAAAATCTGTTGGAGTAGTCTTTGAAAATTGATTGGCAGACATCAATCAGGAACCTATCAAGAGTTGGTATCTAGCCTGAGCTCCCTTGAAGGACCAGGAGATGCATGTGGGCTTGGCTTTTCTGTCTTTTCCTAGTAACTGAAAATGGAATTAATGATCTTTGTTTCTAGTGCAATAGCTATAAGGTAAAATGTTTGCCAGACACAGAATCAGGTGGACTGTCTTGTTCACCAATATCTGATGGCCCTATGAGATCAAGGTATCCCACTTGCAGGTGTGAGCAGCATCACAGCTAACTTTTGACAATGTGAGTCCATCCATCATGGGCTAGCGGCCATACCGAAGTCCAAATTCAAGCAAGCATTTCTCCTTTGTACCATACTTTGAATAGTGTATCTCCGTTCGAGCTGTTTGAAAGATCAATACTTAGAAAACTCTATTTCTTGCCACATGCATCCCTTAACTGTCCTGTAAACTTCAGCATATTAAGTAGCACACAAATGAAAATCTTGTATGCAAGATGTTATTTGACTTTGCTATTAAGATGAATAGCTTTTTAAGGATGTTAAATCTTTTTGGATTAAAAAAAATCTCTTTATTTTGGGAAATCATTAGTCCAAAGCTGTCTTTTTCTCATTATGCACAGGCCCTTGATGGTAACTAGTTCATGCTGGTCGAGAAGATGGAGATGTTCAGTGTGACATGAATATTTTGGGGGTTTATATATTTCTCCCAGCATGTTAATGTTTTGAATTGACAGACAGTTTTGTCTTTCTGACACTTCAAGAGATAATGTTAGAAATGCCTTCCTTTCATGTTGGAGGAGCTTGATCAAGTTTTAAAGGCATCTTTCTTCTCCCTTTGTTGTGCCTGCCTCCCAAGAAAGTCATGAGTACAGATGCAGATGATAAAAAGGCATCTGTTTTGTGTTTATGGGGAACAGATTATGAGGAAACCATTGTGTAGATCACGGTTTCAACTTTGATGAGACTGTACTCAAATTCCACATCACGGTTGAGTGTTAGTCCCCCTGGTACTGGGTTACATGGAAAAACCACATGGGCATCTTGTTGCAAATGCAAAAATTTGTGTTAATCTTTTTGTTATTAAGATTGTCAACTTTGCAAACCTTTTACTCCCTAAACTTTTGAGCAACTTACCTTTTCTAGAAGTTCTCTGTTAGTGTGGTACAACTTTTGATATGAGGTCACTCAAGAATGCATATCTGATGACCTAAGTATATTATCTACATTGTTATTTCCTAATGACAGCACTCGATATCTTGAATTCTGCATGATTGATATTTACCCTCAAAGGAGCCTAAAGAAAGATAAAGATGAGGCACGGTGATGGTTTATGGTACCTTTGTCTAAGGTACACAAAGCCTGCCTTTGAGCTCCAGTACCTCTAAACAAAACAAATACAGTCCAGTGGGTAATTCCAAGGACTCCACATTTCTCTTTTGGGTATTATTTATTGTAAGTGTGAAGAAAGCAAGCTAATGACAGCTTTACATACATTTTATGTCTTAGAATGTTGGAAATCAAATCAATTTAGGCTGATTTTCTTTCTTTTCTTTGAAACCATTACAACCAATATGTCTATCAATGAATTCTATTATATTCTAAAACCAAAATAAGTCTTTTCTTCTTTAACATCCACAGTAGAATGTCCATTTTCCTTTTCATGTTCTGACAGTGTTCTGTCTTCATGTGCATATGACATGCACAGGTGCTCTTAGTCCATACATTACCAGTTCTCTACTGAAGTGAGAGTTCTCTACTAGTCTCTGAAATGAGATAACCGGGAATCTTGCTGAACCCAGAGTCTCCTCCATGCTGGAGATATTCCAGGCTTCTGAGTAATACTCCAACTCAGAGGTGTCTGGGGAAAAATACCCCTCTCTCGCCTTGGGGAATTAAACCCAGGGGCATGATACCCGGGCTTTACTCCTGAGCAACATAAAGCAAAGAAGATATACGTTTCATAGACTTAACTACCAAAAAATAACCTCATAGTATGTGAGAGAAATTCTGTGTGTGTGTGCGTGTATGTGTGTCTGTCTCTGTCTCTGTCTCTCTGTCTCTCTCTGTCTCTCTGTCTCTCTCTCTCTCTGTCTCTCTGTCTCTCTCTCTGTGTGTGTGTATGTGTGTATATTTGTGTGTGTTTGAAACTAGGGATAGACATCATGACAATTTAGATGAACATAGATGAAAACATTGCCAGAGGAATTTTTTTTTCAGGAGAGGGAATGTAATTTGCCACATGACGATCTTTAAGTATGGGAAGAGATAGGCAAGGGCTTTTGTTGTTGTTTGTCAGTGGGTCGTCTCCAGAATAATTTTTGTCTTTTGGAAATTATTTAGTGTACAAAAATGTTTTGAAGGGATGTTGAGGAAAGCATATGCAAGGTCCATAAATGAATGAGGCTCTTATGTAGTTTGTTTGAATAAACTAAAGCACAGGTCAAGTCATTTAGACTTACTAAGGTAATCTGACTTCGCGTGAGGACTACCCCTTCCCAGTACAATGCTGCTGTGCATTCACAAAGCTATTTGCTCAACATTCTCCAAGGCTGCCATTCTAATCACAATCAACAGAACCCAAAATGTCAAAGCTAGAAGAGAATGCATGGGCCTTTTAATGAAACCCATATTTTTCCAGATGAATTGTATTCATCATCCTAAATGAGGAGTCCTTCACACGTCCCAGACACTTACGTCCTTAACCTTGTGCTCACAGCAGGCCCCGTGGCATCTATTTTTCAGTAGTGAACAAACAGGGTTTGAAAGGTGCTACTGTGCACAAAAATCTCTTGGTTATGTAAGACTGTAAAGATTCAAGTCCAGATGGGCTAATTATGAGCATAATTTATTCCAGGTGCCTTTTAGTAATTAGCAAAAAGGAGTGGTTGTTGCCTGTTTCAAAGAGCACACTTAGCACAGTGTGAGAAACATGTACCTGTGTGAGTGATGGAGGGCATTAGCCAGGTCTCTCTAGAGGAACAGATCTGATAAAATAAAAGAAAAATCTATATGGATATAATATAGCCCCTGTATATGGGATTGATTAGAGTGGTTGTTGCCTCATTTAATCCAACAATGGCTGTCTCCCAAGAGAAAGTCCAAATTCTTTGGTCCAGGAGACCGGATGTCTCTTCTGGAAGAAGTAGACTCTAATGTCACTGACGAAATGCCTCAGCTGCAGGACAAATGAACCTGCCAGTGTGAATGAGGGGAGGAGGCAAACAGTGAAAGCTGCCCCTTCCATGCTTTCTACACAGGCTGCCATGAGAAGGCGTGGCTGAGATTTAGGGAGGGTCTTCTGATGTCATATGGTTCAATCAAGGAAAATCCCTCACAGATGTGCTGAGCTGTTTGTAGTTTCAGTTAATTACGGACTCCACCTGAAATTGACAACTAAGAGTAGCCAACAATCACCAGGAATAATCAGTGTGTAACCAGTAACCAGCCTTGAGAGATCTGGAGAAGACTTCAGAAAAGATGGCAGAGCTGCCTTCTTCCCAGACAGGCAGGGGCATCCTGTCTGTGGGACCTGTCAGTGTGTGTCATCCAGTGTGTTTTATTACTAGAGATGGAAGAAGAGTATTTTGTGGTAGTATTCAGTGCACAGAATTGGAAAAGTAAGTGTGGTTCAAATTCTTTCCTTTGGGTGTCTTTCCCTTGCAGTGCTAGGGATAGAACTCAGAGCCTTTCCCACACTAGCCACATACTCTGCCACGGAGTAGACGTTAGTCTCCTATCCATGTATACTTCCGTGCATTCCTCCAGCCACTTCCAGCTCCTCTTGGTTTTCTTCAGACAACTGAGAAAGATCAGAATGAAGCTGAAGGTTATAATAGGGGAGCGATCAGATCATAGGGATTAAAAGTTTAGGAATGGGATTGAAAGTTTGGTTGCATCCAGTGAAGGGCAGGATGTTAAACTTTAAGTAGACGGGAGCGTAACCAATGAGTTCAGCATTCCTATCTTTAGACCCGCCAGGGACACTGCTACTAAAACCACGAAAGCTAAGTGAAGGGAATTTTGTGGTTTTTAAGCTCATTTCTTATTATCTAGTGGCTCAATGCAAAGGGAGTAATATCTATGATTCATATTTGGCATAAACAGGCCTGTTTGTGATTAAAGACAATAAAAGTATGCATATCAATGTTTCCATAGGTTTATAAATGCATGTGTGAGTTTTCTTGAGTTTAAGTTCAAAATCCCTTAGTGTTACATCAGCTAGGTTCTAGACAAAATCTACTCGGACTAATAAGCATTGGTATTGAAGACCCTTGCTTCTTTAATTAGCCATTTATCATCATTATAATAATAATAATAACAAAATTATTATTATTATTATTACCACCATCATTTGTATGTGTATGTATGGGCATGCCTGTGTTTGTATCTAAAAGTCAGAGAACAACTTTCAAGAGTTGGTTCTTGTCCTGTACCTTGCTGAGGTAGGGTCTCTTGTTTAGATTGCTTCATTGCTACCTGTGTCAGACTAACTGGCTCTTGGACTTTCTAATATAATCTCCTGTCTCTCCATCCCACATCAATTTTAGGGGGCTGGGATTACAGATGTGCGCCCTGACATCTGGATTTCACCTAGGTTATGTGGAGGATTTGAACTCAGGTTGCCAAACTCCTGTGGTCAGAGCTTCCAGCTGAGCCATCCCCCAGACCCCTAGCTCTATTTTTAAAACAGGTAAAACTGACTATATAAATTAACAAAACCTTTAAAATGGAATTACTCTGAATCAACACCTAATGGCTTCCTCTTCATTTTTGACAAGAACCTCTGGATTTCCTTAAATAAGCTTCCTGATCTAGTGAGCACGTGCCTGCACATTGCATCTATTTACCTGGGGGAGGGACTATGTGCTGTGCCTATTTTGAAACAGTGTAGCCTAGGCTGACCTGGAACTCACTATAACCCAGGCCAGCCTCAAACTTGTGACAATCCTCCTGCCTCAGCCTCCCAAGTGCTGGATTACAGATGTAAGCCACCATGACCAGCAAAAACAATTACTTCTGAAAGACTCCAACCCTTCTTATCTAAAAGATGTAGAATGGGGTTGAATGGCTAGGCTGTCATTGGGGAAGGAGGAGAAAGGAGAAATGAGTCTATACTTGCAACCCCACATCAGTTTCATAGCTATCAAATGCAAGTGCATAAATAATACGTTATATAGCAACATATGTGTTGTTATATGTGTGAGCAGGTTGGGATAGTTTTCTCTTCTCCACTTACCAAAAAAAGAAAAAAAAAAAGGAAGGAGAGAGAAGAGAGAGACAGAGACAGAGAGAGAGAGACAGACAGAGAGACAGACAGAGAGACAGACAGAGAGACAGAGGAAGGAAGGAAGAAAAGAAAGAAGAAAGAAAAATAAAGCCTTTGTCTATATTTCTAAATTTATGTCATGGACTTACTCAGGCTATATTGTTGCCTACAGTGCCACCTATTGGTAAAATGAAGCAAAAACAATCTACTGTCATTGGTACAGTATCCTCTTAAATCTTCTTAGAGTTTTGCAGGCAGCTGTTAGAAAGCAGATTGTCTGTGATCTGACTAAACTAGGAAATGAATCACGTGTCTTATGCAGAGATGCTCAATTTTGTCATTTAGAACAGACCCAAATAGGATCTAGGAGGCAGGATATCCGACTTCCCTAGTTCATAGCTCTGCCAAAAAAAAAAGGGGGGGGGGGAGATGGGGAGGACTGTGAGATTGCTTAGGGATTCTAAGCATTTGGCTGTCATCTACTAGGATACAAGTAGAATCATCTCATGTGACTGCTGCCTTATACAAATGTGAGCTGAAGTGCAGTCTTTTGTAACATGATCTCTCGGAGCCTTTGTGAAATTACACAGCTATATAGCATATGGCTGGCTGCAAAGGTGTAATTTTTAAAAGATAGTTTTATGAGAATAGTCAACATAGTTTTCCCTTCCCTTGTTAAACTGTAAACCCCTGTAATCAAGGACATGGTTAGTTTTCATAGAAGAAAAGGTTAAATACCAAGTACAGTATGGTAAATGGCTGAAGGGGTAATTGGAGTTTTGTCTATTTGTTTAATACAGAGTCTCCCGCTGCAGCCATGAAGGCTTTGGTCTTATACTTGTGGACATACTGTTCTGGCCACACTCAGTGGGATTACAGGCTTGGACTACCATGCTCAACTTGAGGATTAATTTTAGTTAAATTAGTAGACTTAGCAAATATTAGGACTCCTCCTTTCAATGGTTCCCATTATATAACCTATACAGAAACATACATACACTAGACATTGAAGTAAAATAGGAAAATTGATAAGACTTCCTTTATTACTGATTGAAAAACATGCTACTATGAAAATCATAATTAAGTCTGATTCTTTCCTACTTCTGAACTTCCCTAGTTTTTATAGGACAGTGTTATTACTGGTGAGTTTTACTCACTTCCCACTTGCTGTGCAGTTGGTGATGGAGGTAGTCTTTTTTATCAAGATTTTGTTTATTTACATTTCAAATCTTATCCCTCTTCCTAGTCTCCCCTCTATGAACACCACACCCTAATACACCTCCCTTTGCCTCTAAGAGGGTGCTCCTCCACCCACTCACCCACTCCCATCTCACCCCTCTATCATTCCCCTATACTGGGGCATCAAGTCTCCACATGACCAAGTGTCTCCCCTCCCATTGATGCCTGATGAGGCAGGGCACTGCTACGTATGTGGTGGGAGCCATAGACTAGCCCATGTCTGTACTCTTTGGTTGTTGGTTTTGTTCCTGGGAACTCTGAGGGGTCCACTTGGTTGACACTGTTGTTCTTCCTATGGGGTTGCAATCCCCTTCAGCTCCTACAGTCCTTCACCTAGGGTCCATGGGGTCATTCCAATGGTTGGCTGTGAGTATCTGCATCAGTCTTAGTCTGTTGCTGGCAGAGCCTCTCAGAGGACAGCCATACCAGGCTCCACTGAAAGGCTGGCTTTACTAACATTGCTCTCTCTATTTGGAGTTCAGGTGGACATCCCAGTAAACCAGCAGAACACTGGATCTGTGGGGTTCATGTTAAAAAGCCAAGATTATTTCCTAAATTCCTTAGCTGGTGCTTCTTCTAATCCCACGAGTTTAACCTTGGCTTCTGTGTCATGCACCTATTTAAATTTTTTCTTTTGGCTTTGGCCCTCTTGATTTTTCTCTTATAATGTCTCTAGTATTTGATTCCTTCAGATAATTGATGATAATTTTCCTATTTCAAGTTTCTTAATCACATCTCCCAAGTTCCTCTTGCATATAAACTAGCATGTACAGACATTCTGAAGATGGGCATATGTTGAGACCTTTGAGGACTTGTGATGCTGTCTTTTATAAATTCTTCAAATAAATATATTAATTTAAATATATTTTGTTCACTACATAAAATTAAATAATAGGTTTTGAAGTTATCTTAAGAAAGATTTTATTTCTATTATGAGTTCTAATTTAAACTATTTAATGTTGAAGATAATCTGTTTTGGGATTGGTCATTGATTTGACAAAATAGCGTCATGGTAAAAACAACATTCTCACACATTTCAGGATTTCATGGAATGGAAGTATCAGAAACAGGCTTTGGTGTCTACAAGTGGAATCACAAAAATACCTGAATAGTATAATAAATATAAATGCTCTTATCAGTTTTTTTTGTAGATATTCTTGTTGTATATACACAGAGAGAAACAAAGGCATGCTATAGAGCTGACATTGATCAAGAAAAATCCAGATGACAGCTCTGTCTATGTGCCTCAGATAAGTGATACTCATGGTCAAGTTGACAGTACTTAGGATCACCATGGTAACACACATCTGGGAGTTTCCAGAAAGGTTTAAATGAAGAGGAAAGAAGCATCTAAATATGAACCTCTGGATCACATAGATTGTGGCCTCATACTGAATAAGGAAAGAGTTGACTGGACACCAGCATTCATCTCTCTTGACTTCCATCTGCAGATGCAGCATGGCCAGTTCTTTCTCCCACGCTCCTTTTATAACACCTTCCTCAACATGGAGGACTGTACCCTCATATTGTGGGCTAAAGTAAGCTTTTCCATCCATAAGTTGCCTTTGTCATATGTTTTGCCACAGAACTGAGAAAGGTAATTAATGCATTGTTCAACATCAGTTTTTGGAGGACTAATTTATGAATCAGATTCAGTTTTCTCCAGTGGAATTCAAATGATTTCTCGTTGAAATGAGTAATAGAATCTTCAGCTCCAGTTCTCTCATCAGTAACCTTGAATCAACCTAGTGAAAGTAGTTGAAAACCACAGTTATGAAAAGCAGAGACATCAGCTATTCATAGACATTTATGCTCACATGTAAGATTTTAGAAGAAACTGAATGAATTAAAAGTTGAGTGCTCAAATTTTATGCAAGACTTAATTTTGAAAACATACAGTTCCACTTTGAACCACTGGTTTCCAGGAAGAATCTTCTTATCTTCTCATGAAGATCTTGCCCTGAATTTGACAAATTTATACTGTTATGATATAATGAAATTAAGAAGAAGGGCTTTGAATTTTCAAATGGATGAGATAACAGAAGAACTTATTTAGTGAGATTTGGCTCCTGAAAATATCTATTAACAAAGCATCTTCAGGATAGCAGTGGTAAAATACTTCCATGGTGGCATTTTCACAGTTCATTTGTAGTCCATTCTTACATATTCTTTCGTAGAAAAGATATTTTCCTTTTATTTGGCGTGGCATAGAGAAAATAATTTTTTGTACATGTTAACACTTTCAAGTTTGGTGATCATAGAGTATATTTTGAAGATTTTGTTCAATTTTCTGAAGAATGTTTTTAATGATGTAATAAATGCTATATTTTGAAAAATACTACTGATATACTTTAAATATCCACACCAATATGAGAACAAGGCCAGAGCTATGTATTGACATTTTTTTTTCTTTTGGTCTTTGACACTGGGTTTCTTTGTGTCACAGCCCTGCTGTTCTGGAACTAGCTTTGTAGACCAAGCTAACCTCAATCTCACAGAGATCCTCCTGCCTCTGTGCCCTGAGTTCTCTGATTAAAGGTCTGTGCCACTGCCACCAGGGCCAATGGTTTAATGCATATTGACACTTCACATTTATTTAAGCATGGAGAAATTTTTTTATAAAAATGATTTCATAGGTCAAGTTTGACCAATCAAAACATAGTTACGATTGGATGTAATTAGTTAGTACTTTTAGCATACTTTAGTATCCTTCAAACATTCTGGGTTGCTTTGATCAATTATATTGTAATTCCATGCACAAAGCCCTTAGCACAATCCCTGGTTCATTATAATCTCTTATTATTACCATAAGCAGCTTAGCAAGAAGCCTCCTGAACCACATAACCTTTTGTAATCCATTTCTCTCTGGCCTCTGGTAAACTCTCTTAAATACCGAGTTCACCAATTATATATTTATTACTTTATTTTTTTAACCTATTGCAAATGTCCTTTTCATTTTTGCTTCTCCAAACTAGCACCACTTGTAAGCTCTCTATTTACCCTTTATGCAGAAGATGGCACATCTTGTGTCCCTTCTGTTCTTTTGGTGCCTACTGGGAGGAGGAACTGATTTGCTTTTGTTGTGGCTAGGACTGAGCACTTGTCTGTTCTGCTCAATGGTGCAAGGGCAGAGGCTCAGGATGGTTGAAATCCCTCATGACTGTGCTCACCAAGTTGTCTTAAAGGCTTCCACAAAGTCAAAGCTGCTAAAACTATGAAAAAACAAAAACAAAAACAAAAACCCCACAGAAGACAAAGCAGATGATTCAGCCCTTCAGATTCAGATGTAAATGTCCTTCAACTTAGAATGGGGTCATAACCCAATAATTCCTTCATTAAGTGAAAGTATGTTAAATAAAATGCACATTTAATGCACTTGATCTCCTGAACATTATAGATCAGCCGAGGCACTTCTCCCAGGCTTTCGGGAGTCATTACTCTTGTCTACCTCATCCTTCCCTCAGCTGCATTGTGTTTATCTGTCAGACTTTCAGTAATTCTCAGTGTCCTTCATGGCTTCAACCCACGGATCTTAGCTTTGACGTGTGTATTGATTTCAGTCTTGTCACAGCCTTTTAATGTCTGCGGCATCCTAACACAATCTTACTTTTGCTCAGAAAGACTCCTAGCATCACAGGGGTTTACGGTTCTTTTATCTTCATAGTCTCCTTAATCCTCTCATCTCCCTCTTCTACACCTAATATTCTTTCCAACGGTCTCAAGACCTCAACTCAAGAGCTTTGGTGAATCTCTCTTTTCTTGGGACATCATCAATGATCTATTTGCTGTCTTTTGCATTGGAATCCTGACTGAGCCCTCATTTTCCTGAGGATCAGAACCAACAGAATGAGCAAATATTAAATGTGTGTGTGTGTGTGTGTGTGTGTGTGTCTGTGTGTGCGTGTGTGTAAAATGACTTATACTATACATTCTGGGATACAGCAATGTCTGTCTGTACCCTGAGAACTCAGGAGCTGCTCAGTCTGTGAGACCAGATCTCCTGAAGGCCTGGAGGGTTCCTGTTGAGTTGTCGGGCTTCAGTTCCCACTGAAAGGCTACGGAAGCTAGGGTGTGATGCTGGCAGCACTTGATGATCACTGAGATAGGTGAGCTCTCTAGCAATAAGCAAATGACAGCAGACAAAGAGCAGAAGCTTATTCTTTGAACTTCTTTACATCTGGCTTTCTTTCAGAAGGTGGAGCTGATGCTTAGAGTGAGTCTGCCTCATTTCAGTTAACCAAGCAAGCACTTCCTCACCGATGTCCCAGAAGCCCACCTCTTAGTAGAGTCTGTATCTAGTGAATTGGACAAGCAAGGTTAATTATCACAAACTATTTAGCTGGTTTATCTAATATTGTGCATCTTAACTGTAGAGATCTCTAAACCTCAGGATACCTTGTAGTATAAGGTTCTGTTTGGTCACTTCATTCTTACTAATACAGACAGGCAGTCCCTGACTTAATGATGGCTTGATGTAATCATTTTTTTTAATTTTATAATTATTTGAGTGTTGTGCTTGCATGTATTTCTATATGCCATGTGCATTCTTAGTGCTTGAAGAAGCCAGAGAGGGCATCAACTTCCCTGGAACTTGAAAGACAGATGATTGTGAGCCATCATGTAGATGCTGAGAATCAAATCCAGGTCCTTTGGAAGACCAGCCAGTGCTCTTAGCTGCTAAATCATCTTCTCAAACCCACTGAGTTAATGAGTTTTTTATTTTTAAGATGGGTCAAAGTGGGATGCATTTAGTAGAAATTGTACCTCAATTTTGAATGTTGATCTTTTCTTGTTGTCAGGGTGACATTTGACAATACTCTGTGGCCAGAAGCAGTAGCTTGCTGCTTCTAGTAAGATACTGTGTTGTGTATTTTTTATACGTGGATATTCAGCGCCACATGGGATAAGCAACGTTTTATCAGAAATGTTACGATTCCTATGATTTTAGTGGCCTTTAGGCCAATGAATTTATTCCAAGCACCTTTAAAGAATCCTGGACTGAACTATAATGTTCAGTAGGTCAAGTGCATTAAATGTATATTTCATTCATACTTTCACTTAACGGAGGAATTATTGGGTTGTGACTCCATTGTAAGTTGAAGGACATTCACATCTGAATAGGAAGAGTTTAACTATCTTTGTCTTCTGTGATTTCCTTATTCACAGTTCCAGCCACTTTGACTTTATCTGGGAACCTGTTAGAAATGCAGTCTAGGTAATTATCCAGACCTATGAGTAGAAATGCATTTTAACAGTCATTTACATTATTGTTGTAATGAAGCCCTACCCAGAGTACCAAGGGACAGAGAGCATCTGCAAGGTCTTCTTTGCCTCTTCTTTAAGAGGTCGAGAGAAACCAGGAGGGAGTGGCTCACTGCAGATGAGGTGGGCTTCCTAATGGGGCACTTGGATGTGTTAGGTTACAGTGCTTACTGCGAGTGACAAGCTACTAAGATTCATGGAGTACTTACCACACCAGGCTGATTCAGACCCTGCCATCGTCTTTTAACCTTGTCCTTGCTCCCATCTGAGCATCTGTATTGTTATCATGGTAATACAGACCTTATTACGGTGCAGGTAAAGGCCTCCCTTTGTTCTGAAGCAGAGCTTCTAAATAAATCTTTTTACAAGGAAACCCCTAATCATCAGAGACTCAGGATATGTTTTTTGTTCTATTTTCCTTTTTAAATTATTAAAAGTATCATATACAAAAACTTTTGCAGATCTACAAGAGAATGAACAACAGTCCTATCAATGAACCTCAAGCGAAGGTGTAACTCTGCAGGAGAGTAATCAAACTTAACTTGCAAACAGTTGGTCACAATAGTTCTTTCAGGGAAATTAAGGAAGCACCTAGCGTGGCAGAGACTTCATGTGCCAGGGTTGTGGAATATCCAGGGTAACCCTACCTGCTCAGAGGGGAAGGGGATGGATGAGGGGGGGAGGATTGTGGAACAGCATGACCAGGAGGGGGGCAGTGATTGGGATGTAAAGTGAATATCTATAAATAAATAAATAAATAAACAAATAAACAAACAAACAAACAAATAGAAAAATAGTCATATTTTCCTAACTAACCTAAAATGTGTGCAACTGAAAACCACAATGAAATACACCTATCCCCTCTAGGGTGACTAAAGTTCTGAGCATCATGGCAAGGGCTGGGGAATTACCAGTGGGCAGCGGGAACACTAACCCTGCAGGTGGGGTGACCCCTGAAGTGGGCATCTGAACACACGCTTGAGGATTGTAGTTCAGTCCTAGAATATTCTCCTAACACTCACAAGGTCCTGTGTTCAAATGCCATCACTGTTAACAAAACAACAAACTATTTCATCTGGAAATAATTTCAGCTTGAGGGAAAGTTGAAAACATAAATGGTTAGTTTAGAGAGGTGTAAATTGTAACCATGTATTACCAAGCTAGCCTATTTTTAACATTGTTTTTCATTTGCTTTGTTGACTCCTCCATATAGAAACATATTTATATTGATAGTGTCTTGTTTTCCTTGTCTTCACTTGGCTTCAACAGCTGTCAATCTTCCACCATCCCTGTCTCAATTATTATTGTGCTCACTGATATTTTTAAAAGCCATGGAACCAAATATGTTGCAGCCAGAAATGGAACATTGATGGATCTCACCAACATAATACTGTGCACAAAGGGAAAAGATAGATAACTTTTGGTTAAAAACATGGCACAGGATATATGGTGCTAGAAATCAAAGCTGTTGAAATTTATAAATACAGAAAACTGGTTAGAGGGGGAGACCTTGTATTTGTATCCAGGCAGCTTTTTTTCTTTCTTTATTTCCCTTTGCAAAAATATATTGTGAACATTCCAACCTATAGCAACTTAAGAGGCATAAATAGTGAAGGATTTATTTTCTCTTCTTTTTAACTATAAAAGAAATCACTTCAGAGTGCTGCTGAGTTAATATGTCTATCTTTTACTAATGTGTCAAGTTGCCCGTGTCACGGGCTGACCTGAATGTCTCTTTATCTCTTTTACAATCTTACAGGCAGACTTCATTCTAATCTATACTTCATTTCTCATTATATTACCTTATTATTGTGCAATAAAAATGTTCAGTTTTGTCATAGAGCTGCTGATTGAGCATTCTGCCCTGAACAAAATCACCACTAAATTGGACCATGAAAGAAACTTCTTTTAAAATTATATAATATTTCATGCATGCAATAACACAGTTTCAAAGCCATTAATGAATCTACCATCTAGATGTGACACGCTGGAACATTTAGCACATTGCTATACAGCTTTGGTATATTAAATGAACTTTTAAGTGCAGAATCTTTCACAGCTCCTTCTTTTCTGTCTTATTGACCTAAGTACTCACTTTGATTTTCATTTCTTCACTAATAAATTTCTCCAGAATTTACTGTGCATTGTTATAATTGTTTTTATGAAATATAGAATGAGTAGATCAACAATTTTTATTTGGAAGAGGGTTTCCTGTGGTCCTGGCTGGTAGAGAACTTGCTCTGCAAACCAGGCTGGCCTAAGAATCAGAAACTGCCAGGTAGTGATGGCACATGCCTTTAATGCCAGCACTGGGGAGGTAAAGGTAGGTGGATCTCTGACTTGTAGGCAGCCTGGTCAACAGAGTGATTTCCCAGACACCCAAGGCTATATATAGAACCACTGCCTCAGAGGAGGTGGGGAGAAAGAGAGGGAGAGGGAGAGGGAGAGGGAGGGGAGGGGGAGGAAGGGGGAGAGAGGGGAAGGAAGGGGGAGAGAGAGATCACAAATACCATCTTCCTCTGGTTGATGTTCATGTTCAACATTTTTTTCATGAATGGGAAGATTCTCTATCCTTTCTATTTTAATTATGTGCATCTGTGGGGTTGAGTAATGCCACAAAGGCATTAGATACACCTGGAGTCAGAGTTACAAGTTGCCACTTATGGATCCAGGAACTGAACTGATGTGGCCTTCAAGAGCAGCCACGTTCTTAATTCGGGACCTTGTCTCCAGCGCTGTCAATATCCCTTTGCATTTGGCCTTTGCACACACTGGCTGTATTTGAGGCACGGAAAGATCTTCTGATTGCAGTGGAGGGTTGCATCTGCCACCTATAACGTAGTTAGTGTATCCAGTTGTATATTATCTATAATGTTAACAGTGATGTGCTGTTGCAACAATGGTACAGAAGCTGGCTTTGACCTGGGTGTCACTTGCATTGAGGAGGCCTCTCCCAGGCCTGTGTCAGAAAATGAAATTGTTAGGCTAGGGCCTCTCAGATCTTCCTTATTACTTAACTAGATCTTATTTGCACGCTTCCCAGCAGGACATGGAGTGCTCACTTCTCCCTGTGCCCTCTGACATTTGAGCTTCAGTCATGTATTACTTAATGTTAGGCATATTGCTTAATATTGACCCACCTCATCTATATTTTCACTTATATTTACATGGAGAAAAATAAGGTTCCATCTTATTGTAAACCCGCTAATCTGTCCTCATTTCTAGCTTTGTATGATATATCTGACATGGTATCAGTCTTTTAAGGGAATTTCCCTCTCTAAATAATTATTTTTGAATCACTTTATATTGTGGTTTTTATGTTCTCTGAAGTTTGCGTTAGCTCTGTTTTATGTTTTAACAATATTTTATGCTATTTTTGCTACTCTACTGGAGGTATGGCTCCTGCTCACAGCACTCCCAAATGCACCAGTGAATGCTCTCCCTCTGAGGAGCGCAGAAAGCCATCACTCTGTAGATCCGAGCACATGAATGCAGGGACAGAGGTTGCTTCCTTCCAAGAGCTCCCACCAGTGACACCCACCAGCACAACAGCATCTATGAGCAACAGAATCAACCCAAGGCATGACTTTACCAGTCTCTGGGGGCAAGACTGTGCTTGAAGGATGATGAAGGCTGAGCCTGTCACACAGAATGTGTCACTGCTACTTTGTTGGGACCTGGGGGTGGGGCTTGAGAGCATTCTTGCTGTAAACCACAGTGAAGTGATCCGCTTTTCTTCCAGTGAGCCTCGCTCAGCAGGGACCTTGCTGTTCCTCCACAGTTCTTATTTATCTCATGCTGCCTCCTGGATGTTGGAGACCACATTCATTTTCTACTCAGATAGTCATTTCTTGTATAAGGGGGACCTTTCTTCTATACATTCAGAATAGCGTTACTGATGCACAGCTTTAACCTGTAATAGTCTTTTGTATTCTCTCTCTCTCTTCTCTCTCTCTGAAGCTCCTGGGATATAACTTTCTTTTTAAGTTAGCATGTGTCAGTTACATGAAATAATATGCTTCATTACATGTTTTGAATGTATACAATATATATCTTGTAGCATCTGCTTCCCTCACATAGTGGCCGTTCTGTGACAGGGACACCTACACCTTTCAGTTGGCACATCAGCTGAGATGCACCGCGCAGTGTTCGAGTGGCTGCAAAGCCAGCTGGGGCAGCTGCCTGTTTCATTTGCACTGACGTTTAGTTTTCCTGGCACACCTGTTTCCATTAGATGTAACCATCTTCCGCAGAAGCTCTCCATCAGGTGTACCTTGTTGTTGCATTGATCAGAACTGTCTAACATACCCAACTGTTCTCTAAACAATTGGCAGAGGCTTCAGAGCAGCCACAGTTGGTTTAGATCAAGCACTGGAAAACTGTAGTGCACAGATGCAGTCTAATGCCTCATCTGGATGGGTTGCGAGCCAAGAGCGGCTTCTAAGAATGACCCTTAAAATGTTACACTCTGGGGAAAAAAATCAAAACAGGAGATTATTCTGTGGTATGTAAGCATTAAAACAGGGTTCATTTCAATATGAATTAATAATGTCTCATTAGAACACAGGGTAACTCACAAGCTGTCACTTGTTATAATATTGGGTTATAATGCCATAGATTTATGGTTGTGCATGAAATCATGTAGATCATAAATGGAAAACATCTACTAACTGCCCATCTATAGGAAAAGGCCTGAACGTGCTCTAAATGAAGCTCTTATCTGTTGGAAGGATCCACGTTCCCTGAGCATGCTGTGTGGCCAAGGCTGCAGAACAAAATCAGACAATGTTGGTAGAGCGCTGTGTGGATGATGACTAAGAGAAGGCCCACAGCACCAGCTCTATGTGGAACATGATGGTGGCCCCTTTGCCCCTCCCCCCACCCTGCCCCCCCCCCGCCCCACCCCTCACCTCTTCCGCATTCCACCCGTTTTTTTCTGCCGTTAGCATGATGATCATTCTGGAGCACCCTTCTTATCCTGTCACCTTTCCTGCTTGTCTTCTCACTTCCGGTGACTGAAGGCCAAACCCTGGCCATATCCAGTGCCAGCTGGGCTCTGGTTCCTTTTGATTCCTGACCTGTATTTTAGACATTTCAGAAACCTGGGATTTCCTTATGCTGCATGAATGCATCTCTGGACTTGCACACATTCATGCTTGTTCATTTTTAGCTAGAGAACCTTAAACACTATATGAACTTTTTTAAAAAAATCAAAAATAGATTTTTTTCATACAATACATTCTGATTATAATTTCTCTCTTCTCAACTCCTCCTGGTTCCTCCCCACCTCCAAACACACTCAAATCCACACCTTTTCTTTCTTTCTCCTTCAGAAAACGTGTATATATATATATATATATATATATATGTGTGTGTGTGTGTGTGTGTGTGTGTGTATATACATATATATAACAAATGAGTCAGTATATGTCAAAACCAAATAAACAGGAAAAAATATTCAAAGAAAAGGCACAAGAGACATATACAGATGCAGAGCTATGCACATTCACACATGGAACCCTTAATCCCAAGACCTTAATCATCTTTTAGTTTTTACCTTAACTATTTCTTGAGAAAATTTTCTTAAGAGGTCACCACCCATGTAATGTATATTATCTTCTAAACTGCAAAGTAACCTGCCTCTCTCCTTCCTCCCCCTCTCTCTGTCTCTCTCTTCCTTGTAAATATTATCTTTACACTCATAGGTTGGCACTTCTCTTGACTATCATCAGAGAAGCCTGTCTTTGCAGTAAATGGTCAGTTACTATGAAGAGATGTAACTGGGCAGTGTACAGAGGATAAGAGACTCCAGAGTGCTCAGTCCTACATGTGACATCTGCATCCCAATGCCTCTTTCCAAGGCTCAGAGATTATTGTAGGAGAGAGGCAGAAAGATTCTTGGAGTCAGAGGTCATAGATGACTACAGGAAACTGGGGTTTTCCTGTTACTTAAAATTTAAAGGAAGCTTGTCTTGTGGATAGGCCTGGGCTTGTATTTTGATGCTAATTCCACTCCTCAGAGGGGCTGCAGATGAGGAGTTGCCTTGTGAACCTTCTCCCCACCTTAACTTTTCAAATAAAGGCTTGAGCCAATGATTGGGCAGGAGGAAGGGGGAGGAGAGTTGTGGGGGAGGAGAAAAGGATGGATGGGAAGGCAGAGGAGCTAGGAGGAATGACCAACAGGCTGCAAAGAGAGAAGCCTGGAGAAACCGCAAGTTATATGGGATAATATAGATGGGAATAGAGTAGTGTAGTGGGAGATCTGCCCAATCTAGGCTTATAGCTTGTATTGTTACTAATTGAGTTGAGTTTTCTTTTACTGGGTGATTGGGTTGGAAACAAGCTTGAATATGTAGGTAGCCATTTATTTGAGGTTTAGTCAAAATAATCATATTCGATCAACTATTTTTGGCACACACCGATTCCCTAAGAAATAGATCTTAGTGAACAAAATGCATGTAAATGATCAACAAAGCTGACACAGGCCTCTAAAAAATTTAGTGTGGCTGGCCATAAAAACAGCTTTAGGGTCAAAGACGAATGTACAGTTATTCACACTTAGAAGGTCACAGCTCACATTACAGGCTAGTTATTCACAGTTAGAACGTTTCTTATGTTCTTTGAACTTCAGCTTCTTCGACGTAACTAGGGAATATAGGAGCGGAACACCTACTTCAGTAAGCCCTGTGTATCAGTAGGATGGTGGCTAGAGCTGTATCTGAGCGAATGGATGGATGTAGTTAAGAGAAATGGGAAATATGGGTACAGCAGTGTCATACTGCTTTTGCATTGTACCCACCAGAGACCTACTACCACTAATGATAGAATGAGATCTAGCTAAATTCAGCATGCATGGAGTATGGGCTGAAAGCAGGAAAAGAACTTAGTTTTCCTGATGCGTTGCCACACCCAGCTAGCATGCCACTTGAGATTCACCAACCAGCATTAGTTGTTACCTCCAGGGAACTCTTTACAGAAGTATCACTTACAGATCCAGGGGGAAAGGATCTGTAAGGATCTTTTGAAAGGTAGTCCTGGAGAATGCAGACTGGGGGAAGGGAAGCTGAAAGAGGCTATCGAATAAGAACCCAAAATAGCTCACATGAGGACATCCCTTCCTCTGCCATTGCCAGCAGCAAGACCAACAGGATCAGAGATCACCAGAAGCCAAACAGGAATGCATACTTGCCACTGTTATTCAATATAATACTAGAGTCTTAGCTAAAACAGGAAGAGAAAGAATAAAAAGGGCTTCCATTCAGAATAAGTCAAATTATCTCTGTAGAGGATATGACTCATAACTAAAGAAACCTGTGGATGACACCAGAAAAGTTTTAGATCTGATAAGTATTGTCAGTGATGTTGCAGGACACAAAATTAACATACAGAAAATAACAGCCTTTCCATTTCCTGACATGGACTTAATAGCTTCATCCCATTCACAAAAGTATAAAAAAAAAATCTCATAATAAAACTAATCAGGGAGATGAGAGACTACTATAAGAAAACTTTGAGTCAGTTGAGAGGAAAACGAAGGCTTTAATGCCGTAAATGAGGAGATCTTCCATGCTTCTGCATTGGGAGAATTGATATTCCAGACATTACCTGAAGTAAGCCGCAGATTCATTGTCATCCCTGTAAAAATGCCAGTGATGTTTTTCACAGAAGTAAATACAGTATCCTAAGACTGATACAGGTACCGGAAACAACCATGTGCAGATAGAACATTACAAAATTGCCATAGTACCTGACCTCAAATTATGCTTCAGAGCCATAGTGACAAACACAGCAGACAAATAGACATGAAAACCAGTGAGATGAGACAGAAGACCTAGAAATAAATTCATACAGTTCTAGTGACCTAATTTGTAACAAAGGCATCAAAGATATTCACTGGAAAAAATATAGACTGTTAATAAATAGTGTTGACAAAAACTGGATATTCATCTGCAGGAGAGTGGAATTAGATTTGTGTCCTTCACTCTGCAGAAAGGTCAAACAATATCAGAGACTTGATTTAAAGTTTAAAACACTGGAAATGCTAGAGAAAAACAAGGAAATGCTTCAAGTTAAAGGCAATATCAGAATAGGACTCTAATAACCTAGGGAGTAGCTTTAAGAATTGACAAGAGGAAGTACATAAGTCTGTGTGGGACTGGAGAGATAGCTCAGTGGCAAAGAGTGAGTATTGCTCTTTCTAAGGACCTGAGTTCAGTTTCGAGCATCCACACTAGCTATCTCATAAATGCCTGTTAACTTTAGCTCAGGAGAGTACCAGAAGGCCTCTTCTGGCCTCCATGGGTACAGCACACATGTACACAAACCCATATCCAGACACACGTGCATTCAGATAATTAAAAAATAAAAACAAATGGTTACTGAGAAGCTTCTACACAAAAAGATAATTATCAGGGTGAAAACAGGCCTTATGGATTGGAGAAAAGTCTCTTCTAGCTGTTCTGCAGACAAAGAGTTAAAAATTTAGACTATATGAAGAACTGTGGAAACCAAACTGCCTATAAACAAGTGAATTAACAGATTTCTCAAAATATTAAAAATACAATCAGTGTATGACTTCAGCTATACCACTCCAGAGCATAAACCCAAAAGATTCTAAAGTCTACCGTGGAGATATCTGTACCTATGTAATTGTGGGAATATTCATAATATCAAGGGAATAAAATCAGCCTCAGCAGATGGATAGATAATGTAAATGAGGAACATATATGCAATAGCATGCTAATCATCCATAAAAAGAAGTGGAATAATTATATATACAAGATCTGGACAGATCTGTAAACTATTAAAATAAATGAGGCAACTCAAATTTAGAAAACACTGCCTGTTACTTATCATATGTTGACCTTATTTTAAGTTTTCGTATATGTGGGCTGAGTCATGAAACTAGAAAGAACATCATGGGAGGTGGAAAAGAGGGTGGCAGGTAAAGGGGTAGAGAGAGAGTAATAGATACATGTGGCAAGAATACATGCGGCATGGGGAGGGGAACCCTGGAATGGTGGATGGCACAAGAATCAGGAGAAGAGTTTAAGAGGAGACTCAATAAAAAAGTATTTATTCAAATGCTGTAGTAAAACCCATCACTTTATGTTGATTTGAAAACTGACCACCAAGCACATTGAGAAAGGACCTGTGCTGTATGCAAGGGGTGTAGAAAAGAAACAGACATCTGACATAGCAGCCCCATGCTTATGGAAAAGGCTTTTATTGTGGAGAGTGAATAGCCAGAGGCATTTCGTGCTGTCTACTGTGGCTACCCTCAGGGAGAGAGAGAGAGAGAGAGAGAGAGAGAGAGAGAGAGAGAGAGAGAGAGAGAGAGAGAGAGAGAGACTGACAATTTCCAGGGCTATGGAAGCAGAGACAACAGCAGAAATGGTGGAGAGTCCTTCTAGTTATAAGGAGGAAAGTTGCAGCAGGAGGAGGGAGGGTAACTGGACCAGCCCGGGAACTCTGCTCTATTGGAGAATTGTTTGAGTTTGGAACAGAACTAGATATCCTTTGCAGATGTTGGCTGTAGGAGCAGATAAAGCAAAGGCTTTTCCTGGAAAATGGAAACCCACTTTACAAGGATTCTGAGGAATGCTAAATGTTTATTGGGTCAGAGTTCAGCCTGAGTTAAGCCCAGACTGCTATCTTAGGGGCTTGGGACCCAGCCCATGTATACTAAGCAAGCTGGGGACTGCCCAGGAAGCCTGAAGAAAGAAAGCATTTCTTTGTGAAACATGTTAAAGCGGCTGATGCAAGAGATGACTTTGGACAAACATAGGGTCGTCTCTTTTCTAAGAGGAATGACTCACAGTGGCATTATGTAATTTTTAATTGTATAATTCAAGACTAATTTGTAAAGATTAGTGAAGTAAAGAAGCATTAGCAAATCCAATTGTGTTGCTAGAATTTGTTTTTCTCTCATGATGGGTTTAAATTATATATTCTCTTATTTTACATTTTTGCCATAAACTGATATTTGAGATTATTTTTGTGGCTGTCCTCTCTCAAGTGGCCTAATTTGTGCCACTTGGTAGGATTTCACCAGGAAGAACATGGCAGGTAAAACTTTCATAGCACCTGAAGATGGAACATTGCTAGGCATAATTCAATTGAAATGTTAGACAGTATCATTAACAATCTTCATAAAGGTTATAATCTTTATATGCCATTTAGTAGTACGGGAGCCATTTTCATGTTGACAAAGAGTGCTAGCCTCAGGTGGAAATCAAAGGAGAACACTGCTTAAATTTCTTATGTAATGCTAAGTACTAATTGTTAAGGATGGACTTATTCCCTCAAAATTAAATTAGGAAGGTTTGATAGAAGAAAAAAATCCTATCAAAAAACCTGGTGGAGGGGAATGGGGAAATGCCTCCCATTAGAGTGCCTGTAATGGGCACAGTGTTCGTGGTGCAAGCAGATCTTCCTGAGTTTAGATCCCAGCACCCATATAGGGAGCTGCGTGTGGCTGTGAACACAGCAGCAAAGCCAGTGCTATGAGGAGTGGATACATAACTGCCAAGGCTTGTTGGCTCTCCGCATAGTTCCAGGTTCAGAGAAAGACCTTGCCTCAAGGAAATAAAGCTGAGAGTAATGGAACAGGATGTCAGGCATTCTCCTCTGGCTTTATCCACACAGCTGTGCATATGAATATGAACATGCAAAGCACACACACACACATGCAAAGCATGTGCAAACTTGTGCACGCATGCAGCACACACACATACACACACAGACAGATACACATACACAAAGACCTTCCACACTGTAATAAGACACAAGGCAGATGAGCACATGTATCCCTGAGTGATATTTTGTTTCTCTTCTGCATCATTGTTCATGCTTTGTTGGACAGTACATCTCTTGCAAAAAATAAAAGTCCCATACTGGAATGTAAGCCCAATTACATCAGCCTCCTACATTTTGCTAGCATTTTCAATGCCACAGCACGCATGGAATGATTCATTTTGAATTGCAAGAATGCCTAATAACTTGTTACTCTTGGAACGTGCCTTGGTTTTTGAGTCCATGACTTTTATTAGACAAGTTTTTCTTTGGTTTTCTCTAAATTAGTTCAAAATCATTATTAGATGGTTATGAGAAATGAGGTTGGCCCATGAGCTAGAAGTACTTATAGATTAATTGGAAAAAATAGTTCAGTCTTGTATCACATGATTAACTCAGATAAAATATAGTAAAATTGTATTAGCTGACTGGGATTCATGGCATCTCAGAGCAGAAGCTGGGTGTCCATAGAATTCTCTCTAGCTTATCTTTGAAATGTTCCCCAGTACTAGAAATGGAAGGTCATGCAAAAAATAAAAAGCAAAAATCAACAAACAACAAACAACCCCCTAAAATGTGTGAATGGCATTACCTGTTCTTTAGAAATTTGCTTTTAGTTACATTTATTTATTTATTCCCTAGTTTTCTTCCTTTCTTTTTTCTGTCTGTCTTTCTGTCTCTCTGTCTCTTTGTCTCTTTGTCTGTCTGTCTGTCTGTCTGTCTCTCTCTCTCTCTCTCTCTCTCTCTCTCTCTCTCTCTCTCTGTGTGTGTGTGTGTGTGTGTGTGTGTGTGTGTGTATGTGTGTGTCTAAAGGAGTACCATGCCATGGTTCTCCCAAAAAACAACTCTTGGGAGTCTGTTTTCTCCATCATATGGGTCCCAAAGATTGAACTCAGGTCCTTATGATGGTAACAAGTACATTTACCCCCTGGGAGTTCTAGACAGGTCCTCCCTCTAGTTGTTAGGCTACTCACATGAAAACAAAGCTTCACGTCTGTTATAAATGTGTAAGGGGCCCTGGTTCAGCCCCTGCATGCTCTTTTATAATGTTTTAGTTCATTACACATGAGTTTTGATTGTGAGCTCAGAGAGCCCTCAAAACATTTGTTTAAATAATACTATGTTAGTGCCCACATATTCTGCATTATCCATTTCAAAGAACTGATTGTGACATCCTTGAAATGTAAACAGCATCAGTAATATAGATAAAAAGGTATTCTACCTTAAGCAATGGTTATCTAAAAGTAAAGATCAATCTTCTGACTTCTAATTTCATTTGAGTGACTCATGTAATTTTAAGAAATATATTTCTGAAGTGATAGTGCTCAAACAGTTATTTATGTAAAAGTCAATTCAATGGAGCCATTTCCAGAGCTAAAATGAAGAAAGTCACTAAACAAACAAAAACACAAGGAGATTGATGAGCATTTTCTCAGACACTTAGGCAATACAGCAGAGTAACAGCAATATACCTGATTCCAACCAGGCATATTGAGCCAGATGAAGCCAGATAGAGCTGGTGTTATACTGAGATGTTGAACACTGACCAGTAAACAGAACCCTTCAAACCACCCATTCTGTTGGGAACTTTAGTCCTTCCTTTGTGAAATTTGATTTCTTCATAGAAATGGACATTTGATTTCTCCACCATTTGGACAAATGTCTCAGGTTAGAAATGGAGCCTCTGTGCCGTAATTTCCATCCATAGCTCATGACATGCTAGGACTTCCACACTGGAGAAATGGAATAGTGGAATAGAATTCCTTTTGTTCTTTTGTTTATTTATTTATTTATTTATTTATTTATTTATTTATTTATTTATTCATTTATTTAATTCAAATGTTATCACCCTTCCCAGTTTCCATTCCACAACCCCCCATCCCCTCCCCATCCCCCTATCTCTATGAGAGTGCTTCCCCACATGCCCACCAGTCCTTCCTTAGTGCCCTAGCATTCCTCTATCCTAGGTCATCAAGCCTCCACAGGACCAAGGGGCTCCCATCCCAGTGATGCCCGATAAGGCAATCCTCTGCTACATATCCTGTTGGAGTCATGGATTCCTCCCATGTATACTCTTTGGTTGGTGGTTTATTCCCTGGGAGTTCTGGGGGGTCTGGTTGGCTGTTGTTGTTCTTCCCATGGGGTTGCAAACCCCTTCAGCTCTTTGCCCTAGCTTTTCCATTGTGGGCTCCATGCTCAGTCTGATGATTAACTGAGGGCATCTGCATCCTTTCTAAAGTATCTATCATTATGAACTTTTTTCCATGGAAAAAACAGATAAAAATACTTCAGTCTGGAGAAAATTCACTGGATCAGTCAATGTTCTCTACAGGAACAGAAAGGACAGAATGAATATATGCAGGATTTATTAGTCTATATTTAGTCTAGGTAGTCTAACAGTAGCTGTCTTCATAATGAGAGGCTGAGAACTTGGTAGTTTACTCATTCTACAAGGCCAGATGCCTCAGCATTCCCAAGGTGGAGATGAATGTTTGGAGGATCCCCAGAGAGCTATAGATCTTCATTGTGTTATAGATGCCTAAATGATTCCGATGTCAGAGAAAAGCAGCAGCATCATTGACAAGATGCCAACAGGCAGATGAACTTGCCAGCACGATGTAATGATGTAAGCACGCAAAACTTAGATGCTATTCTTTCCCAGACTTCCTTTCTTTCTGGACTGCTACTGGGAGGTGCCACCCATATCTAGGGCAGGTCTTTCCACATCAGTTAAACTGAGCAAGAATATCTCATAGGTCACACAATGGCTTGACTGTTATTGCCTGGGATTCAGTCAAGTTGACAACTAATAATACCATCCCATATATTGAATTGAGATCTACAAATTCATTAAAATTATTCTTGATTTTGTGAAGTTTTGAAAAAAAATAAACACTCATGTGGAGGTTTGATACATAGTATATTTTTTACAGTTTATTTTTATTGATTCTTTGTGAGTTTTGCCTCATGCATCCCAATCCTGCTCATCTCCTTGTTCCTTCACATCCACCCTCTGCCCTTGCAACCTTCTGGCAAAAACAAAAAACCAAACCAAACCAAAAACAAAATAAAAAAGAAGTGAAAGAAAGCATAGAAAATGCAACAGATTTCAGGGTGGGCCAACTCAAAGACTTGGATCTTAGCCTGGGTTATAATGGAATTGGTCAGCTCTTCTGTACTTACACCACCAGGACATATCTTGTCATGGAAGCTGTAGTGTGTCACAGTGTGTTCATAATGTGGATGGTTTGAATATGCTTGGCCTTAGGGAGTGGCACTATTAGGAGGTGTGACCTTGTTGAAGGAAGTGTGTCATTGTGGGTTTGGACAATGAGACCCTCCCCCTAACCACAGGAAAGCCAGTCTTTTCTTAGTGGACTTCAGATGAAGATGTAGAACTGTCAGCTACTCCTCCACCATGCCTGCCTTGATGATAATGGACTGAACCTCCGAACCTGTAAACCAGCACCAATTAAATGTCCTTTGTAAGAGTTGCCTTGGTCATGGTGTACCCTTTGGTTCACATGTCTTTACTTGCAATGTTCATGGCAATGAGTCATTGGTCTAGTTTGAGGTCTCTCACGACTACTACACCATGAATAATGGATCCTCACCAGGATTCCTGTTGTTGCCACATGATCCTATATCTTTGAATCTAAAGGACCAACCTCTTTACATGCGACAGATTTCAGGGTGGGCCAACTCAAAGACTTGGATCTCAGCCTGGGTTATAATGGAATTGGTCAGCTCTTCTGCACTTACACCACCAGGTCAAGCTCTCCAGCACTGCCCTGCCTAGCTCAGTCAGCAAAGGGCAGGGGCAGCTCTTCCACTCCTATGCTTCCAGGGCCAGCTCTACTGTGCTGCCCAGGGGAGGAACAGGGCCTGTTCTCCTGAGTGCTGTAGCCAGTGAGGGGCAAGGCCAGCTCTCCCAATTAACACCAGTGGCAAGGGGCAATGTATATGTGGGGGTATAGAATATCTTTATTATACATTATATATAATATTCTCCCATTCTCCACCATTGGTTGAATGATAATGAATCTAGTTAAGGTATTTTTTACAATTGAAAATAGATTCTTCTCTCACATAATAAATCCTGACCACAGTATCCCCTCTGTACTTCACCCAGTTGCCTCTTCCCCCGTTGACACTCTGCCCTGAATCCATTTCTTCTCTTTATCCCTTCAGAAAAGAGTAGTCCAAAGACAACAACCAAACATATCTAAACTAAATATAGTAAGACAAGGAAAAAAGTCCTCATATTGGGACAAAGCAAACCAATAGGCAGAAAAGAGTTCCAAGAGTACACAGAAGAGTCAGAGACAGACCCACTCCCATGTTAGGAGTCCCATAAAGCTACTAATATAACAGCCATACATATATGCAAACGACCTGGTACAGAGCCAGGCCTCCACGCTTGCTGCCTCAGCCTGTGTGAGCCCATGTAAGTCCTGCTTAGTTGATTTTATCAACTGTGTTCTCGGTGTCCTCCATACATTCTTACTCCTATACTCTTTCCACCTCTTCTGTGGGGTTCCCTGAGCTCCGAGGCATGTGACCTAATGTAGACCTCCAACTGAGACTCTCTGTCCACATAATGTCTGCTATGGGTCTTTGCATCTGCTCCCATCTGCTGTTGGAGGAAGCCTCTCTGATGATGACTGACAAAGCACAGAACTATCATCAGAGTAGACTACCATTAGGGCTCATTTAATTGTGTTTTGTTTGCTTGTTTTTGTTTTATGCCAGTTGTGTTTGGCTTTTACCATAGGCCTCTATGCTATCAAGTCTCTGGTTCCTGGCCATCCAGGCAGGGTCAGGAAAGGACTCCCTCTTGTGGAATGGACTTTAAAATAAATCAGACATTGGTTTGCCACTGCCAGTGGTGGTACTGCACCACCACTGACCCAGCACATCTTGCAGGCAGAACGAATTGTAGGTCAAAAGTTTTGTGGCTGGAGTGGTTTCCAGGTTTCTCTTTTCATAGTCTGTAGAGTGTTTTCCCCACCAAAGAGACTAGGGATAAAGACTTCATTCAGGTTTAACCTCTCTACATTCAAAGAGCTGTGTGGAAGTTGCCCTTGGTAATAGCAGCGTAACGAGCATTACCGGGAGACCTCACTAGGATCACCTCTGTCCATTCCAGGAAGTTTCCTCTGAGCTAGAGTTCCACTTCACCTCCCTAGTGCTACCTGCCCCCAATTCCAGCCAGCTCTCTTTGCACTCTCTCCTACCAACATCCCCATCTGATTCTTCTTGTCCCCTTCCTACCCACCCTAGTCCACTCAGAAAGTACATTTGGCCTCCCCATGGAGATCGGTAAATTTTATTCTTCTTTGGAAATACCTAGAATACTTTGTGAGAACAAAGGGGAGAGATTAATTTAGGGTGGAACCTCTATGAGAACTATGCTGTTTTCTTTTCCCTCTTCTTTTTGCATTGTCTGGGCTTTGTGCAGAGGGGGACATCTAGATTACCTATTTACATTCTTATATCTATCTTTTCTAACACTCCTCAATAACCTTCCTTATCTTTTCTCTAAGCTGCAGCAGCTCAGAAATCTATGAAGGCTAATCTTTGGGATAAATCTGACATCTCTCTCTCTCTCTCTCTCTCTCTCTCTCTCTCTCTCTCTCTCTCTGTGTGTGTGTGTGTGTGTGTGTGTGTGTGTGTGTGTATGTGTGTGTGAGTGAGTGTAGACATATGTTATTTATTCTTAAATATCTCAAGTGAAGTTGGATTTTTTCTCTTATATTGGGCAAAACCCAAATATTATTGTCATATTCTGTGACACTTTAAATCTGTAAGAAATGTGTATTTCTATAGCATTGAGCCCATTTTAAATAACTCTTGCCAGATTGATTATTTAAAAAAAAAATCTGGGCCCCACATTTACCTGTGACCTACTGAAGTGGTTATCAAGTTGAAGGCATTCTTTCAAGTTACCATCTGAATGAAGTATGTTGTGTAATTGATAATCTGTTCTTTCCTTACCTTTCATTGAGAATAAAATTAGCGAACAGTTTGTAAAACCTCACTGTGCACCAAGCTCTTGTATAGCCTTTAAGATAGTGAATTTCTAACACTGTCTGAAGGTTTCTTTTCTCTCTTAGTATTACAAGTCTTTTATTTCATCTTAAGTAGGTCTTACTCCATAATGCAAGAGATCATAAATCTCCACTGTGCTTTGATAAATCTTCTCATTAAGGATGAGGAGCAGTCCCCTTGTTCCCACTCTGTGCAGGGACAGAAAGAAAAGGAATTATGAACAAGAAACTTAGCTGTAAACCTAGTGAGACAATTAACAAACACTTCCCTTCCTTGAGCTTTTGTGCTTGCTTCGTGTGATACTTTTTAAACATAGGGAGAAATAATATGATCAAGTGTGTGTTGTACTTGAGGAGACCAAAGCTGACTTTGAATAATGTATTTCAGTTTGCATATGCAGCAGAGACAGTGCCAAGAGTCCAACTTTGTAGGTTGTGCCTCAGATTCAATAAGTCAGTAGAGGTAACATCATGACAAAGCAATTAGGGCAATAGAAGGTCTTTCTGCTCATCCACCTATGTGCCCTTGGATCTAGACTCTGATTCACAAGGATTTGTATGCATTCATGTGAAATCTTCTGACAGTTATTTCCATGGCAATTGTGAGGATGATTTAATGTCCTGCTTTGCATTTCTATTTTCCCCCTGTTCTCAAAAAACCACTCTTTTATACATCTGCAACTCTGACGATGGGAAGCCCAAGTCTTTCATAGAGATTTTCTGGCAAAGTTAGCTTACTGTTTCAAGAGTGCCTCCTGATGTTTGGTAGCTTAAGTTGCCTTCTGTGAGATTTGACAAAATGTTGAATAAGACCCAAGGACGGGTTTTAAATCCAAGAGACTCTGGCCTCCCTTCAGCATTTCTCATCCCTCTGAACACCACACACCTTGTCCATGGCCAAATGCTGTTTGTTGCCCTGGCTCTCTTCCTAGATTGAGAACTGCGGGACCGAGTCTGCATTCTCCTTTCTTTTAGAGTTTATCACATGGCTTAGTTACGGTGTGTAGTTCACTTACCTGGCTGTGTTAGTGAGTGGCTCTTTCAGTACTCCCCTCTTTCCTCCTGACAATACCTCTGAGAAAGCTGCATTGACTGATGTTGCCTTGTGGCCTGTGTCGCAGATAGATGTACTCTTGTAAGCTAAACAAGATATGCCCTCATCATCTCTAAAAGGCCATTTGTACCCCCAGAAGACCTCGAAAGTTAGTAATGTTATCCACAGGCAGTTCTCTGCTTGTCTGAGAGGCCCTTTGGGCATATGTCACATGGAATGATACTTGTCTTTGGCTGTGTCTTAACTTCAGGGCTACTCAATTCCCCACCCTTGCTGTGTGCTCTAGTTTGAAAGCATAAACTTGTGTGACTGTAAAAGATGCCATGTCCCCAAGGAGCCTTAACCCTGAAGGCCCCAGGCTTTCAGTGTTATAGTTATTTCTCTACCTAGATCTGTGTGCTATATCACACCTTCCAGGAGAGACTTTGCAACTGCCTGGTGAGTTCCTTTACTAGAGAGGAAAGGGAGAAATCATTTTTATTTCACATGGGTAACACCAATATATATTCTTTGAGCTTGAAAAAAATGTTTCCATCTCTGTGACAAAAAAGAAAATAAATTGAATGTGGAGCTAAAGGGAATGAGAACTTCCATGTTGATATAGTCAGTTTCACTATGGTTTTTTAAAAGATCTGATGTTTATTAGGTGCACTGCACACATCAGCTCTTTGAATTTCCATGGGGTCCACGACAATTGTTACTTTCTCTACTCACTGTTCACAGAAATCAAAAGCAGAAAGGTTCAGTAATCTGATTATGGCCATATGACCCAAGAGGCTGGGCTTTGTCTCAAATCCAATTTTCTTGGCAATAGGGTTGGTGATTTCCTTTAAAAAAAAAACAAAAACATAACTCCTAGTCTCCATGATGAGTCATTTGTAGTAACTTTGAAACTACTGAAACTATTCTGAATGAGATGTTCAGAGGTAGGAGAGATGGCTCGGTGGGTAAAGGCACTTCTGCCCATGGCTAGCGACTGAACTTTAATCCCTGGGATTAAAGATGGGAAAAGAATACTGGTTCCATGATAAAGAATTAGAAAGTTTATATTTTATAGATGCTTGATAAGGTTCTCATTTTACCACTAGTATAGCCTTATTATATAGATCATTGAAATCGCAGCACCCTTGGGTCGCAATTTTATCTAGGAGCACTGCTCAGCCAACTAAATGGAAATCTATGGACACATGCATTCAATATGCTTCTTGGCTTGATTACCCTTACTTCTTGGTTCTATACTTTGCTATTACTGCCCATATTTTGACTTTGGATCATTCTAAACTTCTTGTCAGGTCATGCTGACTTTAAAAATATTTTAAAACTGTTTCCTCGACTTTTCTGGAGCATTGTCTAAGCAGTACTCCTGATACTCTGTGTATCTTTCTGATGTCACCCTGTCTACTCTTTTGCTGATAATTGTCCCTGGTGGCTCAGATGCCATTGTTCTGTGACCTTCACGAATTAAACAGGCCTCCCCCCCACCCCAGATCTTCAGAGTCCAGAATTATAGTCCTTTTTTTTTCTCCTGAAGTACTGGGGATTAAGCCTTCCAGAGTAGTGTACTTGCTAACAAAGCAGAAGAGATTTAAAAAAATACATAATTTGCATCATCAGCATCCTGAGTGATATAAGAGGCAGCACTGCTCCTCCAAAAGAGATCACAGTTCTACAACCAGTAAACTCAAGGAGAAATGCCACATGAAGATTTCAAAAGCTTTCTGGTTAAAAAAAAAAAAACATAATAAAAAATTTAAAAAAATGACCAGTGCCTTAAAAGAGGATGTGAACAAGCAAATGAAATCAGTCTAGGACCTGGAGAGAGAAAGTCTGCAACATGGAGCCAAAGGTTAACAGAATGGACAGAGAAGCCAGAAACGAGGCAAAAAAAACCTTCAGAAAGGAAAATTTGATTCTGAAACAAAAACTCAGATTTCAGAAATAGAAAAAGCCAGTGAAATAAACAAACTGAAAAAAATCATCACGAATAGACTCAACCAGGCAGAAGAACAAGCGGCGGGATGGAGGGCAAGGTTGATGAAGTTTTACATTAGATATCAAGGATGAAACAAACAAGAATGAACATGACCATGATGTCCAGGAATTCTGGGATACAGTTTAGAGACCACATAAACAAACAAACACATGATAGAACCAGGTGCTGAGTTAAATCTAAATGCACAGAGAGCCTATTCAAGGAAGTGCTAGCATAAGGTAGTCCAATCCTAGAGAGCTAGACATGCAAACACAAAAGGTACCTGCACCTTCATCTAAATATGACTGACAAAGAACCTTTTTACAGCTGAAAAGAATCCCTTTTTTTTTTTTTCTAGACAGGGTTTCTCTGTGTAGCCCTGGCTGTCCTGGAACTCACTCTGTAGACCAGGCTGGCCTCAAACTCAGAAATCTGCCTGCCTCTGCCTCCCAATTGCTGGGATTAAAGACGTGCATCACTACCGCTCAGCTGAAAAGAAACCTTTTCAACTCACCATCTTTAGCTGTTCCCAGCAGCCTGACTCTTCAGGGCCTCTGTTATACATACACTGTCAACACAAGTTGAATATGATATGTAGTGTTTAAACTGTCTTAAGTAAACATGACAAGCTGTCAGATTATGTTCAGTCTAGTCAGGCACACATGGGTGCTGATGGCATTTTCTGTAACTTTTGTATATTTTTCATAAAAATCAATTTTTTTTGCACTTTTAGCTGATATCTTCATGCTACTTATCAGAGAGAGCCTTTGGTGTGTTTTATAATCCCTGCTTCCCATTCCTTTAAAGCACTCCAATTTCGCTTCATGCCAGTCATCCCTGATGGCATTTCTGGAAGGGAATTTGGCTGTGTTCATCTGTTTGGAGGTGGGAAACCCAGTGTAAGGGCATTTCTACTGTGCAGCCTATTACATCTTCACGCTCACATCGCACTGTTAGTTTCTTTAGGGAACTTGTGTGCTCCCTCAGCCCCATTTGCCAGAGATAGGCAAACTCTCCTGTAAAATGTTCTGTCTTAGTAAATCTAAATGTGAGCAAAGGCAGCAGATGTAAAGTTTTATTTGGGGCTGCAATGATGTTACTGCGTGTCCACCCTCCCCAAAGCTAGATCTAAGCTATGAGTGCAATTTTGTAGTTTTTACATCCGAATACAGGTTAAAGGCGTTTCTGTCATCTGTCATCAGAATATGCCCACGAAGGGTACCATCTGTTAAATGAGTCACTGTAAGAGAAATGGACCACGTGATAGGCTGTTAGGGGCTAAACCTTGTAAAACTGAGCACTCAAAAAAGGAGCCCTGCCTGTGCCAAGGGTATGCTTTAGCATTCGAATTGCACTCAGACAAGAACAAGCCCGTATCTGGATACATTTTAAATAGACTTTTTATTGTTATTGCTTTTCAAACACAGCAATTTCCATATCTTTATCTTGATCTATTGGGAAGTGGGTGAATGGACAATCTGTCTCTAACTCTAGACACAGAACTAAAAGTGCTTTTGCTTTTGTGCTTTTGGTTGCTTCCATGACAGTGACTCTCTGTCTCTTCTTCAGAATTCTCTCTGTATATTACACAGATATACACTTTAAATTTAAAATTATGTTTATGTGTGTGTGCATATATGTGTGTGTGTCCCCAAGTGGGGACTGCACCATGGGATGGTCTGTGTGGACAACAGGGAACAACTGTCAGGAGCCAGTTTTCTCATTCCCTCTGGGTTCTACTGATCAAACTCAGGTCATCAAGCTGGATGACAATCACCTTTGCACACTGGGCCATTTTTCAGGCCCTGGGATGATCTTAGATTAAAGATTAAGGATCTTTGAGTAAGACAAAGATTCAGTAGAACTCATGCACAGGTTAGTTTTCAGTCTGCAGTACAACAAGTGTGCCTTCTTGCATTTTAAAGAACAGGAGATGATTTTTTTTTCTGCTTCAACTTAATATACAATATTTGGAAAAAATAAAAGTAAACAATGCCACCCAGGCTTTTGGAATGATCACTATTAAGGATAATACAGTTGGGCAGAATGTGGCATCCCATACTCTGCAGAAAGGAATCGGTCTGAGAAAAGGTTTCACTGTGGCCTATTATGCTGGGGAACAGAACAGCTTTCTGATGACTTAATGCACTCTCTTCCTTTCGTCTTTTATTGTTAATTCATACAGTTAATTCAGTCCAATGCCATTGCTTTTTTGTTTTCTTTGTTTTCAAAGTCAGGTCCTAGACAAAGTGAGGCTCGTGTTTCTGGGATAATACAAAGAGTGGTGCCCGGGTGGTGTGTTCAGCGCTGTTGTTTATGATGGGCCTGTGTCAGGCAGGGGGAAAGTACCACTTCAAAAAGGAAGTGACTCAGAAAGCCATATGCATGCAACTGTAAGAGGACAGACTTAGGAGTTTTTCAACTTGTACTAAAGTATTTTCAATTAGTGAGTCTTTTACTTAAGTCTTTTTGTGGATTTTATTATTTTTAATGAGTTAATTAATTTTACAAGAGGGTCTCACTATCCAACTTTGGATGGACTGGATCTCACTGTGCAGACCAGATTGTCTTTGCCTCCAGAGTGCTGGGCTTCAAGGTGTGTGCCTCCATACACAACTTAGCACTGCTCCTTTCTATGTATATGTATACATGTCAACAGACACTATAATATAAGGATTTATCTTATAATAAACACTCTGGTGATTTATGCTCTCACAATGTGCTTCACAATTAAAATTTGCTGGGATGTTTCAGATGCTCAATGTGTAAGCACACATAGACACACATACAAAGTTTACTGTGATTTGATAAACATTTTAATTAACTTGATTGGAATAATCACTTCACTATACACACACATAAATATATATCACAATGCATAAAGATAGGCATTTAACTATGACATACAATCTGCATCTGCATCAATGAAGCTGAAACAAAATGAAGTTAATAACCTTATTGACATTTGGTCCTTTCTTTGGGGTAACTTAGTAGAAGATCTTTAAAACTTAGTAGAAGATCTATAAGTAACATAAATACTCAAAAGCATACTGAATGAAAAGGGAAATAGAGACCAACTCTATTAGGACTAAATATTAATTTAGCATGAGCTCATTTACTACAAAAATTATGATCTTTAACTGTGGAGTCTGACAATTGCTTCTTTTTTCTTCCTAACCTTTATTAATAATAAATACTACTCTAGTAGCACCTGGATTGTTAATTTATTGGGAAGTCTGAAGACTAGCAATTAAAGCTATTGATCATGGTATGTGCTAGGATGCACATTACATCATATCCCTATGAATTGTTCAGGGAAAGAACAAAGAGTTACATAAGGGGAGTCTGGTGTATGACTGTAACTCTTCCTTTAACGGGAACGATAATGTCAGGTAAGAATCTAACCCAGCATGTGAGGGGAGAAAAGTTGACAGTAGGCTAGGAATTATTAGTGACACTAATGAACACCTTTGTCTTTCCACAAGGATTTCTAAGTAATTCTTTCTCTGTGTTCAATTATTTCGATCAATTACTATAAATCGAAGGGATTAGAAACCTATTACCTTGTCTGCTAGAATTGAGGAAAGGTCTTGCTATTATTCAAGCTAACCTTCTTTAACTTCCTGTCTGGGCTTATAGGTGAGTGACACCATTCCTGCCATATAAACCTACCAGTGTATGGTGATTAGATAAAACATAATGGCAGATTAATGTTGCTAAATGTCTTAGGGTTTCTATTGCTGTGAAGAGACACTGTGGCCATGGCAACTCTTATAAAGAAAAAGACTCAATTGGGTGTCTTACAGTTCAGAGCTTGAGTCCATTATCATCATGGTGGGGAACATGGCAGCATGTATGCCAACATAGTGCTGGAGAAGGAGATGAGAATTCTATATCCGGATCCTCGGGCAGCAAGAAGAAGAATGAAGTGCTGGGCTTGTCTTGAGCATCTTAAATCTCAAAGCCCACTTCCTGGTGACACACCTCCTCCAACAAGGCCACAGCTACTCCTCATACTACTGTCACTCTCTATGTGCCTATGTTTCTATTTTCTTTCAAAACATTCAAAATTTCAAAATAACACCACACTAATATTTTCCTCTTTCTGATCATTGTTATTATTATAGCAGGCCCACAGAAAATTTTGATAGCTTGTTGTCTAAGCTTCGCACAAACCTGTGATTCCTAAGCCTCTGTCTTTAAGAGAGTCTAGTAGGTAGACCTGAGCCACCTTACCCAGCATGCCCTTCTGTTGTAAATTGCTGTATTAAAAGTTCTTTGTAAATTGTATTATCGAGCACATTTATGTGTAGGGTAAATCCAAATCTGTGTTTTTGTAGTCATTTTTTTAAACTGTATGAATTTGTGACATACTTTGATGGGATATTGTTCTGTGTCTACTTAGCATTTTGTTAATGACTTTTATTGCTAGTATTTATAAGTTTAGTTAACCATGTTTCCTTTTTCTCCTGTGCTTCTTCTTTCCTTTCTCTATGTTTCTTTTAAGAGGTAACACAAATCTACTCAACCGAAGCAATACCTTGACCTTGGTGTGACTTAGCAGGAGCAACACAATAAGGCGCCATTGTGTAGGCTTTCAACTGTGCCAGTCAGTTGCGGGCTGTGTTACTGCTCACTGAATGGTGTTTAATCTCAGGTTTTCTCAGTATTTATCGTTAATCTCAGGTTTTCTCAGCATGTATCATCTGATACATCTTTCATAGTCACAATGAGAATAAACAAGGATCCAGGGCAAACATAAAAGACACATTTCATAATAGACAGGAGACAAATGTTAGCATCTTGTTTCCTCTCTTAGTTATAAAAACCACAATGAACAGTCAATTAAAAACACAGTGAATGGTTATTAGTAGGGATTTCCTCTTGTGTTTTTCAGTCTCTCTGGTGGAGATGCAGTATCTCACAGAATAGGAAAAATTTTCCTTGGTCCCAGGATTCTCCTGTTCTGCCTCCAGAATAATAGAGAACAGATGTGTATGACTTTGTTCAGCTGAAATCTTGTACTAGAAGGTGAACATCATGTAATAACAAATCTTTTATTTAAAAGAAATACAACATTAAACAGAATACAAAAAAATTAATCACAACAGGGTTTTAAATAATGAAATGCAATGTGAGATGAAGTTATTTTAAAGAAGCGATTATTTGCCCCAGAACTCATTTGTGCCCAAGCCTCTTAACTTTATATCTCTACAGTTATCGCCACTGTTTATAATGTTGCTTACACGCCCCATCTCTCCTTTCCCAGTGTGGCCACATCCCCTTTTTACAAACAAATTTCACTCTGTTGGGTGAAGGGCAGTACCACTTTTAAGATATGAGGTCTTTGTTGAGTCACTAATTAGCTGCTGTGCCCTTGAGAAAGGCACTTAACCTTACTGCAATTGCTTCCTCAAATATAATGCTTTTACAGCTTCTAGCATGACCTGCGATCTAGCTTTCTGAAGTTTTATAGTTCATTTATTTTGAGATTTTGTTCCTGTTGGTATAAACCTCATTGTTGTCCTTAGTCTCTATTCTCCTTTACAAACTGTTTAATCCTGTAGGTGAAGGGGAAATAGGATGAAGAAATTCATGAGGAGAGGATCCTAAACGAGAAATGGTATAAGAACAGGAGTAGTAAAGATGTAATGCAGTGAAGCCCCGATTTGTATATACTTTTCTTGTCTCACTTGGCAGCAGTGAATCTCATATATGGTCAGCCACCTGACAAAGCCTCCTTCAAAGATGAGATGCTGGCAGACTCTCATGATCTAGATCTAAGCCTCACGCATAGCCAACAATGTTGGTCTGAGGGAAACAAACCAAGAAGCTGACATTTTCTCTAATTGAACAGTGCACAGGCTGCTGAGGAAACAGATCTGAGACACAGGGAAAATCAGAACATCAGTAGACTTTTTGTAGGCACCATTGTGTCCTGCAGTTTCTAGGAATAAGCTGCGTAGTTGGACCCCTTAGATGGAGCAGCAACTCAGTCTGGTGCTCATAGCTTGGGAAAACCTCCTGGTCAACTTTCTTCCTCAAAATACAGCTAATGATGCTTATGCTTAGATCATAAAAAACTGGAGGATAAATGAAAATTTATCATAATATGCTTAGTGAGTTCTCATGCACAGTAAATGTTTGATTCATTATTCATTTGACTGCCTCTATTTTACCTTTTATTCCTCTAATGGTTTAAGAAAATGTTGGCTTAATCTGTAATGTTTGAGTTGTTCTTTATATCCTTGCTTCACACAAACCATGTTGTACCATAAATTCCTGCTGTGAAGGAATGTATGTGTATGTGCATGTTTGTAAGATTAATTAGGCCTCCAGATAATAGTACATTTCTGCCACAAATAAATATTAGAAGAAAGGAAGGTTTACTATGCAATATCAGAAATAACAATGAACCTATTAGCCTTGTGCCAACAAGCAGAAATTCTTTACATGTGTTTTAATAAAATATTAATCAAAACATACTCTCCTTCAGTCTCTCTTAGTATGACATCCATCCATTTTTTCAGTGCCCATGAAGAAAAATGGATCTGCAAGTTCTGGAGAATTTGGGCAGCATTCAAAAAACTGATCTTCTATATTGAAAATATCTCTAGAAATGTATTCCGATCTTCCCTATGACACGATTCTGATGAAAACAGATTAGCCATAGAGAAGTAGGAGTCAGTGGAACATTTTTGTTTATGACTTAATTTACTGTTTTATTCTCCACATTATTCAGCCAGCCTTGTGGTTCCAGAGAAGTGCAAACCATTACAGATTCTGATTTTCTCAAATTCTCCCTTTAAGTTACAGTTCTAAGGCCCAACTGAAAGGGAAACTTCTAATTCTTTGGAAAGTTAGTTATGTCAAATGGTGTTTTGCTAAAGAAGACATGTGAAAGAATGTATTTCTGAAGCAAACACAAGTGAAAGGATGTTTAGATATATCAAAAACCTGAAGGGACCCGTGATGCAGGAGTATAAATATGGCCTCACAGACAGCAGGAGATAAGCTCTGAACCTTGGTTTGCCTTGCTCTGCCTTGCTATTCTTTGATAACAACATGCATGTATTGGTTCCGGCATGACTTCAACTTGTGGTAATACCACCATTGAGAGAAACTGGCCCAAGAACTGCTTGTGAGACTCCTATACCAACATGCTGCTTCTGAGGCCTCCTCTCAGGCTGTTTGGTATTTGTGCTTGGTGTCTGCCTGCCTACAGGACTGGTCTACGTATTTGGTGCTTGCTATAGGACTGAACTACTGTCAAAGAAGATCAAGCTCACCCCCAAAGAACTACTGCTGAACAGGTCCACTTCCCCCATATCCTAATATTTCTTTTTCTTCAACTGCCTCTGTTGGGTGGTGGGCTAGAGAAGTGGTTGAACCCTTATTAAAAGTCGGTTGCAGAAAACATTTATGCCTACACCCAACAAAGTGCTTTTTCTTCATTATTTAACAGAATAATTCCTTCAGCCAACTCTAGGAGGTTTGGTTTTGTTTTCCACCTCCAGAAATATTCCTTCCACACAGGCTTGTTTCCTGTGGCGATTCTGTCCATGTAAACATGGAAATTGTGACTTGCTCAATGTGGCAATGCTGCTTATGGGCAAGTGGAGGTTACTGCCCATATTTTAGAAATGCTTTAGCAACTGTCCTCTAAAATTGTTCCTTGTTTACCCATGTCAATGCTCCTAAAATAATGTGTGTGTTCAGAATGATCTTTGAGAGGTAGGCAGATAATGTGTTACCAATAACCAACACCTCCTTCCTTTCTGAGTCTCTAATTTTAGTGGCATGAGTCCCATGAGACACTGCTCTGGCACGAACTGGTACTTTCTCCATCTCTTTTTCTATTAGACATTCTCCTGAGAGTGTTTTCGAAGTGTGATACTTTAGACATTTTTTTTTCTGCAATGAAAATGTTCTTTGAATGTGAATGTGACTTTTAGTAGAAATATTCCCCACTCTCATTACATCCATAAGATGAAATAGTATGATTCCAGACACAAGTTAAACATAGTGTGGAATGAAGAGAATGTGAGATTAATCCAGTCCCTAGCACACTATACATCATGGTTCAATGTTGCCAGTTATAGAAGCACAGTGTTTAGGATAGTCTTCCTTACTTGATCATTTAAATAAAATGGGGGCCACCAACTTTTCCTTCCAAGGTCTGAGAGCAAACATTCTGAGCTTGGCAGGACATGCATTCGGTTGTTACTATCTACCACTGTCATTCCATTTCCAGGGCAGCTGTAGACAAGACAGAAATGAATCACTATGGCTATGTCCCAATAAAGTGAACAATATGCTTCCTGGGCACACAGGAATGGTGCAAATTACAATTAAAAGTTTGTTGTAATCAAATAATTAAATAAACTAAGTAGATTTCATCCTAGGATTATATCATACTTTTCAGCATTTTGTTTCCTTCCAAAATCAACATGCCTGTTCTATATTTTTTCTTTTTTTGGGGGGTGGGGGGGTTGGGTTTAGTTTTTTCAAGACAGGGTTTCTCTGTAAAGCCCTGACTGTCCTGGAACTCACCTGTAGACCAAGCTGTCCTCAAACTCAGAAATCTGCCTGCCTCTGCCTCCCAGAGTGCTGGGATTACAGGCATGTGCCACCACTGCCCGGCTGCCTGTCCTATATTTAACCTAACATTCTGTCTATCTGTCTCTGTTTGTCTCTCTTTCTCTCTATCTCTCTGTGTGTCCCCTCTTTATTAGTTTCTCTCTGCCTCTCTCTCTCTCTCTCTCTCTCTCTCTCTCTCTCTCTCTCTGTGTGTGTGTGTGTGTGTGTGTGTGTAGCTGCATACTCACACAATGAGGAGGAAAATAAGCTTCAAATAACCTAGAAAATCTAAAGACCCTTCTGGTTTCTCTCTCTACTATTGGATGTAAATTACCTTTGTAATTTTTCAGTATGATGTCATCTCAGCACTCAAGAGGTTGAGGCAGGGGAATCATGAGTTCAAGCCATACTGGGCCACACAGTAAAACCCTCTCTCCAAACAACAAAGTAACAACAGCAATAACAACAAGTAAATGACAGGAAAAGTTTCAAAGAAAGCAAAGAATGAAGAAAGAAGTACATGCTAAATGCTTATGTCTGCTCCTGGTTATCCAGTAAGACTTGCAGCACTGTCATTAGCCTGCTTTTATGAGCAAACTCCAGAATACTTACAGAAAAAATGGTAATAGTAAGTCTCTAGAAAGAAGCCAAGTTTGTGATGCTGTTGCTGAAGCCAGCCTCTCCCTCCTGGTGATGCCCAGCCCTCATCCTTCTGCTCAGAACCCCCCCCATGCCCCCACCCCATGGGTATGTAATGACCTAAATGTCAAACATCTCCATAAACATCAAGCTGGAAAATGTGTTGTTTCAGTGTCGGGCACGTCTTTCCTCTGCATTGTGAGTAGCAAATAGGAGGCAGTAGGTAATTTTAGAATGTCATCTGTTCCTGGCAAAATGTGACATGATCAGTTTGTGTTCATTAAGCATTAGTGGGGAGGTCTGGGACTTTGTAGGTATGTCAAACAGCCTAGAGTAAAATTCCCCGTTGAGCATTTCCTTGCCATCTGAGAGAGATTCAGACCTTATTTTTAGCATTCATTTTATAGTGCATGGTTCTGACTGGATAGATCAACTGGTGTTAATGAGCCCGTGTGTGCTTTGCCAGATTGTAAATGTGCTTTTGTTATTCCCGCCAACTATTTATTTTATTTTGTGAAAAATATGCGTGCCATTGGTCAGAAAGATGACTAGAAAAACAGACAGCTGATTTCATAGTATCTCCTTCCAAGGGCAAAAAATAGTTTTCTTTCTGGACTTGTTTGGAGCCTCTAGGCCATGGTCCTTTCCTTCGCCAGGCTGGTGCTGCCATCATCCTTTTTAAACATCCTTTACTGCTTCTGAAAAAACAGTCCTGTTAAAACAGGTAAAGTTGGTCCCTGTCTGACCTTCTCCCATTCTGGGTTTCCACTTCTGCCCCTGACCATCAACCCTGAACTGTAGGTTTTCTATATTGCTCCCCTTTCTACTCACCTCAATCTCCTCCCCCACCCCCAATTTATAAAATTATATGTGCTTTCCCTGTTTAGGGTTATTTGACTATCACACTCTTAAAAAATTTCACACTCACTTGATGTTCGGTTTCATAAAGCACTATTTCTGTGCCTCCCCTCCCCCCAACTCCCTTGCCCACCGGAAATGTGCCTTTTCATTTACTTTCCTGCCTTTTAAAAGCAATATTGAGCACCAAAATTGCTGTGACCTGTAGAAGAGCAATTAGTAATAACAGTTTCATTGTCAGTTAGATTCAGGAGCAGAAACTACAGGCCGGTCATTCTTCTAAAGGTGTTACATAAGCAAAAGTATTTATTCTCAGCAGATAGGAGACAGGGTTATGATGAGTATACCATGTGAATAGCATGTGTCTTTACTCTTTGTATACAACAAGCTGGGAAACTGCAAATATCATATTCCCTAAGATCACAGTAAGACTTAAAGATGTGAAGGAACTGCAGTTTTCCCCCATAAGGCTCTTGTTGAGTGATACAACAGTAGAGTCAGCCATGTTTAAAATAGAAAGCCAATCCATACCCAGGAAGGACTGAGTCACAAATCAAGGAAGAGGGGTGGAACTTCTTAAGAACCCACTGGGAATCACTAGTGGGAGTCAAGTGACTACTCAAGGAAGAAGGTACATTTTCACTGTCTAGCAGATGCCTGTTAGAACTCCTTTATGTTGATATCGGGTGACACACTAAAGACTCTCTGTAAAGAGAAGTAGAGGATCTTTTTCCTTTTAGGAAAAGGGAAGAGTTTGATTTTTTTATTTCATTGGAGCACAGAGCACACTGGAGGATAGAATGGGGAATGTGATTTCATGTGTCAAACCAAAAAAGGAAACTGTAAAAAGTATAATCAAGATAGGGAAGCCCTTGTAGAGTTTAAGAGAAGAGGATGGCCAATGAACCTGAATATTTTGTTCCTTCTCTGGCCACAGTGGGAAAGGGCATTGTTTCCTTAAATCTGTTCTTGCAATCTCTGCTTTTCTTTTTTCTCCTTTCCCATTCTCTGGGTGTATCCAAGCAGAATGCTCATAAGTACAACTTGGTCGTCTTGCTGGCAGCAGTGAGATAGAGCCAAGAGAAAAGAAAACGTGGAGAACCAGGTGGGGTGCAGTATGTGCTCAGAGAGAGATGCTTCAAGAATGAATCCAAAGTCATTAGTTTAGAAAGCTGGCACAGAAATTGAGAAAGTGTGGTTACTGGAGAAAACTCCTGGTTTATAGAAAACATGATGTCTCTTATGTCCCACAGAGTGTGAAAATTGCAGTTATTCAACAAATATTTTTAATCTTTTATTTTTACCGATGTAGGCCCCAAGGGTAAGAGAAAGTCCCTGCTTCTGTTCTGATGGAGGACGGGTAAGAACGTGAAGCAGAGATGCTTCAGGAGTGCTAGAGAGTAAAAGGAAAAATTAAAACACTGAAGAACAAAGCAACTAGAACCCTAGCAAGTTGGGGGAAACAGAGAATAAAGGGATGAAGAGAAGGAAAGAGGTGAGGGGATAGCAGGAAGCGGGGGCCAGTTCTTCATGTCAGCGGTTACTTGAGTAAAGTCTTAGAGTAGCCAAGTGGTAAGTTTGGGGGATGGTGGAAGAGGGGACATTTCAGTCAGACCGAAGCACAAATGGCCTAAGGAATGGGAAGTTCAGCTGAGGTACTGGAGAAGAGAAAGTGCAGGGTCTGCTGAGTTGTGAGAAGGATGCAGTAGGTATCCTTTGGTCCTTCCTCTCAGCAGCCTCGGGGTCCATAATGGGAAGATTTGAGCAGGCACATGCAGGTCCAGTGTTCTCATTGTATGGCGGGGGCGGGTGGGGAGGGGGGAGTTGGAATCTTGGAGAAGGAAGCACAGCCAAACAGGAAGTGAACAGAAGCGGAGCAGAGCAGGGCTTGTTGGTAATTGGACCAAGTCCCTTATCAGAAGGAAATGGATTAGCATCAGATTTTAAAAGTAGCACAGACAGGTCTATGGCTAACAGGATGTCCAGGAAGAAGAAGCTGGGGATTGCTGCAAGTTCGGAAGGCTAGAAGTAAATATTAAGTAAAATTAAGAGGAGAGAGATGGTCTTGAACAGCAGTAGGCAGGGCAGTGAAGAATGAAGTCAGATGTGCCAGTTAAGAGGTACTTAGCAATCAGTTCGGTCGTGCGGTGAATTGGGCTATTGAGTCTGAACCCAGAAGTCAGGGGCTGTAGAGAAATGAAGCCATGTGGAGCTGTGGAGTGGAGTTCACAGCACAACACCTAAGAGATTTCTTAGGATACTGAGCAAAGGAAATAGACATTTAGGGGAAAAAATACCTTTATAACTAACCAGCTGTGGTTATTACGTTTCTACAATTATAATAGAGCACAATTTCTCAGTTGCATAATGGTCTTGTATATACTTTTGGTTAACACGATGAGCTATAACCAATCCTTGCTGTTTTCTGGGGAAAATTCCACTCACTTACAATGAGAAATGTTTCGCTTAGTTCAACACCATTTGTTTTGGTTGTTATATCAAATTTAATTTGTCATTTCAAGGTCAGTAGAGTTCAAACAGAATGTGACATAAAGCATAAAAGCATAGTGTTTTCTAGGATAAAATTACTAAATCTTGAACTTTGAAACCCATCAATTGCTCCTGAAATACAGTGTAGGGCCAAATTCTGCCATTTGTGTTGGTATGAATAACTTAATGTTTGAGCAAGCAGCTGCTCTTATTCATGATGTAGTTTTGAAAACATTTTAAAAACAAAGTTACATCTTAGTATCCATGCCAGTGGAACACATAACTTTAAACATTGTTTTTTGAGGCAAGGCTTCATGTAGCCCAAGCTAGTCATATACTCCCTATATGTAGCCAAGGCAGGTCCTAAGTCTCAGTTCCCTGGATTCCACTTACTAAGCACTAGGATTATAGTTGTGTTCCACCAAGCATAATGAACGTGACTATAAGATGAATTTAGTTAGCTAAAAATAGTTTTATTGCAGTGATTATGAATCTATCTTTCACACATCAACAAAGCACATTCTTGTTCTACATAAACAAAGAATGTATTAATTTTTTTTAGAAAAGAAAGGAATATGCCAGATTTTCTGGATAGTTACATGATCCTTGTGCCATATTAGCTCTATATAAGCAACAAGAACAATACCTGGACCTTTGAACTTTGTGAAATAAAACCTGGTTTTCTGTATACTCTCCTATATATGAGGAGGCGATATTATATTTTATATATAAACTGTCCTCCACATGCTGATGTGGGTGAAAGCATATTGGAAACTTTGGAAAGCTGGGTTTATCTGGAAGAAGGAGATGGTTAGGGGTAGGCCTTGAGGTCATTGTCTAGCCTGAGTTCCTCCTCCCTCTGCCTTCTGGCACATGAAGCTCTAAGTACTTGGTCTTGTGCTTTTATGGCCAGAGCTTCTCCGCCATGATGGGCTCTACTGCAAGCATGAGCCAAAATGGATTCTTTCTTCTTTGTCAGGTATTTGTTCACAGTGGTAGAGAAGTCACAGGTACTGGTGGCCTAGGTCTTTGTTAATGATATTATGTTTATCACTGCCACAAAAAGTTACATTAGACAATTAACCAGGCAACAAGGATGTTTTCAATACTGTTCCAAGGGGGTAGAAAAAGGAAGAACACTCCATAAAAGGTGGTTGTGTTTTGAATCATGCAGCAAGTTAGTGATGGAAAAGTACTAGATAACTGGGAGATGGTGTTTGGTGAACAAGATCAGTCCCTCTACGGCTGCTATTGGCACTGGTGAAAAGTTGACTCTTACCTTCTTACAGAGACTAGGAGAGGGGCACATTCTCTTCCTTCATAATTGCTTTTCATGGGCATGGGTCCTCAATCCTTGGGAATTGTTCCTGAGTTCTAACACTGGCCAGAGGCTCGCAGAACGTTTACTTCTCAAAAGGATAGGGAAGCATTTGTATTTGCTGGTTTTGTGTCGTTTACAAGAAAGGGAGATTAGAGAACATGGTAGTCACTGTCGATAAAGAGGACATGGTAGTAACAGTCTACAATCTAGGCAGCCTGGGAGGTGTGTGAGGATCATCTTCATTAGCACATCTTACGCGCTGTAAATATACTTTGTAAATGCTTTCAATGATTTACAAGTATGATAATACTAGACCCCACAGAAACATTTGGTTTAGTTAAATAATTAGAGGGAGCTGCCTTTGCTAACAACAGTGTGATTTACCTAAAATGGGTTTAATCTTCCTTAGATTGTTCAATGAAGTGCCTTGTGCCTGGGTGTCTTCTTGCTTATGACTAACATCGTTGGATCTGGTGAAGCAAGTAACCTCAAGGGGAAGTTTTTTTTCATAGACAAGTTACTTATACTTCAGAGACTTGGCAGTTCAGAGTTTTCACAAAGGCCAAAGTGGAGATGGGATACAAATCAGAAGGTTTTTTTGTTTTCGGTGTGTATGTTGTGTGTGCTAACTTAATATGCTGTATTTACCAGCTGAAATATATTATATGCAGTTTTATCTCTGTGTTGTTTGACCTTCACTGTTTCAGTTTCTGAGTTATTTGTGGTTTTACTTTTTTGTAAATTGGTTTGATAATAAAATACGCCCTTCAAAATTATTGTGAGGTTAAATGAGATCATACATATAAAAATTACACTGCTTAGCGCATGGTAAGAGCTCTGAGAGTCTTTTCTATTTTAATTTATTGACATTGCTCGTATGTCTCCACTGAATTTAATTTCTCTACAAAACAAGAGCCGAGTCTCTTCTGCATTGATTCCCAGGTGCTTGGTATCATGCATCATAAATAGTTTTTGACTGACTAACAAACACAAGCAATGCTGCACACCCCAGATCATGCATAATACACAGGTTGCTTGTCAGGATCATCTGCAGATTCACAGTTGACTAGATTGGGTGTGCAGAGAGGGAACAAGTCCTTCTGTGTTAGTGAAGCAGAGGTTTAAGGGAGGGAGGCATATGATCTCAGTCTTGGGACTTATAAAATGGTCTTGTGTGGTGTGCTTTTGATTTGGGGCAATGTCTAGCACCATATATAGTTAACTGCTTTCATGACAGACAAGGAGAATCTCTTTGGATGATTGTTTTGACTGAGTAGAATAATGTTTAAACCACTGAAAAGAATAAGAAAGAAGATAGAATTCCATGCAAGTATGAAATGATATGCAAGAATATTCTACAGTGAACCAAAGCTATCTACTAGATGTTCTACATTGCATATGGGAAAAAGTTATCTAACTGTATATGTGTTCAGGTACAGGGATTTCTTTGGTATTAGGGATTGAGACCCTGGACTTCGTGTATGCTTGATGAATATCTTATTTCTGAACTATCTCAAATACATTTAAAATTTAAATTTTAAATTTTTATCTTTGGGTGCATATATCCCCAAATTATATATCCCCAAATATTTTGATCCCATTCCCTTCCCCAAATACTCCCGGCTCCTTGCTTCTCATTCCCTACCAACTCAGCTTTGTGTCTCTCCCCTCTTTTTTATTATGGCAGGAAAAGCGCTAAGAGTGATAATAAAAATGTAGTATTAGATTTTTTTCTAGTTTCAGAGTTCATGTCCTTTTTCTATTGACTCAGAATTTTAATGTATAACTGGCTTAACCATGATGCTTTTGTACATGAGTTTCATTGTCTTTTGTTCATACCTACTCCCTGGTTACCTTCATTTGCCCCTGTCCCACAGTTCTCTTCCTTTCTGCAAACAGTTCCTCTTCTGAGCTTATGTATATACCTGGTTCTTATTGTTGATATTCATGCCATTTTTTTATAATCACTGTTTTAATTAAAGTTAATGCCTTTACCCTCCAGAATTGTGTGGGCCTGTTTACTACATGAGAAGGTAGGTAGGTAAACGACCCCTCTGCTTGTCTCTTTTCTTTGTCTTCCTCCTCTGGAGTTATACCATTTCTGGAAAATATGGTTTTATTGCCAGCTCCTTTTCAGTGAGCATCCATCCCCTGAGGCATAACTTTTGGGAGGGAATGAAAGTTCTCTCTCATTGTACTGTGTGATTTGTACCTAAAGTTTACTTTGGGCTCTTTGCAAATGTGTGCCTGTGTTAAATAGATCCCAGTTGTACTTTTCTGAAACACTCAGTTTGCTTTTGCCGTAAGATGTGTTTGCTTCAGCAAATTGTAAGTGTCTGCTTAGAATTGGTTTTGATATATTGAACCCTGCAGACTGTTACCTTCAACTTTATCTAACTGACACAGCTTCCATGATTCTGGAATATCAGAGAAAAAGGCTGTTAGTCCTTGGTAAGGCCTTGTTAGAAATTAGCAACAGTCTTAAAATATTGTTTAAACAAGTGTAAAAAAATCCAGACTTACAGTTGCAGCTGGGACCTCTATAGTGAATTATCAGGCTACAAAAATAATATTGTACTATAGACTGCTGCTTGCAAGAACTGATTTCAAAACAGGAATCATCTGAATTGTAAGTGCCATTAAGAGCAGAAACTATGTTCTATGACCCAGGAGATATTTCTTGTTTCCTACTGTGCTGGGAGGAGGTATGTATTCTTATCTTTTGTATTCTTTGGAAGGACATGACACAAGATAAGGCAGAATACAATGTATTCTTTAGCCATATCCTCCCAGTTCAGTAAGTAGAACCTGAAAACCAGTACCACGTTGTCCCAAAATAGAAAAGAGTTGTTGCATTTTCTGCCACCCACACTGTCTCTTCTCACTCAGGATTTATGTGTCTGCTAATAAATCGCATACAGACTGATTTAGTCTCCCTTGGCTTCTTGTTTGGCCTTAGAAATCTCCTGTATAGCAATCTTAGGGAACACAGAGGGACTCTTGAGAGAAATCAATAGTTCCTGTGTGAAGCACACGGGGCTTTGTCAGAAGATAAGACAGAAGACCTATGAAATATTCTTGAGAAGAGTCAGTAGACAGAAGGGTGAATTATCGGCATCTCACCATGCCTGCTCTGTGGAGGAAATATCTATTTATGAGCCCCTCACTCTCTGACCAGAGGCTTTGACCTTGAGGTCCTTAGATGAGAGTGGAGATTGGATTTGCTTGAGGAACCTCAGTACACACTGAGACCAAGCTCTACCTATGCAATTTAAGACAGTGAAACTCTTAAACTATCCCTAGTGACATTAACAAAATGCAAAAGGTGGAAACTATGTTTCTCTTCTTGTGGTTTTCCATTCCAGCAATGATTAGAAGCAGGCACATGAGTGTCTTGTGAATACGTAATTCCTTTTAGGGATCAGATTCAAATCTGAGGTGATTTGAATGAGAATGGCCCCAAAGGTTATTCTATTTGAATCCTTAAGTCACCAGGAAGTGGAACTGTTTGAGAAGGATTGGGGGGTGTGGCCTTGTTAGAGGAAACATGTCCCTGGGAGTGTGCTTTGAGGTTTCAAAAATGCCAGGTACTCCCCCTACCCCTCTTTCTCTTTCTCTGCTTATGGATCAGGATGTAGCTCTCAGCTAGTTCTCCAGCATCATGCCTGCCTGCCGCTATGCTCTCTGCCATGGTGATAATGGACTAACCCTCTGAAACTGTAAGCAAGCTCCCAGTTAAATTCTTTTTCTAAGAGTTACATTGGTCATGATCTGTTCACAGCAATGGAACAGTGACTAAGACAGTAACTGTCCCATGAAATATGATACAGGATTAATCCTGCTTTCTGAACTACATTTGTCACTGTCCACTGAGCATGCTTTGTTTGTGAGGAATGTGAGCATTATTTCAACACATATGTGAGAAGTTGCTATGCCTGGCCCCACATCTGTATGAACTGTTTCTTACTGCATGTTGTTCCCATTTTCAATCCCTTAAGTAGCTCGTTTTGCTAATGGACAGATCATGTAAGGTTACCTTGGTGTCTTAAGCCTTGGGTCTAACTTAAGACTGAGAATGTCATCATTCTCTGTGGTTGCTGTGTTAGTTTATGTTCCTAAGCATATGTACTCCTCTCTTCCCTCCCCACAGCTACCTTTGCATCTGGCTAACTCGGCTAACTCTTATCCACATAACAAGGCTCATATAAATCATTCAATTTTTCTGGACATCATTCTTTGAACCCTCCTGACAAGGAGGTTTTATGTTGTATAATACATCTAGCAAAACACTTTTTATGGGATTCTTAAGTTGACTGATTTCACTAATGCACCTCTCTGTGTTATAATTCATAAAAGCATGCCTTTATATGTGAGCCTGTTCACTTGATTGCTTATTGAGATGAACTGATTCAGAATAATGGCATATTGGGATACTGCTAGTAAAGTAATATTGAAGGTCAGAGCAAGTCAGAGCTAATGGTTTTGGCAGCAAAGAAAGAGACAAAGCAACTAGCGAAGGGTCAGTGATAAGAGGGACCAGATAAGGCTGTCTGGTCTGTATGCCTTAGTCACTCTATGTGCTTGACCATACTATGGCTCAGAATAACACTGATAAAAACTAGATATGAATGATAATGAATCCTGGTCTATTAAAAAGATTAAATATAGATGTTTAAAAATGAAATAAATACAACAGTATAGATGCATTTTAATGAAATTAAGGTAGAAAGAATTATATAATTGCTTATGAGAGAAACATGCCTCATTTCAGAATGATATAAGGTATATTTTATATTCTATATTATGATCTTGAAGTCCTTATTTAATTTTTGCATATGTGTGTAACATTTTTATCATTGCCATATAATGTAATATTACTGTCAAAATCATTACTTACTCTCAAACAAAAATCCTTGGTCAAACCAAAGTAAGATAAAAAACTAACTCCTGAGATTTTCTTTGAAAGATTATGCCAGTAAATTTCTTCTCCAAATATATAGGCTTGAAAATAATTAAATTAATTTCTGTTTTAGGATGCACATAAATCCTTACTATGTCATACTGATATGAGACCCCACCACAGTCATTTGAAGCTCTTGGGGAATCAATAAATCTGGTGTGTGATTAGCATTGGCTTCCATACAATCAGTATTATGTAAATGTTGCAAAGAGCTAACTACTTTTAGTTCTAATTCTTCATCTGAAAAATGAAGATAATATTTTTTATTTATTGTCCAACTTGAAGTAATGAGATTAATTTATGTTTCATATCTATATATAACATTTATATGTTTTAAATATATTGTAACAGATTTGTTTATACCTTATTAATGGATGAGTACAGAATGAATGTGCTTGTCAAGAATATTCATGACTTACCATCCAGCCATGGTAACTTGTATAATGCTACCAGTTTGGAAACAGAAGTAAGAGGATTCCCAAGCATTTAGAGTCAGCTATGCACCATGGGTTCCAGGCTAACCTGGACTATGGAACAAAACCCAGTCTCAAAAGCAACCACCTTGGAAAGAACATTTGGGTTTTGAAAAGTATTATAAACCAAGTACCTTGATGCAAATTTAATTCTGTTTTTTTTAAAAAAAATGTTGAACCCTTTTACATAAAAGGCAATGTGGCTCTTCTTGATGGAGTTGAAAGATAAAATAATAAGGATTTTAATCTCATTTAGGTATAAATAAACAAACAGTGACTAATAACAAAAGATGGGATGCTAAGAGCTATGACTGTGATACATAAGTGTGCTGTAGTAATTGTGATTTGGAGGATCGGGGGAAGCCTTAGGAAAGAAGCAGGTATTATAGGTAGATATGACATTAAGGAACATCTCAGGGGTAGGGCATAATGGGTGGGCAGCATGTCAGGGAGCACACATCAGCTCTTAAATGTCTCAAGTTTGGAGGATGAGAATTCAAATCAGTGATTGATCCCAGAGGCTCTAAAATGTCCTAGCAAAGAGTTTGAATGTATTGTCCTCACATTTGAGCTGTCAAGGATTTTAGAGCAGAGTACAGTGGGATTCGAGACTTGTTTACAGTTGGTGCCTCAGATAAAATAAGTGTTTACACTTATTTCAATTAACATGTTTCCAGAGTGCATTCATATATGTACATGTTGTGTTTGTCTTTGTGTGTGTGTGTGTGTGTGTGTGTGTGTGTAGTGTGTGTGTGCTTGAGACATAGGGAACAGATGGAGAGAGGGAGGGAGGGAGAATGGAGCAAAAGAGAGAAACAGAAATAGAGACAGTTTTAGGCTATGAAGATTTGTTTTCTATAAGATCAGTAAGAATCAATCTGTAAACATTGATTTGTAAAGCAAGAATAGATTCGAATTCTGTCTGTTAAGTCTATGTGTCCCATGATCTTGGGAAGTTACTTAAGCTATGTAAGCTTCTCCTTTGTTCTGCATGAAATGAATATTTAAACTTAGGGTATCATTTTCCTGATGGAGATATCCTTGACACATTGTCTAGTATGTGATAAACATTACATTAATAATAGCTACTGTCTTTCATGATGTGAGTTGTCATTGGAGTATACAGTGAATTTTTATTGACATTATGTTTAGTTCTGTTGTGTTTATGAGAATCACTGGCATTTCAGTTGATCATTTCTTAAAAAATAAATCCATCTTTTCTCTTTTGCTAGAAATAGGAATATAAACCCAAAGGAATATGAATACCACTCAAATATCCATAAGTTAGCCACCAGGGATTCCATAATAACCACATTGTGAAAACCTGTGCTTGCAGCACTGGATGAATAGTGATAATAGATGACAAAGATCCTGGTTTTTTCTTTGTAGGCATGGATATATTTAGAGATACCATGGCATAGCCTGTGGGTGCAGGAGGTTGAAAAAGAACCAGAATAGAAAGCAGGTCTTTGCCCGTAAGGATGGTTGCCAAGGTAGCTTTGCCTTGTTGAATTTTAACATACTAAGCATGTTAAACTTTGTGTGTTAAGCTTTCACTTGGTAGGAGAAGTAGTTTTATATATATGCCCAGCATATATTCAGTCGTTCAGCCTTTACTGTGATAGATACATTAGTTCCCTCAAGAAAAATTCATGAAGTGAAATGTCAGCCCATTGTCTGTTGTGGGTTGGTCTCCCCAGGCCATGTAACTGTTGCAAGCATACAAGAGAAAAGGCTGGCAAATGGGAATTCCTTAAATGGTGCACACACACTGTTGTTAACATAGTGGAATAACTCTATTGCAGCCCAACAATTATCTTCTCAGAAACCCAACTACCATGTAAGCTCATTCCTGAACTATTAAGCGTCTGTGAATCTCAGAAAGTATTCTCCAGGACTCTGTGACAGCCTGTGCCCATCCTGATTACTAAGTGTCCTTAAAGTGATAGAAGTTCAATATTACATTTTGGCACTGGTTCCTGTAAGTATAGTAATTTCATATCCTGGAGGAATCCCTTGTTTCTTTTGTTTGACTTTTTGTTTTGTTTTAGACTAGGCCTTGCTGTGTAGCATTGGTTGACCTGGATCTCTCTCTGCAGCCCAGAGTATCCTCAAACTTGTATTCTTCTTCCTGCCTCAGTTTCCAGAGTGTTGGGATTACAGGTTCTACACATTGCTTCTAGTGTGACAGTTTTCTTGAGATACTCAGTATAGCCCCAAATACACCATGCAATTAAGGCTGGCCTAGAAGTGGTAATACATTTGCCTTGACCTCCTAAATTATGGGGTTAATGGTGTGCTCTCCAAGTCTTAACTCATGACCCTTAATTCTCCAATGAGTCTATGGTTCTGTTCTAAATTGTGGGTCAAAACAGGAAGCAGGATTACACTTGATTTCTGTAACCTCATCTCTGAGCAATATTTCTCTCAGTACATTCTAGAGAGAATCAAACTACCTGCATCATAAGAACCATATTCTCAAATTGTCTAAAAGTCTCACTCCCTACCTCTGGGATTTAAGTTCTCTCTGCTTTTCTGACTTTATTGTTCTTGTTGGCTCAAGATACCCTTTAAGCTAAGTGGTGCTTTGTCAAAGAAAGAAAGATGTAAATGTTTATTTTCCAAATAAGTAAAATATTGAGTAAATTATACTCAGTTTGATGGGGATAGTGTTCCTGAGAAGATGATTAATCTTTTCTTCCTCTTCTACTTTATTTTGGTAGAAAATTCAAACAGTATTTATTTTTCCAATGTCGAGCCTCAGACAATACTTTGTTTATTTCCCCAAGACACATTTCACATGCTGTCAAGACAGACTTTTTCTAAGTCCTGCTGGTGCTAATTGCCTTTATAGATCAAGTTGTTAAACTTGAGTTATAGTTTAATTATGCAGAAGGAGAATGCATGCTTGTCTATCTATAAATGATTTCATTCTGTTGCGGAATGAATAGTCTGTGAGGACCTGTTCCTCTTAGAGATTTCCAGCATTTTGTGGGTCTTCCTTGATGGCCCTCTGAATAATTATGCCACCTGAAAATGTTCACATGAAAAATATGTGAAATGAAAAACAAGAGATTGAAAATCCATTTGGAGGACGGAGTCACCAAAGAAGAGCTCAGTTAAACATCAAAGCAAATCCAAGCATCTTTGGAATTTTAGCTCAGACTTTCTCCTCCTCTGTCTGGTATTCCGAGTAAAAGTATTCAGTCAGCCCAAGAGGCTCCTGCTGGGCCAACTGTTGTCTTTGAATCATAAATTCTGAATGTGTTAGAAAGACTTAGTGGAAAATGGTGTGATCTACACTCTAAAGAACTCAAGAATGCTTGATATTGGGAAACAGATGAGCTTGTAGGTGCTTTCCTTGTGAGAAGTGTGACGTATCAGTATATATGATTGCTTATATCAGAATTCAGAACCGATAAGAGGCAGAGGCTAGAAGAGATTAAACAAGAGAGCAGGTGGATGGGGTAAGGAGGAAATAAGCCTCCTTATGTTTGTTTATGTAAACAAACAGTGTTGTTTACATAAAAGCTAGTATTTCCTTTTAAAGAACTTTGATCCTTCAATCCCTCATATGTGCCCTTTCAAAGTGAAATCATTAAAGTAAAAGGTAGAAGATGCACTGTAATCATTTTTACTACCAATAAAATTTTCTTAAGATGATATGGATATAAAAGTCAAGTTACCTCATTTTTTAAGATTTCTTTTCCAAAGAAAGAAAAATACTTAAAAAAAAAAAACAAATTGCACATACTCTTCATATCAGGGTTTTGCATCTTCGTTCATATTCATGCATACAACTTTTATAGTTTTTGAGTATCACATGAGAGGTCAGGGAGGAACATCGGAATGGAAGATACAGCATTGGGAGTTTGTAAATCTGGTGATGGAATATTTGAGGAACTGACATAGGGGAGCCAGCAGTTTGGGAGCCAAAGAAGGAAAAGGGAGGGGTTGAAACCTACAGCATTGAGCAGACCGTTGAGAATAGTATAGGCCATGATAAGGAAATCAGTTTTTATTCTATTAAATATGGAAATGTTTTGAAAGGAAACTGTCTGATTGCTATTTTCTGCCTTAAATATAGTTCTGTATATTTCTGAGATTCAATTTGAAAATTTGCAAAAGGAAGAACTACAAAATGGTCTTTATAAAACACTGAATTTTCTGATGTTTGATTCACATAATTGGAGAGAGTCTCAAATTGTCAGGATACCTACTCATTTCCCCTCAAGTGCAACTGAGCATCTCGGGGTAACGTAATCATTAGGGTCCTCATGGGGTGACACTGCAGTTATCTTTCCAAACCTAGCATACCTGTGGTCCCTACCCCATAGCTCCTCTGGATACTTGTGTTTTATGTGCTTATGTTCAGTGCATGTCTGTATAGGTGAACTCAAATACTACATGTGGCAATTGTGAGGGACACTTTAACAGAAATCCAGATGAAATAGTAAGATACTCAATTGATTCATACAACTTAAAAACGCAACTATGTCTGGACACTCTTGCCAAACTCACTCAAATGAAGAGATTCTAAACAAAAAAGACTTATGGTGGCTATTTTCAACTGAGGACAAATGTTCCTCCAACTCATAATGGTTATCCTGGAGAGGTTTTGCCTGGGACTTAGGTACTGCTGGTGTCTGGCCAGTAGATTCCAGAGATGCAGTCAAAGGTTCCATGTCAGCACAGAGTATTCAAGACAGGACCTGGAGCAAAGAATCTTCTGTCTGGAAATTTCAGTAGTGCTGGGCTAGTTTGGTTTATTTTTTGATAGGTTATGAGTAGTGTTTACTTGCTGAGAAGAAACAATTGTCCTGTGAGTAGAGATGTATTTTGCTTAAGTAAGAGAAGAATCCATTAAAAGTAATGTGAGATACAAATTATCTATGAAAAGTTTCCACCCCATTGGCAACTATGTGTCTTAAAAGGAGAGACAGGAAGAGTACTTTAGGTAGGTGAAGAATGCTTCAGAGTTTGTACTTGTCATTTGCATTTCTTCCCAGATACACTTTGACTAGCCTTGCATAACTATTATAAACTGTGACCTCTCACATTCCTGAGTGCCTTTTTCCATGTGTAAACATCCAGAGGCCTTGTTCTAATCCTTCACTTGGAGCTGGAGCTTCCTTCTTAGAGAAGCCTTCTGAAAACGAAGATGTTTTTAAACACAGGTTTTGTACCAACCTTGTGCTTATTTCTGACATAATATTATATACATTTTGCTTTTTGGTTGGGTTTGAGCCATCTTTGACTGGAAACTCTGAGGGAAATAAGTTGCACTTCACAATCAATGCTGCTGAGATGTCTTAGCCATTTTTACTAATAACATTTCTTAGGTGTGAGATCTGAACAGACTTCCCAAACTAAATCACCGAATGGGTCAAATTTTCCTATCATGCTACCACAATAGAGACAGGACCATGCTTTCCCTGACTAGAAAAGCAACTGAGAACACCAAGAGATGAGAATCGAAAAGATTATCTTATCAAATGGAGAAAATCAGTTCACACACATTCATTCTTAACTGTGTGTCTGTGTGAGTGTGCACATGTGATTGTGGATGTCTATAGAGGTTAGAGGTATATGTGACCCTGAAGCTGGTTATAAACTTGGTTATGAGCTCCATGATCTGACTGCTGAAGATCAAATCTGCAAGAGCAATATGTACTTTTAACCACTAAGCCATCTCCCCTACTGCAGAAACAAATTTTGTGTATGTGTGTGTATACATATACACATATATATGTATATATATGTATATATATATATATATATATGGATATATACATACATGCATCTATTTATGTTTGCACATAGGAAAATAGTCTTTAAAAGGACAGACTAGATTGTTTGTGGTATCTATTAGGGGAGATAGGCAGAAGGAATAAGGAAAGACTTTGTTACTTAAAAATCTAGAAAAAGAATTCTGTATGAATGAAAATTAGTAAGTGCTACCAGCTTAGGTACTATGTTGATGTTCTAGGTGCCTAGAAATAAGGTATTTTTAAGTGGCAGAGATTAACAGAAGGCAACTTTACAATAGAAATAGAATAAGCCACCTGCTTAATGAATATTGCGTGTACACCATGAGGCAGTGTATAAGGCAATATCTTCCTTCTCAAGGTATGGCTCCCTTGTTAAGCTGAGAGGAACATAAGGCCAGATGGCATGGACTCATTTTGCCTCCTGACCAAACAATAAATTTTGTCCCACCTCTCCTTACAGAATTGGTTTTGTTCATTACAGGATTGTAATCTTCATTCTGGGAATAGACCTAGCGCCGCGGTCCTCCTCGGGATGTTGACCCACTGATTATAATAATTCTCTTGCAGCTTCACTTCCTTCCCTGTCTGTAGTTTATGCTAGACATATCCTGGACCAGAATTCTATCCACAAAATTAAAACATTCTGCTTACCAAGGCCAAATGCACATTGCTCAAGTAAGATTACTAAGGGATAATAAAGTGGTACCTTAAAAAATATTTAGAGCCATCTAACCCTGCTCAAGACTACTTTGGATGTAACTAAAGATCTTTGTATGTCACAGTAATTTCTTTTTTTAAAAAAGTTCTCTATTATGGAACTACTAAAAGCAAATGAAAATGGATAAATAATATCTGAATATGAACTTAATTAGCAGTGCTGTTTTGCTCCACACTTAGTTATTTATTAGGAGAAATAATTTTTGTCAGACACTTGAAATAATGAACTTAAAGTTATAAATACAATCACTGAGGAAAATGAAACTCACCACAGGTTTTTAAATGAATATTATAGATGCAATAGCTTTGTCATTACTGTTTTGATAGACTGTTATTCATTCTTAAACAATGATACATTCTGAACATAGGTCAAATTCTGTCAGCATGATTGTATCCCTAGGGCCTAGTGTCTGAAAACAGTTCTGGTTGGTACATGATTCCTTTCTCAGTGTCTTTGTTTTATATTCCTGTTCCTATTTTTCAGACCCACTATGAAAATGGAGAATATATCATCAGGCAGGGTGCAAGAGGAGACACCTTCTTCATCATCAGCAAAGGGAAGGTAAGCTGGAGCTGCACATTGCAGGAATGTATGCACCCACCAAGTTGAGTCTGGTGCTCTGTGAGATGCCCCTTCTTCATATGCAAATGGATCTCCCAAAGTAGGATGTAAGAAAAGAAGGCGATTAACCTTCTATCTAGATACTAATAAACATGACGCTAGATGCTACTGAGAAGTTTGCATAAACAGAAAGACCTTCATCATCAAAATACACTGCGGTTCAATGTAATGCAATACAACACAACACAACACAGCACAATTCAATATACTCTATCTGTTCTTTAAGATGTTCTTCCTAAAATGAAATATCTGGGCATTAGAATTTATGGCCCCAATTTGAATCTTCACTAAAATAAATGTTTGTTTGTTTGCTTGCTTTGTTTTGTTTTTTGTTTTTGTTTATTTTTGCTTTTCTTAGGCCAATGAATAAATGTTCTAAGGGCAATGCTGATTGATGTAAATATATGTACATTGTATAGTAGCTTCATGGAGAGTATAATTGAATGCTAAGAAACTATTAAAAGTGGTAAATATAGGACAAAGGATTAAAAACACTTATGACCATGGTTATGAATGATTATGTATTTTTATATTATTTTAGGTTTTAAACTATGTGAATCTATTATAACACTTATTTTTTGAAGTATGAAATTAAGTAGATTTAGTTAGACCAATCCTCTAACCTCATTGGTCAAATAATTGAACTTAACTTTTCTTTGTAAGTTATCCTTAAAGAGTATCTCTGTATATCAGGTTTGATAAGAGATAGGGAGGGAAAGGCAAATAGAAAAGACTCACATGCCTGTTTCATTATTGTAAGTAAATTCATTTCTTAATATTGCACAAAATGCCTAACTCTCGGACTGTAGTACTCATACCAGAAGGCTTACAGAAATGGTGTAAGCAGGAAGTGAGGAATACTATAAATCTTAGTGACTTAGATTTTAGGTGATTCTTTTGTGCTAATTTTGAATCAAGGTTACACATGTTTATAGCTATGGCATGCCATTCTAAAATATACACAATTTTTAATCGTATCTATTCATTAGGCTAACATCGGGAAGCTGATATAGAAATATATATCCTGGACTGGTTTGTAAAGGCTGTTAAGGAACCAGTGAACAGAGCTGAATAGAAAAGGTGCTTATAACCAGGCCGAAGACCAGAGTTTATACCCAGGATCCTCATGGTAAAAAGAGAGAATCAACTTCTGCAAATTGTTCTTAGATCTCCACTTGGACACATTGGAACCAGGGCATATGTGTGTCTACCTACATGTACATGCACATGCACACATTCATATATACACATGCACAATGAATAAAAATTTATTATTTTTAATGTTCAAGCACAGCTATGGTTAAAATCACTTTTACATTTTCCAGTGTTAGGGAATAAGGAAATGCTAACATGCTGTGATTTATATAACAGACAGGCAAACTTTGTTACTTACTGTCCTCTTTGTTAACTAACACCAATTAAAGAATAGGGGAATAAAATCCTAATGGTTAGAAGCCATTCAAGGATCACAGGAGGATGTTATATCCTGGAGTCCAGCTTTGCTTTATCTTTCCAAATTGCACATTCTTTGCTGCCAAAATGTGGCTACACTTAGCCAATCGGAAGGACACCCTGCAGTCATTTATGACTGTCCCATTTACTGCAAATTGCCAGTATTGCCTGAAGGAAGTAGAGGTTTGTAACCCATTTTAGTAGAAAACAGGTGTATTAGTGGTGCTGTTTTATGAGCTTTGTACCTGTATAAATAGAAGCGCTTGGAGATATACTCCAGGAGTCAATTACTCTGGCAGTACTCCGGTGCAGTCCTACAACTTGAGAGAAATCATCATAATATATTAGATTTCTTTGACCCAGTCAAGTTTTTCTCTAAACCACCTAGAGAATTTTTCTTAGTTGCTCAGCTCATATATGTTATGTGTTATTATACACAATTCTGACAATTGTTACATTCATTATACTAATTCTGACAATGACATAATAAAATCACACTAGTCTCCACTGTGCAGAACAGGAAAGCCAATGGTAAGCTGCAGTTCTAATGTAAATATGCTATAAGATTATAATTTCATACAACTTATTTATTACAGGTAAACCAACATAAACTTCTGTTCCCATGAATTTATAAAATTTATAAAGAGTAACCCTGGTAAACATTTTTTCCAAAAAAAAAAAAAACCCAAACAATAAGAGGCAGAAGTCATGAAAGAGGAAACACAAAAATCTCTTAAAGAATTACAGGAAAACACAAACAAACAAATGATGGAACTGAGCAAAACCATCCTGGATCTAAAAACAGAAGTAGAAACAACTAAGAAATCACAAAGGGAGACAACTTTGGAGATAGAAAACCTTGAGAAGAAATCAGGGGCCATAGATGCAAATATAAACAACAGAATACAAGAGATGGAAGACAGAATCTCAGATGCCGAAGATACCATAGAAACCATTGACTCAACAGTCAAAGAAAATGCAAAATGCAAAAAGCTTGTATCCCAGAACATCCAGGAAATCCAGGATACAATGAGAAGACCAAACCTAAGGATTATAGGTATAGATGAGAGTGAAGATTTACAACTGAAAGGGCCAGCAAATATCTTCAACAAAATTATGGAAGAAAACTTTCCCAACTTAAAGAGAGAGATGCCTATGAATATACAAGAAGCCTACAGAACTCCAAACAGCCTGGATCTGAGCAGAAATACCTCTCATCACATAATAATTAAAACCCCAAATGCACTAAACAAAGAAAGAATATTAAAGGCAATAAGAGAAAAAGGGCAAGTAACATATAAAGGAAGACCTATCAGAATCAGACAATTTTCACTTATTTTGTTTGAAAGTGTATGTGGGAGGATATGCATGGTTCATGTGTGTGTGCGTGTGCGTGCGTGTGCGTGTGCGTGTGCATGTGCGTGTGTGTGTGTGTGTGTGTGTGTGTGTGTGTGTGTAAGGTGTAGGTCAGAGGACAACTTGCAGGGGTTGGGGTTGTGGGTTGGTTCTCTCCTTCCATGATGTGTATCCCAGGGACTGAACTCAAGTTCTCAGGCTCCTCTGCTCTGAGCCCTCACACCTGCCCTGGCAAAGGTGCTTTCTTGTTACTGCTTGTCTCAGTTACTTACATATTGTTATAGTAAAACACTGTTACCAAGGCAACTAATAAAGGAAAACATTTTAATTTGGGGCATATGGTTTCAGAGGATTGGAGTCCATGATCCCAGAGCAAGCACATGGCAGTAGGAAGAGATTGAAGCTTAGACTGATCTGTCTGTTCAGAGGCAGAGAAACCAAAAACACTGGGGTGGCCCAAGTCTTTTGAAACCCCTAGGCTAGACCCCAGTGACACATCTCCTTCAACAATGGTGCACTTCCTAATCTTTACCAAACAATATCACCAATTAGGGACCAGGTATCCAAACATACTATACTCAAACTACCACAGTCCTGAACAGAAATTGTCCTTTTAAGAAAATGATGTCTGATAGGAGACACACTACAGTGACTATATGGCAGAAATGGATTTACCCTTGTTCAGTTTTATTTATCTAAATGCAAACTATATTTTAGTCTTCCACTGAATGCATGCACACAAAAGAGAAACATAATATACATTTTTAAAGACTTGTTTTTCTCTTAATGGAAACCTACAGTTATATTTTCTAAAAATTGAGACTCAGTGATTGCAGCAGTAATGTATAACTCAGAAAGTAAATTTATTCTGGTTTTTTTTTAGTTGGTATGCTCCTGTTCTCTGGGAACATGGCATCTTTAAGAGAGAGAGAGACAAGGTACCAAAGGATTCTGCAAATATCCCTGACAGTGCTGCATCAACACTTTACCTCTCTGTAATGAAATGTTATGAAATAGAACAGGATTATTAAATTTCAAATTAAAGCCCTGTGATGTGGGGCTAGGGAGATGGCTCCATTGTCAAGAGAGCATACTGCTCCTGGAGAGGACCTGAGTTTGGTCCCCAGAACCCACATCATGTGACTCTCTGTTATTTCTGCTTTAAGGGATCCTATGACTCTAGTTTGCACAGTCACATACTCTCACACACACAGAACTGCCCCCCAGCTCCTCCCACATATATAACCAATCCCCTAACACATATCATTAAAAGTGAATAAAACTACAAATCTTAGCAATAAGCCCATGATAGAACCATGTGCTTAGTAGAGTTTCTAAGTGGGATGGAAATGTTGATTTATCAAGTTCTAGTGAAGCATAAACAAGTAGAATTCCGAGATATTATTGGCTAAGATTGTGAGATTAAAATATTCTGAAAAACAATTTGACTACATCTTTAAAAGCTATCATTTGGAATGTAAACAAATAATATAGAAAATTTAAATAATTTTTAAAAAGCTAATAAATGTTTACCATATGGTCCATCAGCTTTATACTTCATTTATTCTAGAGAAACAAAAGTGTAGTTCTCTCAAAAACATGTCCACCAATGTTTGCAGCAGGCAACCCAATAGAAAAATGGTCAAAAGCATAACTGGATATCATCTTAACCAAATATAATCTGAAACAAATTGTTCTTCCTCCATTAGCATCAGGAAAATGCTCTCTAATCCCCACTTTCCAAGACAGAAATCAACCTTAGAATGCTAAGTGATAAAGACAGCTCTGTCTATATGAACTTTCATTCATGGGCAGTAAAGGATAGATATATGCTCAGAGTCAGCATCCAAAGAACTAAGCATATTTAGTTTATAAGTTTGCTCTTGTGTAGGCATTGACCCATCTGAAACCATTTACTCTTGGGTGCCTGAAAACAAGTATAGAAATATTTGTAGAAACTTTGTTAATAATATAATAAAAACATATAAGAATAAAACTCAGAGCTACATCTTCATCTAGAGAATTGCTAAGCTGTATACTATTTATGTAAGAGAATACAATGCAAATAGAGGACATGAAGTTCAGCTGCCTATATTAACGTAAATGAATTAGAACCTTTGAGAGTATGGGACCGGTAACTTCTACTTTAAGTAAGACTCCCCACTGAAGATTCTTCATCTATAAAAGCCTCAACAGCATGCAAATCAGTATTTCTATAATATAGTTTAGTAGTAACTGCCAGAGTTAAAACCGAATTTTCATGGTTTGAAACACTGTGCAGAGGAGTAATCAAATGGATCAGTGGAGAATAATAATTGAATTCCCTATCCCCTGCACAAACCTTCTTACTAGTAATAAAAGTTCTGGTCATTGACATCCTGTGTCTAGGTTAAGAAGCTTAAGCATGTTGCTTTTAATGTATTTAAGTGTTTTCTACTTCATTGTATTTTACAGGTAGGTGGCTTTTAACTATTTAAATTTTCCGGATGACAGGTGGTATTATTATCATTACTGTATCTCAAAGAAGTAAATGAATGAAAAAGTACTATTTAGTATAATTATACTTATTCTAGCAACAAAGAAAGCACCCTTGAAAACCAAAAGAAAACCATTGACAAGATGCAGATGCATCATTAAAGCCATCAAAATGGTTGCTTCAGTGCAGGTAATAAAATCAGGAGTAGCAATGAAGATTTACTGTAGTAAACTATTTAGGATCAATTCTTAGGGAAGCATAGAATTTGTAAGCATGCAGCTGATTTAGATCAGTGGTTCTCAATTGTTTAATGCTGCAACTCTTTAATACAGTTCCTCATGTTGTGGTGACAACCACAAAATTACTTCGTTGCATTGCGGTAATTTTACTCTTGTTATAAATCCTAACATGTTATCTAATATGTGACTCCTCCAATGCAACCCATTGGCTGAGAATCACTGATTTAGATGCTCATCTCTCTTTGTAGGTGAACGTTACTCGAGAAGACTCACCAAGTGAAGATCCAGTCTTTCTTAGAACTTTAGGGAAGGGAGATTGGTTTGGAGAGAAAGCCTTGCAGGGGTAAGTAGATCAAATGTGTAAACTTTTTGTTTAAGTGCTGTCTAAGATAAGGTTTTATTGCTGGGAAGAGACACCAGGCCCAAGGTAACTTTCATAAAGAAAAGTTTTAATTGGAGCTGGCTTACAATTTCAGAGGTTTAGTCCATTATCATCATGCGGGGAACCATGGCGGCATGCAAGCCAACATGATGCTGGAGGAGCTGAGAGTTCTATATTTTAATCTGAAGGCAGACAGGAGGAGACTGTCTTCCACAGGCAGCAAGGAGAAGGCTCTGTGTCACACTGGCCTGCCTCCACAATGACAGACTTCCTCTCACAAAACTATACCTCCTCCAATGAGGTCAGACCTCCTAACAGTGCCAATTCTCCAGGATGGGCCAAGCATATTCAAACCACCACAGGTACTATGTACAGTGTAATTAAAGTTGGGATTTCCATGAAATGTACTCCTCTTTTGGGGCCCATGCTAATGCTAGATGCAGATCTTTGGTTGTTGTATTCTCTAAATTCCAGCTGGACTTGTAATCTGTTTATTTAGGCTGTGGGATTGAGTCAACTTCTAATATATACTTGTGGTCTTAATCAGAACCTTTTCAGCTTTGGGCTCCTTCAGTATACTGGTCTGATTTGCTCCATATCTGATGATCATGCATTTGCCATTATATTTTTTCCAATATCAAAACTGGAAGAAAGCATGTTCAATGGATTCCCCAGTAGGATACAGTAAGCATTATCTTCCTAAAATGAAACCCACACAAACTCCTGGCTTGATGTATCTTTTTTCTTCGATTGTTTAATGCTCTGTATATAGGTCTTTACAGAATGATGCTGCTCAATTTCAGTGGTCCAAAGCTCATCTGTTTTCAATGTAAAACAATGTTGTTTCTTATAGAGAAAACCAAAATAAAACCAAATAAAGGAGACAAACAAACCCTAGAAACTTTCTAATCATTTGCAACTGAAATCATGAGTACAGTGCTGGAACATTAGTCATGACTGGGAATCAAATGGTGGTGTTTTTGTAGTTTCATGCCACTGGATTCCAGTGTCAAAGATGACTTTCATAGTTGAAAGCAACATACATAAAGGTACATCATTATGAAAATTCCACCAAGTTTTGTTCTTTTTAGTATCTTCTTTGAAGAAAATATTTTTTTTGACAGTTTCATATGTGTATTTCATAAACATATGTATATATATATATGATATATTGTGATTATATTCAATCTCTCATTGCTCTCTTTCATGTACCTTCATTTCCTCTGAACCTCTTCTTCCTAATTAGTCTCCCCCAATAGCTGCCCCATTGATTAAAATGACCCCTTCATGTAGCAATAGTTAACAGTCAATAGCTCCTTAGGAAGGGTGGGGCCTCATGGAGTCGCCCACTATCCATGATGGCATGTCATAGGCACTGTCTTATACAGGTATCTGTTGTTCTTCCTGTGTTGCTGAGTAGTCTTTGAATGGCAGTGATTCATGGCAACATTTCCCTATTCTCTAGATCTTTCTTTCACTCTTCTCTTCCACCATATTTCCAGGGTCTTGGATGGGAGACAATATTGATGTCTCATTTAGGGCTAGACACTCAGTGAATTCATATTTTAGCAATTTTGCCAGCTATAAGTTCAGACATTGCTACTCTAGGCAAAAAGGAACTTCTTTGCTCCGGGCTGATAGTAGCACTAGTCTGTGTATATAAATAAAAAAAAAAAAATGGAAGGAAATGTAACAACTTGTTTAAAGTAGTGTATTTCCTTCTTGGGCTCATGACCTTCCCAGCATGAGGCCCTGACTAGGTTTACAGTATAAGATGTATATTATTCTCATAGAGTGGATGGGCCTCCAATCCAACCTCAAAGCAGTTGGTTACTCCTAATATAACCATGCCATTATTGCACTAGTGGGAATATCTTACCTGGCAAGTTGATATTGCAGCAAGCATAGCTGTATCTGGGTGACTACTGATAGATAGGTTTTTACCCACTCAGTAGCTTTTAAAGTACCCTGTAGTACTATGCTAACCAGCAAGCAAGAAAATTCCTGTTCAGTTGCAATTTGGTTTCTCTGTCTTTTTTAGCCAGTATCTCTTTGGCCATATCTCCCTAGGAAGGGTAGGACCCCATGGAGTCCCCTGTAACTATGGGCTTTTCCACTTGTGTTTCAGTTCCTCAATAATGATTCAGAGGCTTATTGGTATTTTTTTAATGCTGAGGCCATAAACTAGGCTTGCTCACACTAGTTCATAACTTAGACTAACCCATTTGTTCTATTCTATGCCTGCCACATGACTAGCTACTTCTCAGTTTCATATGTCCAACTTGTTCCAATTCTGAATAGGTAACATCTCCCCAACCCCATATGTACTTGACTGTTTCCCACAGTTCTTTCTCTCTCTGCTGATGTCCCACCTTCTAGTTCTCCCTCAGTTTATTGGCCATCAGATTTTTATTGGAAGGCAATGCCTCTACACAGTACACAGATATTATGTTTTCCCTCTATCTATCTAATTCTGTGGGATAACCTAGGACTACTGAAATAGCAAACATTCTTTTGGAGGACCTATCTGGCTAAGTTTTAGCATATCCTTGGTATCAAAAATGTATTTTAAACACATTCTGTCTTCTCTATGCACTTCTGGAATGTCCCTCTTCCTCTCTACCCACCTAAGCACCTTCTAAATTGTTATCAAATATTTGCTACTTCGTAAAATCATCTTTTTATCTTCAAACTTCACTTCTCAGTCATATATTTTATACACTTGCATTGTTGACTTCTTCTAACTGCTTAAATCACCCACCTTTTCAGAACCTTATGTAACAACGTTCTTTAGAATTCACTTAATTATTTAAAATTTATTAGTGTTTTGCCAGCAGCTCTATTATCCTGTTAACTTGTCCAGGTCTATAAGTGAATACGCCTTCAATGAAAAAAATTCGCAGCTATCTACCCTTTGATTTGATCCCAGAGTTTTGCATTAGTCTTATATCCTAAATCTTCCTGTTGAATGCATGATGACTAAATGTAATTTTAAAAAGAACCTGCTAATAATGCCCTAAACAGTAATACCTTGTTATTATTTCCTTCACTTGTAATATTTGTTTTGAGCTCATTAGAGTATAGGGGTCATGTTAGATATGATAATGTGATTATGTGATTACCAGCTTGGCACAATTTAGAATTCCCCAGAAATAGTATGTTGATAAGAGATTGTCTAAATCTGTGAGAGTTTATCTTGATGATGGGGAAAACCTTCCCACTGTGCATGGCACCAGTCCCTAGATAGGGATCCTGGACTCTGTAACAGAGTGGAGAAAGATATTGAGCCCCAGCAAATGTGGATGTGTTCACAAACAGTGGATTTGTTTCATTGTTTTCCAAATTACTTAAAAGTTGTCATAATTTCAAGGTGTCTTATGGGCAACTGTGTAGTGTATATACTTTGAATAATGTTTGTAAAACATATCATGCCTTTAGCTGTACACATAATTTTACCATCAGAACATACTTCAGATACCATTTCAGATATATGGCTCATTCACAAATAAAACATTTTTCTTTGTACTAGGAATTCTTTTATTCTCATGAGTATGTTGGACAGATCATTAACATGGGTATGCTTTTAGTTAGATTAAAATTAATATACCCTTGAGTATTATTTTTAAAAGTCAGATTGCATAATACAAGCACTGACTAAGCACAGAGTAAAAAATCTGATATTTATTATCAACTCTACATCCCGATTCTAGAGCTCAGACCCTGACTGCTATAAAAGTCTGCCTCTAGAAGTTACATTGCTTAGTTCTGTTTTAGTGGGACCATTAGAATTTTATGGCCTATATAAGGCCTTTTAAGCTATATTATTTATATCCATTCCAATAGCATATTATTGCTGGGTAAGTTGGAGTCACTTATATAGTCACATTGATTGCATTGAATAAAGCAAATTATGCACTATTGTTTGACTAAATCATCTTTTTTGTCATATGATAATGGTTTCTGCACGCCAGAAAAAAGGGCAAAATATCTTTCTTTTTATGTAAGTTCTTCCCTATGTGCATAAAAACAACATTTGTGTTGAAATTATTTCACCAGCATGAGATAATTCATTTACACTTTGGCTTATTGTTCCACCATATAGGTCATATGTAAGAATCAGGTGTCAAATTTCTAAAGCAATCATGCAGTGTATATGCCTAGTAATGAGAACTATGTAAGATCGAGATGAACCCAAGAGACATGGAGAGAGTTCCTCTTCACCCAGTTTCATTTCCACTGTCACACAAGTATTAACCACAGAATATGATCAAATATTTTAGCTGAGATGTCTGACTTGGGTTGGACTTCATTTTTTTCATTTATTAAATATGAAACCCTGATAGAATTTCTTTCCATCTATAGTGGAGATTATGATTGCACCTTACTTTGGGGGTTCTTTTGTGGATTGTACAAGGAGACACTTGTGAGGCATTTGGGTTGAATATCTAGAAATTCATTGAGTGCCTCCCAAAAGTGGTCTGTTGTCATTGTCACCAATGCTTGTTCAGTTTCAGCTTCATCATTACTATATCAATAATGTCATCCATAAGTAGTTCTGTTAGTCCTTAGCTGATGTTTACTACAGCACTTGCCAAATTGTTACAGAAAGATTTCAAGGCAACCACTCATTGGTTTGTAACTCTGGGCAGCTCTGATTCCATCCCTTTCTAATTCTGCAAAGTAAGCTAATCAAACTAGGTGGTTTCCTTAGATCATAAGCTGTGGGATCTGGCCACTTTAATGTGGAACAGATTTCTGAATGCCAAATGTAGCCCTGAAGCTGAAACAGTGCTATTTAATACTAAGCCATTTTCATCATAGTCCCCCATACAGAAACTACCTCAGCTGTTGCCTTTTATTCTGAAGACCTGAGCCACATACAAATCCTGTTAATGTTTATACACTAGGTAATAAGCTGAAGTCGGTTTTGAAAACGCCTGTGTTTCCCCAGGCACTTCCCTCATGGACATGATCATGAGCAAGTTACTTAATATTCTGGAGCCTGCTTTCTCGTCTCATGTATTTTAAAAATAATAAAATTGTAGAAAACAAATATTCCAGTTAAATTTAGTTAAAACTAGTTTACTTGGAAATATGACATTACAGATAACAATGCAAAGTTTTCTGTCTTCTTCTGGTTTCTCATTTCTCTAGTATTACCATTTAGAAACTGGTTGCATACATTTACATAATATAGTGCCAGACTATAGTTGGCACTTTAGATTTTGCTTGCCTTCATAAAAAAATAGCCTATCAGTAGATAAATATCTATCATGATTTTAATGTGCACATTCAGCTTAATTTTTAAACTCTTTTTTACATGAACATCTCCCTTCTGTATGTGTCTCTGTATGAAAGAATCTCCCTCTTTTTTAATAATACATTAATTGGTTTTAGGGTCTACTCTAACCCTCTATGACATCATTTTCATTTTGTTGCAATCTGCAAAGATCCTCTTTTCAAATATGGTCATATACTCAGGCATAGGACTTGAGAATTGTACATGCAATACTCCACATTGAACTGTGCCATCTCTTCTGGAAGGTTCTACTGTGGGATATGCTTCCATATCACTACAGTCCTTGCTTCACAATGTATGTTCTAGACATACTGAAATCTATTTTGTCATCTCTTCCATGAGATATTTAACTTTTTCACACTTAGTTGCTATGATCTTTCGTATGTCTGGCTTTTCCTGCCATAGATGAATAATTAAACTTACAACAAGATCCAACTCTGAGTCAGAACTATGTTGCCAGCATCTATGGGACCTGACTACTTAGTAATAGAGAAACTAATTGGTTATGTAGCTGCCCATACCTACAATACTTACATATACTGTTTCTTATATATTGATATAAAATGTCTAGACTGCAACTAATGACTTAGCTTTAACACCACACCAAGAAAACCATCTGAGGAGACATGAAATTCAGACATATTTACGTAGATAATCTCCTCATCTTAATTATTGATGATACTATAGGAGCATCTTAACATCAGGACATTATCTATCCAACAGGAAAGAGGACTTTTAAATTTTTATTTGTCTCTGTGTGTGTGTGTGTGTGTGTGTGTGTGTGTGTGTGTGTGAATGTTTGCTTTGTAGATGTAGAGAGGGTTAAGATTTACCTTAGAGCAAAAACAATGACATTGGTTTCCATGGAGTTGAGTGACAGGCAGTTGTAGTGGGTCTTTGGAAAACAATGCAGGTCCTCTAGAAAAGCAGAAAGTTCTCTTTGCTTCTGAGCCATCTCTCTAGCTCACAAAATGATTTTTAATTAACAGAATTGGAATACTTGTTCTCTGCACTTATATGAAGAAAAATGAAGATCTCAAACATAAAATTTGTTGCACAAGTGTTTGAATTCATTTAGTAATCTAGCTAATACTTAAATACTATAGACTTAGTGCATCTTCATAAACATAGGTTATCAGTAGATAAATATGATTTTAATGTGCATGTTCAGCTTAATCGGGTCATAAATTATTAAAAAGTATATCTCTCTGTAAGGTTTATTTTTTTCATGTAACAGTATGTCTTTGTTTTAGCATACAATTTTATAAATAACATCATACCCAACAAATGCATTTAAGCTGTGTGTTTGTAAGTACTAAGTTTTAAAAATTATGTTTTGACAGATATAGCTATGTGTTTGTACATTACAAAGTGATGTTCTGATTTTTAATTCTGTATAGAATAATTAAATAAAGCCAATTAACTACCTCAAATACTTAAATTTTTTCTTATGATAACTTTTGAAATGAACTTTTAGTCATATTGAAATGTGTAGATTATTGGAAGTATGGTTATATTCACTATGCCATATCATAGGTCAAATTTATTTCTTCTATCTCACCAAAATATTGTATTTTCTGGTTATATACTATATTCCATAACTGTGGTGTTCATTTACATCCTAACTCACAGTGTGAAAAATATTGTATCTTCTGGTTATATACTATATTCCATAACTGTGGTATTCATTTACATCCTAACTCACAGTGTGAAATTACCTCCTTTCCTCCACACATGCTATCTATTGTCATTTTGATAATCGCTATTCTAACGGGTATGAGATGACATTTTATTCAGATTTTAATTCACTTTTGCCCAGTGGTTAGTGATGATGACCACCCACTCCCCATCTATTAGCCATTCAAATGTCCTGTTTTAGGAAGGGCCTATTTAAGTCTTCTGCCCATTTCTGAGTTTTCATTGTATCTATTCGTATAGTTATTTGTGTTCCTTATCTGAATGAATTACTTATTAGATGCATAGTTTCCCAACAGGATCCTAATCTACATGTTATTTCCACTCTGGTCATCATCCACTTGTTTTGATTCTAACTCCATTATGTGTGGGTCATTTCTCATCAACTTGGCACAGCTAGAGTCATCCAGACAGAGGGAACTCAACGAAGGAATTGCCTCCATCAGATTGTGCTGCACAAATGCCTGTAGGCCATCTCCTTGATTAATGGTTGAAGTAGGCCCAAGCCCATGATTGGCTGGACCATCTCTAGGTAGATGAGTTGTGCTGCATAAGAAAAGTAGCTTTGGAAGCCAGAGTGAGTGAGTCAGTAGGCAGCAGTCCTCCATAGTCTCTGCTTCAGATCCCATCTCCAGGCTCCTACTTGAGTCCCTGCTTTAGCTTCCATCAGTGATGTAAGCTATAAGATGAACCATGCCCTTTTGTTCCTGTGTTGCCTTTTGGTCATGGTGTTTATCACAACAACAAAAAGTAAACAAAGTCACACTTTGACCATTTTTGCTTTCTTTTCCTGGGTTTTTGAACAACTAAACCATCACTGTACGGGCTGCGTAGTGTGGTTGTTCACTCTACTTTAGACTAGTTCTGATTCTATTACAGGGCCTGTGCTTAAATATTCATTCATGCCAAACACATGAGTATATGATATATGGATATGCAGTTTGTCAGCATATATTAAAGAACATGCCCTCACAGCATGTTTATAGAGCTTTTGTCCAAGTAAATGAATATAGATTTGTGAACTCATTTTTATTTCTGGGCTCTCTATTCTGCTATATTATGTGAATATCTTATTTGTCTATTTTATGGAAATACCATGCCATTTTAGTTATGATGAATTTTAGTATAGTAGGAATTTTATGTGCAGACTGAATCAAGTGCCTCCTGATTGACTCAGTTTGCTCATAACTACCTTGGATTTCTCACTTATTTTTGAGACAGAATTTTACTACGTGTAAGCCCCAGTCTGTCAGGGAAAGCAGTGCATAGCCCATGTTGGTCTTGAATCCACTGTCTTCATGTTTCAGCCTTTCAAGTACTGGGGATATGGGAATGCTCACTGGAGCAATCTTGTTTGTATTTCTGTTGTTATTGATCACTTGGCGATGGTTTCATATGCCTTTTAGATCTTTTCGTGTTTTATGAAAAATGGTAGTAAAATTTTGGGGGAGAGTAATTTAAATCTATAGATTGCTTCAAATGGTATTTGGGCTTTAAAATCTCTTCCACTTTATAGATAGGAGGTACATTATCATTTGTTTCTCTTCAAATTTCTCTTATTGATGTTTTATAGTTTCAAATGTATCAGTCCAATGAATGCTCATTTTGATTTTTGTCACCATTTTAAATGAGATCAATATCTACTTCTTTTCTAGAACTTTATTGTTAATAATTATAAATGAAGTATTTTTTGCATATTGAATTTGAATTCTACAAGTTTATGAAATTTCTCTATCAGTTCTAAGGTTTGGCAGGATCTTCAGAGTTTTCTATATATTAGAAGGAAGGATTTTTAAGAGACAGTTCTTTTTAGAAGAATATCTTGGTACTTCAAGGATTATTTCTCATAAGTCAGATTTTCGTGGATGGCTGAAGATGGTATAGTATTTTTTTAAATATAAAATGGTTTTCTTAACCTAGCTCACTTAAGCAGAGACTCTTTTACAATGGTGAAAACTAAGTTACTTTAAAAAGAATCTCTCATTGCTAGTCTCTAATGTATCATTCAGACAAATAATTCTCTTCAGGTTTCACAAGATAAGGGGGAGAAGAAATGTAAATTTGAAAAATCTCGTCAAAAACAAAAGTGACTCATTTGAAGCTAATTCCCTTGTTAATGAACTCTGCTAGCATTTTGTATCTGTCATTTTTATTCCTTCCAAATATAAATGATTGCTTCTTAATTTTTCTTTCTGTGGTGTAGAAGAAAAATGGCTCATTATAAATCACCCTTTGTACAGAAAGCATGGATACTAATTGACTAGATTTGTTGTTATTACACTAACCAGTTTTGAAGCCTAGAAAAGTATTTTAGCTGTTTGAAAAATATCTCTGAATATTCTTGTCAAAATTATATGGCTCAAACATCATTTGTTTGTTCTGATTGAGAATGTGTCTACATGAGGCCAGCATTGAGAAGTAGGTTTAGTCTTATATGGCTCTCAATTCTTCATACAGTGATAAACAAGTTACACATAGGTCAGAATAAATACACTGCATGGAAATTGTCTTATTGTACATTCTAGAAACAGAAAAACTACAAGATTTATATTTTAGAATTTTTCAATCAGTATGTAACAGACACAAGCCAACTAACTCTTGCTAGGAGCATTTTGTAAAACACCAACAAATGGTCTTTGGGTACCCACAAATCAGCAAACAGCAATCAATTAAAAATTGAAATAAAAAGCACCATATACTACAGCCAAAACTATGATGGGGTTAGAAGTGCACACGCAGAAAGATGTCAGTCTTATGAAGCAAAAATTATATGTCATTCCCTGGAGAATTACAATCCCAATTAAAATACAGAAGGACTTTTTAAAATAGAAATTGACGGGCTAATTTTAAAATTATAATGAAAAAGACAAAACAAAACAAAAACTTAGCATGGCTAGACAGCTCTAGAAAAAAGAAGCAAATTTGAAGACTGATCCTACTGACTTTCCCTGTGGCTGCAAACACAAGACAGCATGTTCTGAAGATAGGATACACAAATAGGTTTGGAAACAGTAGAGAGTCCAGAAGCTAACCTAAAGGGCTGGTCAGCTCATTTTGCTATAACAAATTTCATGGATGGGTAACTTATCCAAAAGTAATAAGCTTTCTTATAATTGAGAACCTTAAGTCTGGGATCAGGGACCAGCATGGTCACATTCTAATGACATCTATATTGTACGTGCAGTTAGAGTGATTGAGCTCTCCAGGATCTTCTCTTAAAAGAGTTCTAGTCCCATGCAGTAGGCTCCATTCAAACAGTGTCATCCAAAGCCAAGTGGCCCCAAAAGGTTCCATTACCATTAGAGAGCATTCAGGTAAGATGTTTTTTTAGGGACACAATCCTATTCAAGGCATTTGCTTATTGCTTTGTGAACCATATAGAAAAAATTAAAATGTTTAACCCCCCAGTCAAAAACATTTTAACTTTTTTCTATATGGTGTGAGATATGCCAATTATACAGGCAGGTTATTTATTTATCTTAATATAAAGTCAACTGTGTCAACACCATTTTTGGGAAAATGCTGACTTTTTTAATTAAATCAGATTTGAGTTTTTGTTGAAAAGTCAACCAGCAAATGGCATGACTTGGTTGTGCTCCTAAAATATCTTATCTGGAAGCTCTACCAGCAACCATTTAACAAATCTTAGGGTAAAAGAATATATTATAAAATTTTTTAAAAAAACTTTGATTAGGGAAAGATTTCTTAGATAATCTTATTATAGCATGATTCTTTAGTGAAAAAACTAGATTAATTAGATATCATTAACGCTAAAAATTTTAGGTGGGATCTTCAGCCACTAGTGTCCCATTTTAAAATACTTCACAAATGTTAGTATATTTTAAATATGTGTTGAATTAATGTGTTGGAGTTTTCGGTGAAGAATGTTTGTAAGGTGTTCCCACTTTTTAAAGATGGTCTATGGAATGAGAGAGACAGTTTTGAAGAGCATTAGTTTCTGTAGTACACATACTTCTGCTAAGCCGATGCATGGAAAGATGGGAGAGGACTTGCGAATGTGTCAGCTGCTGTGACAGCTGTCACACAACACTACTTTTGATCTTATGGTTTCTCTGTTTACAATTTTCTTGATAACCATCTTCCAACCTGAAAAAAAAAAACTCTACGTTTTTTCTTCTGTCTTAGACATTTCATATTCAGTCTTTCTGTCTATCCCACAGAAAAGCACCCATGGTAAATAATGATGAGGACACTTATATTTTAAGAACCTCAATTTTAGTAGTTTTTTAAAAGAACTTTCCTCTAAAATACATTAACAAAATTAATGGACGAATTATTCTAGGATGATAGTATTAATTGTTGTTATGGCAAAGAAAAGATACATGTATTAAAGATATATGTGCCAAAATATTTGCAACAAAATGCATATAATCTGGACTTAATTTTGAGTCATATAGTGGGGTGGTCAGCATGTAGAGAAGTATAAAATGAGATAGTTCAGAAACTAATCATTATTGATGCTTAATAACAGGTACACTATCATTTGTTCTGTTTTCTCTAGGTGTAGATTTAAATTTCATAACATACTGAAACTACTTATATCCTAATTTCCTTAGCTTAAGTTTATTTTACCCAAGTTAAAGTTATACATTTATAAAACTAACTAAAATTATCTTTTGCATTTTCCTGTTAGAAATTTTTAAGAAGCCTAGCATAGTTTTTCAATACCTAAGAAATAAGAACAAGGAAAAGCCAAGAAATCATATCACCCAGAAAACATCAAATAGGCTCACATCATATTTTATACAATTATTTCTCAGTTTAAACAATGCCAGCAGATGTTTTCTTTAACAATTTCATGTTTAACTAATTTAACTTAAAGATGATTAGTCAGGAAATTAATTATGTAAAATTGCCACTTTGAGTTATTTCACCAAAGTGGCTGTCTGACAAATTCGGGGGTAAGATTTATGAGGAGAAAGGATACAGCAAAATCTATGTTTTCAGTAGCTACTCATATCTTGTCAGATGAGTGTTTTGCCTAAAGAGCTCTGGGATGGATGTGAAATTGCCCAGGAAATGAGATGTGGATTTATTTTGTGTTAAGCCTGAGTGTGAAGAATATGTTCTAGTCTAGTGATGTTCATAAATACTGCTGTAGGCATAACGAAGTGAACATGTCTACAAGAGGTGAATGGCAAGCAGGCACTAAAACAAAAGTCTTTTGTTGCTTATTCTCTTCTGGCTGGGCTGGATTTTAAATTACCATTTGTATTAGTTAGGGTTTTCTAGAGTCACAGAATGTATGGGATGTCTTTTTATATCAAGGGAATTTATAATGACTTGCAGTTTGTAGTCCAACTCACCAAAAATAGTCATCTGGGAGTTGGAAGTCCAAGAATGTAGTAGTTGCTCAGTCCCACGAGGCTAGTTGTTTCAGCTGGTCTTCTGTAGAAGTAGATTCCAGCAACAGATGTGCTAGCAAGTAAATACAAGTGGTGAAGAAAAGAGAATCTTCTTCCAAAGTCCTTATGTAGGTCTCCAGAAGAAGGTGTGACCCAAATTAAAGGTGTGTGCTACCATGCCTGAGTCGGGGGGGGGGGGGGGGGGGGGGAAGGGGGGAGCTTGTTTGGTCCCAGGCTGACCTTGAACTCAGAGATCTCCTTGACTTAGTCTCCTCGGATTAAAGGCATATACTACCTTGCCTGGCCCTAGGTTTTTCATAGGTGCTATGCCTCAAGCTCTGGATCACAGGTGAGTCCTCCAGTTCTGGAGTTTAGTTCATTCCAGATATAGTCAAGTTGACAACCAGGAATAGCCATTACACCATTATAAGGGGTTTTTTAAAAAAATAAATCTAAGTTAATATGCATACTCAATAGTGAAATCTCATTTGCTTAATGGGTTGTAAAGAATATTGTTGAAGGAAGGTGGAGATTCTCTTAGGAAATGGCTGGTTCAGAAAGAATACCTGCTGATGAACAAGGTAAAGTGAAACTTGGGAGACAGCTCACTTGGTAAAATGATTGCTGCACGAGCTGGAGACCCGAGTTCTGTCATCAGAACCCATGTGGAAGTGAAACCTCACACTTGTAATCTCAGCATGTGGGTCCCTGGGACTCGGTGCTCAGCCAGTCTAGCCTAGTTGATAAGTTCAGGACCACAAAGAACACTGTTTCAGATAATGAGGTAGATGATACCTGAAGAATAACACTGTGTGATGACTTATGGCTCCTACACTTTGTGCACACATGTGCCCCTAAACATGTGCACACAAATAAGAGAAATAACATTTGTTATCATACCCAAAGAAGTGGTGAATTTCACTTACCGAGTGCAGTACAACTGAAATACATTCTATTACGTTGCTTTCTAGGAAAAGTAGATGAAACATGAACAGCTCTGAATTTGTTACATCTATTGTGTTTTTCTTTCTCTCTCTTTTTTTAAAAGAGTATCTGATCCCATTTGATTATTAAGCAGGTATGGTTCATCCTTTGACCCTAGCTCCAGAGGCTGTTTGGCAGGACTCAAATTATTTCTTGATAATTTTCTTACAGCATATACCAGCTTATTCTTAAAGATTTGTGGCTGTTTTTCTTCAGGAGTACTGATTCCTTTAGTAGAATTATATAAAGTGCTAAGAACCTTGGAGTATGCACTCTTATTCATTGGATGAAAATAGGAATTCTAGACATGTGTATTTGCATGCGTGTGCACATAAACACACACATACACACACTATTGTGATAAATAAGAAGTCACAGCATCTTCACTACAGTTACATATTATTGAATAAGAGAAAGTTAAAGTTGGAGAAATGATTGACTCTTCATCAAGTGAAGAAAGATACAGGATGATCTTAAGGCATCATAAAAAGCAAATGCTTTGGGAGGAAAAAGATACCTGAGGATGGAACTGGAATCAATTGTGAGTACAGTAACTCAGACCTTGAAAAACAGATACAATATGTTCTCCCTCACATGTAGATGCAGATTTTAAATCTTTAGTTATGTGCATTTAAACTGTGGTACACGCATACACATGCACACACACACACAACACAAACACACATGTGGGGAGAAGGAAGTGATAAAAACGTGTTTTAAATGAAGCTACCCTATAACAGGATAACAATTCCTTATCCAGATACCAGGTTTAAAAGCCCACTATCAAATAAGGGCTACTTCTTAGGAAGTTCATTGGCCTCCCCAAACACTCCAGGTGATTACCAATTTCTCCAGGTACTCTTGATTATTCTGCAGATTTTGTTGGTAAGACTCTATGCAGAATATATCATATACTTGGGTCATAGAACATCGAAAAATTAAGCCAGTACTGACATGGAATCTTCATCCATGCTAGCTGCTTTCAAACTACTAAGATATGATGCATGCTATTAAGTCGTATCTAATTCTTATATAATTCTTTTTTATTTTAATTTTTTTTATTCGATATAATTTTTTTACATTTCAAATGATTTCCCCTTTTCTAGCCCCCCCACTCCCCGAAAGTCCCGTAAGCCCCCTTCTCTTCCCCTGTCCTCCCACCCACCCCTTCCCACTTCCCTGTTCTGGTTTTGCTGAATACTGTTTCACTGAGTCTTTCCAGAACCAGGGGCCACTCCTCCTTTCTTCTTGTACCTCATTTGATGTGTGGATTATGTTTTGGGTATTCCAGTTTTCTAGGTTAATATCCACTTATTAGTGAGTGCATACCATGATTCACCTTTTGAGTCTGGGTTACCTCACTTAGTATGATATTCTCTAGCTCCATCCATTTGCCTAAGAATTTCATGAATTCATTGTTTCTAATGGCTGAATAGTACTCCATTGTGTAGATATACCACATTTTTTGCATCCACTCTTCTGTTGAGGGATACCTGGGTTCTTTCCAGCATCTGGCAATTATAAATAGGGCTGCTATGAACATAGTAGAACATGTATCCTAGCTATGAACCTTGAGAGATACGATATGATATCATAGCAAGATATGCCCTCTGATGCAATAATAGCACTAATGTTTGGGGAATAACCAACCATTTTCTGATTGGATTTAGAGCCTGATCTATTCCATGTGGTACCAGCCCATGACTGGTACTATTAACTGGGTAAGTCATAGTCCCTAGAAAAGAGCCCAGTAATGCTGCTATTCCACTAAATGAACATAGTAATAAACTGCTCTCAAGTTCTTAACTTTATACCTGTAAGTTAAGGCATCTTGCAACCATCATCACAGAAGCCTCTTTGCGTAGTAGATGGTAATGAATACAGAGACCTACAACCAGTTAATGTGTAAAGAGAAAGCAATCCTTAGCTTTAAAGGGGACATCTATATTGCACTTTACCCTTCAATGCTCAAAAATTGTCACAGGAGAGGGAGAGAGTGGTAATCATGTAAGAGACAGAGGGCGCAGGCATCTGTAGCAAATCAATACTTCCTAGACATGGTAGTGCTGCTGCAAACATGAACTCACAGGGGCTGTGACTGTCGATACAAAGTTTGCACAGAGTCAAGCCTGATGAGAATCTAAGAATAGATGGAAAAGGGGTTTATGAAGTCCCACCCCCATTTGAGAAACAATTGATAAGCCATGGCACCCAAGGAAGGATAATTTTTTTTAAGGGATACAGGCTCTGAGAATCTAGTTATGTTTCAATGGATGGTTCCATACCTATGACCATACAGGCAGAATTAAATAGACTCAATACATATTTAAAAAGAGAAAGATGGTAAGTACATGAAATTGGGAAGGAAATGTGGTAAGAGGGATAGGAAAGGAATTAGAAGTGGGGATGGGGAATAGATTTGACCCTAACAATATATGCCTATATGCATATTATAAAATATATGTCTTAAATATGTTGGAGATAGTTTTAGGCTAGTGCCTTTTTCTCCTGGATCAGCAGCACTACCAGCCCCACCAGCATCCTTTTTGACTCTACCCACCTTTAGCTCTGGAAGGTGACCACAGTACCAGCCCCTTCTCAGCTTCCCTTGAATCGCAGATAAAACACACACACACGCACACACACACACACACACACACACACACACACACACACAGAGTGTGTTACTTTATAACTTGCGGTTTGGCACAATTCTGAGTGCAGATATCTCCCACCTGGGAAAGTATGCCCTTACCAATTTATTATCTCTGTCTCTTTACTTGCTGTAAGCTTAGTTGCTAGTCCTGCCTAGCCTGTTAAACATCCTATAGTAGCAGCCACAGGCCCCAGCTCCCACTGAGGCTTCACATAGTTGCTATGTTCTCCCTCAAAAGCATGGCAGAAAGCCTCTCCTTCCTTGTCTGCTTTTTTTCCTCTTGGAACCCGTAAGTCCTACTTGTATCTTCCACCCAACAATTGACCCCTGCTTTTTTTTTTTTTCCTAACAAATCAAGAACCAATTGGGGAAGTGGCTCTTAACATCAGAACTGCCCCATTCACTAATGTACCTATAAAGTGACAAAGAAGCCATCAAGGTTGCCAGCAAGCAAATGGGGAATAATTTTTATAGCCAAATAAAATCATAACAACATTGGTATATAAACCATGCAAATAAGTATCCATGAATGTATGCTAATATAAACTGAATGAATGGGAAGAAGGGACATGTAATGTAGAATATTTTAAATTAACTATCATAGAGAGAATTACACAATGATCATTATGTCATACAGATAATAATTGCTCTGGGACAAACCCACTAAAGATGGCTGAAATTGGTGGGATTTTAAGTTGAAAGCAGACATTTTCACAATCTCAAACTATTTGTCTCAAAATATTCACCACTAACTGAGGTGATTGTTCTGGGTATGTTTGCATAAACTCTGGAACAAATGGTTTTGAGTATGTATAATGACCAATCACTAATTGCAATGCCTTCTGCATTGTGTTCTGTTAAAGTAGGCTATACTTTTCCAGGTTTTCACTCAGTCATTACACAAAACGAATAGTGGATCCTACATTGTAAATAGTGAATTGCTGAGAGGCAAACTGTGTGTCTTCACCTTCTGATGAAATACTTTTAAATATTTTAGTCTGTAAAGATGATAAGGCAAGGGGTTCAATATCAGTATTGTCTTGTATTGCTTGCTGCTTGACACATAATCATGAATTTAGAAAAGTGAAAACACTCCTTGAGTGTGAAATTGTAAAGCAAGAATTACCCTTATACTCAATGACATTTTCTGGGTATCCAGGAGGCTGAAAGCTAAGGAAACGGAGGGAAGGATTAGCTTCAAAAACCACTGTTGCTGTTGGTAGGATTCAGTTCCTGGAGGCTGTAAATTTCACTTCCCATTTTCCACTTCATCATGAAATGGCACATGTGCCTGTTGTTTCATTTAGATTTTTTTCTGCTTCTGGCTAAACACTGCTCAGCTTTTCAGTGAACTGGACAAGCTCACGTCCTCTCCCTATCTGAAGATCAGCCCTGTGTGAGACATCCTACTCCCAAGAGGATTTTTTTTAACATATTGATGGATTGAGGGCACTTGGGCAAAGGTGTCTTTTGGAAACTACTTCAGGAATGCCACCTGCCATCACAGTGTCACGCTTAATATTTAGTGTTGCTTCTGACTCACTTTTCTACCTGTTTCTACCTGGTGAGCGATCTAAATGATTCCCCTAAAGGTTTCCCCTATTTGTGTACAACTTAAGCAATGTGGTCCCTCATACTCTCACCTATCAGTGGGCCACATGACCTCAGGATAGGCTGGATCTGGTATCATTTTGTAGAGAGTAGAATTTGGGATAATTCATGAAGGTTGGGGGTGCAGTGTGGTAGGAGCAGATCTAGGAAGAGTTAGGAAAGAAGAAAAAGGGTGAGAACAACCCAAATACACTGTATCAATTTATCTTGGAATTAATAAAAGGTATCCCTTTACAGAAAGAACTAAGGAAGCAATCTTTAACATATCACCATAAAACTTGACAGTTTGTAATGCATCAATCCCAAGAATGCAAAAACTTCTGTGAATGCCAAGGAGATACTTACTTAATTTTTAGTGTAATGGAAAAGGTTCTAAAAATGAGCCTGACTTGATGTAGCTATAGCAGTGCACTTTAGCAAATGCTTCTCCTTGATTACAAATGAGCCCACATGTGCCAACCTAAGTCCTTAGGGTTTTACTTGAGTCTCATATTAAATCTAGTTTGCTTTTTTCTTTGTTCTTCAACTATGAATGCAGGTCAATTAGTCTTTTACTGAACCTCAGTTTTCCCTGTTACTGAGGACAATTCAAATAGGATTTGAGAGAGAGAAAGCATGTTTTAGTTGAGAACATTTCCTATGCCCTTTCAGATGTGCTACATCCTATTTATATCAGATACTAACTTACGGTGTATTTCATTTAAGTAAAATTTTTTATATTTTCTGTTTTGGGAGCATAGCATTTGGGGAATACTATAATTTCAAGGATGGTAGATTAATGATATAATTTTAAGTAATTATTATTACTATATAATATAATATAATATAATATAATATAATATAATATAATATAATATATAAAATATTGCTATTATTAATGTTTGGGTTGTGCATTTGTCACAGAACAAGGGAAGCTGTCAGAAAACAATTTGTGGACTCAGTTCTCTCCTTCCATCTTGAGACAGGTTCTGGTTTGAACTCAGATCATTAGGTTTACATGACAAGTACTTAAAATCTGATCCCTCTGGTGGCAGATCCACAAGGATTTGCCACAATACTAGGAAAATATAGCAGCTACATTTTACCCCTCTGCTGTCACAGCTCCACAGGGAAGTAACTCCCTCCTGCTTCCTCTCTTCCTCCACACAACCTGGAAGTCCTGCCTACTTGCCCAGTGATTGGCTCCTTTATTCATTAGGGGATTGGTTCACAAGAACAGCATCATGCCCATCCACAACATAATTCCCCCAAAAAATTATTGGGTAAGTGTTCTATCCCAGAGCTACATCCCTTTCCCTTCAGCATAATGTTGGGGGTTGTTGTTGTTGTTGTTGTTGATTTTGTTGTTGTTGTTGCTTTACCTTCTAATTGTGTGTGCTACGTTGGCAGGTATATGTGGAGGTCAGAAGTTCATTTCTTATTCAGGTCTCCTTACTTTCATAGCTCAGTGAATCCCAATGAAGCTGACTGAGTGGAGACTGGCTTGCCAGCCCCTCCCTTGGTCTCCTAGTCTGAGCCTCACTTTTTCCCAGCACTGGCATGTGCTACTGGGTCTGACTCATATTAATTTTGGGGATCTGAACCTAGATCCTCATGCTTGTATAGCAAGCACTTCATACACAGAGCCATCTCTCCAACTCCCCAAGTAATGTGCTGAATAAAGTGGCTTAAAATTTGATTGCTGAAAAACTAACTAAAAATAAGGCATAACGTTGAGCCAATTCATAAATATAGCATATCCTGAAAATTCAGCTTCCATGGCAAGAATGGTTTTTCTCATGGAATTGCATGTATATTTCTTTACTTGTGAATAATAAGATGACTTGGCTTAAAAATTCATAGAGGCCAGGAGTCCTTGCTTTGAGTACAAGCTACTAGCCACGAGAGAGTGAGTAAGGATATTGACTCACTTTCTCTTCTGTCAAATTAGGTGGTAATCTCACAGGTTGAGTGTTGAAGATGACCTTCATTGTACACTATTATTGGGAATTTCCTGGAACATGTGCAAATCTCATTGTGAGAAAATGACAACAAATGCTACTTTACTATCATAATCATGACTTGATTTAGAGAATTTCATGTCCAAATAAACCTTTGAGATGTACTGATAGAAGTAAATATATTTCTGAAATGTTTCTTTGAAGTATCAGTGTGCTTAACTGCTCTCCTTAATTGTTTTTATTTTTCTATTAGCCAATGCAAGCAATTTAAAAGTGAAATATATTCAGTCTAGCTCTTGTGGCTCAGAGAGCATTAATATTGCATATGGAAACATATTATGTCTTAGACTAAATAGATGACAGGGATGACAAAGCACAGAGGAAGCAAACCTTGAAAATGTAGAGCAGCCTCACTCTGCTGTACAGGGAAAGGTATTTCTATTTTCCTTTAAAATTACCTCTAATCAGAGATGATTCTTTATTTGCCTGATTCAAAGTCAACCATGCTAATGCCTGCCATATTCAGATGTTATTGCTAAGTAATTTCTTCCTCTTTTAAATACTACAGATAATTATTTTTTATTACTTCCATTTCTTAGTATAGCTTTTACCTTGGGCTGGATTATAGTAAAAATAATGGGGCCTTTTCACTGGTTCTTGGGAAACCCAGATACGGAGTATTTGGAAAGTATTTGGAAAGATTTTCTAAATCTATTAGAAGTTAACTTTTATAGTTTTAGACTCTAAAATTTTATATAAATCCTATCCTAGAAAAAGGAATGGTATAGACTAAAAATTGTGCATATAACCAAAGGTCTTACAGAGTCTCTACCCAAAAGCTGCCAGTATAAACCGAATGGGAAGCCCTGTGTCTGTAAAAGTCTTCTTACTGTGATTTTCTAGCCAAAGGGAAGAAATGTTACCTACTAAACCATGAGACACATACTACAAGTGTAATCTAAGGTCACAGAAATGGTGAAAATGGGTCTCTACATTAATCTCCATGTGCTGCCAAAGGAAGTTTCTTTGATGATGCTTGAGAACTGCATTATTACCTCAGTATACGTATTTAGTTCACCGATATGTACATTTAGCAGAATAATAACCGTTGGTGGTCCTCTAGGACCCACCAGTAAGCAGAACCAGACATGAGTTCTGTCTTGTGAAGCAGGTATTAAATTAAACCAAAACAGTGGTTGGTATCATATTCTATTACACCACTATTACATTGCTATAGTACTAGTTGTCATATCTTACCATGCTAGTTTTAACTGTCACAGAAAAAAGAGGTTTTGATTACACCTCCTTTCTGGTAGTATAAATCTGGCACTATAAATTTGGATCATTAGAGACAAAGCTTCTAGGACAGTACATACCAGATGGTTTGCCCATGTTTTATGATTGCTAAGCATTGTGTCTCCACCACAGTGTCTAACCATCAAGATCTAGTGCTGACATGACTTTGCACTAGGTTCATAATCTGGTATTTGCCCAGAAGTATGTATGCATATGCTCTTAACACATATACATGTAATTTTATTTTTAAACTAGAAATGCAGCGGATTCATAGGAAAATCAAAATAAATTCCTTTTAGCTGTTGAATACCTAAAATATAAAATTGACATTATCCTGTCTCCTTTCATAATATATTATCATGATATATTATCATGAAATTTGGTTGTTGTTAACCTATGTGCAATGACTTTTGCTCTAGGTTGGATAGAATTAAGGACTTCTCTCTGTTAGTTCTTAAAATGTTGGCGTAGATCTTAGTGTATTCATTCTGTAGATTAGGAAGTAGGGAATCAAATATATTAAACAAAGTGGCCCAAAGTTAAAAAGCTATAATGATACAGAATTCAAATTTGAATCTGGCATATATAACATACACATATTAATATATTTTTCACTTGAGGCAGGCAATTAGATCCATTTTAATTGATAACCTATTAGGTGCATTTAAAATATCTCTTGTGTATGCTGATTTGTCTGGCTTCTTTGGAGGGAAGAGGATAAGGGTGGCTTATAACAAATGTTTATTACCTGACATTGGAGTTTATATAGAAGCTATTAAATGCTTGATTAAATTTAATTCACTAAAAGATATTAGAATTCTGCATTTATTTACTTATGTATGAAGTCAAAGCCACATGTTGGCACCCACTTTGAATGTTTAATGATTCTTTAGCAAATTTTATTGATAAGACAACTAAATTTAATCTAAATGTTATGATATCTTAGTTCAGTATTTGTTTTGAATTTTTTCTTTGCTATTCTGATCTTACACATTATTTCTGGAGTTTAATAAGATTAAGCTCAGTTCATTAACATCTTTTGCATGCTAATCAATTCCCCCAATAAAAGAGTTTTGTTTTCTTGTCAGCTCTTTGATATGATTAGGTGTCATTGGATCCTAAAACTAATTATTGCATAAATGGAGCAGTGATTCTCAAATGTCTAGTATATGAATATTAATTATTAATGGCTTTAAAATTAAAATGTAGTTGGAAAGGGCCCATTACTTGAATCATTGATTTCTGTGGTATTTATTCCTTGTAGGACATAAAGCTTGAGGCCCTGGGAAACAAAAATAAAGGTTATACAATGAAAATCTTATAAGATGTAGGGGATTTCTACTTTTATTTATAGATACAAACTACATTCCTATCAAATGAAATTCAAAATTGTTGGACTGATAAGGACTGTTTCAGTCTAGTAAACATATGTACAATTGCAAAGCAGAAAAATTTTAGAAAGTTATTCAACAGACAAAAACACTAATAATACAGGAAGTAATTCATTTTTATTTCAAGAAGAAATCACAACTGTAATCAATTATTAAAATTTATAGTTCATAGAATAATAATTTTGATATCACTTTGTCTTTTTAGAGAGTATACATTTCTATAGCCTCCTATAATTAGATTAAATATTCACGAATGCTGAGTAAGTATGTCACCATTATTATGGGAACATTTCTGTAGGCTTGATAGAGGTTATGTAAATTGGGTGATGAATATATGACTCCCATTTAAAAGAAAGGGTTGGAGTTGGAGAGAAGGCTCATGGGTAAGGAGTGCTTGCTGCTCTTTTACGTAGGCAGTTGCCACCGTCCACATAATAGCTGTAGCTATAATGGACTCCAGTTCCAGGAGATCCAACACCCTCTTCTTGCCTGTACAGGCACCAGACAAGTGAACACAAACAGGAAACTTTTGTACACACAAGCAGAAAAATGCATACACATCCAGTTGATCTATAGGAAAAGTTTAAACAATTTGCTTTATATCTTGTAAGAGTTGTTAAATTCTTGGAAAATAAAAAGTATTACATATGACTTGGAAACTGTGTGTGTAAGAGAGTTGGGGAGAGAGAGAGAGAGCGAAAGAGAAAGAGAGACAGAGACAGACACAGAGACAGAGACAGAGACAAAGACAGGAGATAGAGACAGAACGATATGGGGCTTGAATTGTAATTTAGTGGTAGAGTTCTTTTTTTAGCTTGTGTTATTTCCTGAGTTTGACCCTTAAGACAACAAAAAGCTGCTGAAAAGAAAACAGATAGATGATTATAAAATATAGAATGAGAAGCTTTGGAAGTGCTTTGACAATATAAGAATATACTAAAATATGTCAGACTCAGGCTATGGTAGGAACATGAAATTTTAGAAAGAAATGCTGATTTTGAGATTAGCATTTCAGATAATGATCAACACTTTATCTCCTACCACCCAACACTAAGTAGGATTGAATGGTGATACATGTGTTCAAATGGTCTAAACATCTAAATAATAAACCTATCCTGTGGGTCTCTTTATGTTAAAAGTTATAACTAAGATTTAAAGATGAATAAGAAAAGGTGGAATGAATGATTCCAGTAGGAAGACAGTAGAGAAATTTTACAATAAAATCTGAATTACTCTTCCTAAATTATACTTTAAAAAATCATTAAGTGAAAACAAGGGAAGAGAAAGAATCCGATAAAATAAGTAAACTGTTATAAATTACATTCTTCATAGGTAAATAGGGAATTCTGTAGTTATGCTGAATACTTTCAAAGAGATGCAGTAATTTGCACATTCTCTGAGTTGACTTGGCCATGTGGTTAACTGCAGCAATGGGGCTTCTCCTACATCTCTAAAGTGGAGGCAAATGATAGCCAGTGTGTAGAATCTTAAAACAGTGCTCCTACAAATTTCCCTGAAAGATGTAGGTGTATAGTGAGGCATTCTCTTATAGAAAAGCAGAATGGGGTCTGTCTGGGGAGAGAGTGAGAGAACCAGCAAAGTGAGGAAAGGGGCGATGAGAAAGGAGAACAGATGGATGTAAAAATAATGACATACATGTGTGGAGATATCATAATGTATTTATGCTAAAAATGTATTATAAATTTAAGAAGAGAATTGTGTGGTTATTTATAAGCTTCAACGTTAAAGAAGAGATTATTTTTCTTTTGATAATACTTAGGAAGATAATTTTCTTCTACTGTCCATCTCCACCTCTGTCATGGTGTGACATAGTAATTTGATATGGGCAAGTTACTGCAAACTTGCTTTATTTTCTTAAACATTTGTGTAATCCTGGGAAGACTTAAAAAAAAAAAACAACCCACCAATCAAAGAAGAAGAGTTTTGATATAGAAATGTATTGAGAATAGAAGATCACATGGGATTCAAAAGTGACAATGTCATATTCTACTACAGTAAACATTTGCCATAGAATAATATTTAATAAACAACCTTCTACAGGGACCAGGATATTCGTAGAGGTTCTTTTAAAATCATACACCTGATGAATAAGTCTGTTTCACCACTACCTGGCCCTCCTCTTCTGGGCTAATCACATTTTGTGATCATATTTCTCTTCACTGTTATGAGGGCATAAGTAGAGACTTTCACAATATATTGGTTGGGACAAATTTGGCACAGTGGCTGCCTCTGAAGATCCCATTTTTTTTTAAATTTTTTTTTATTCGATATAATTTATTTACATTTCAAATGATTTCCCCTTTTCTAGCCCCCCACTCCCCGAAAGTCCCATAAGCCCCCTTCTCTTCCCCTGTCCTCCCACCCACCCCTTCCCACTTCCCCGTTCTGGTTTTGCCGAATACTGCTTCACTGAGTCTTTCCAGAACAAGGGGCCACTCCTCCTTTCTTGTACCTCATTTGATGTGTGGATTATGTTTTGGGTATTCCAGTTTTCTAGGTTAATATCCACTTATTAGTGAGTGCATACCATGATTCACCTTTTGAGTCTGGGTTACCTCACTTAGTATGATGTTCTCTAGCTCCATCCATTTGCCTAAGAATTTCATGAATTCATTGTTTCTAATGGCTGAATAGTACTCCATTGTGTAGATATACCACATTTTTTGCATCCACTCTTCTGTTGAGGGATACCTGGGTTCTTTCCAGCATCTGGCAATTATAAATAGGGCTGCTATGAACATAGTAGAGCATGTATCCTTATTACATGGTGGGGAATCCTCTGGGTATATGCCCAGGAGTGGTATAGCAGGATCTTCTGGAAGTGAGGTGCCCATTTTTCGGAGGAACCGCCAGACTGATTTCCAGAGTGGTTGTACCAATTTGCAACCCCACCAGCAGTGGAGGAGTGTTCCTCTTTCTCCACACCCTCTCCAACACCTGCTGTCTCCTGATTTTTTAATCTTAGCCATTCTGACTGGTGTAAGATGAAATCTCAGGGTTGTTTTGATTTGCATTTCCCTAATGACTAATGAAGTTGAGCCTCACATGGTCATTTCATTGGATGCTGAAAAAGCATTTGACAAAATTCAGCATCCTTTCATGCTTAAAGTCTTGGAAAGAACAGGAATTCAAGGCCCATACCTAAACATAGTAAAAGCAATATACAGCAAACTGGTAGCCAGCATCAAACTAAATGGAGAGAAACTTGAAGCAATCCCACTGAAATCAGGGACCAGACAAGGCTGCCCCCTTTCTCCTTATCTTTTCAATATTGTACTTGAAGATCTCATTGTTTATTTTATTTTTTATTCTTATGATGATGGTAATATTTTTTTCAAGTGCTGATCTTGAGCCCAAGACATCATGTATACTAGGAAAGTGCTTGGCCACTTTTGAACCACAATATGTCTCCAGATTGATGCAATTTAGCTTCCTAATACACAAGATACTTGGTTTGAATATATGCTTATACAGAATTTACACTGATATTTACACACATGTGTCCAACTTGTATTTGAAGATCTCATTTTCAAGCCTAAAAATATAAAGAAAGATGAACTTGGCATAATTTTACTATAACTAAATCACATATTTGAGAATGTTATTCAATTTTATATGCATGAATTTCTATTGAGTTGGGGCCCCAAAATGATGTTTTCTCGTGTAAACTGCACCAAGACTTTCTTTGATTCTTAAACACATTACACAGATTTATACAAATAGAGAAGTAGTTCAATTTTGCAAAAATTTACTTAAGAGCAAAGTGATACAATTTTTAACACTCAATGAATTCTTACCCTCCCAAGTGCTTTCCTAAGTAATATATGTTATTTGACTCAGAGAGTCTTTAAAACAACCTTATGTAGTTATTTTAATATTAAGATAATTGAGGTCCAAAAGGTAGAAAATATTTTATCCAAAGTCACTCAGCCAGTAACATCTAGAGTTTTGATAATTATTTCATAATTATTGCTCCTATAATTATTGTGTATATCTTTCACCCTATTCTCTCTTCTACCCAGCAATTGTGTGATAGATGTTTATTGACAAGGGAAAACATAAATGGTAAGAATTGTTTACACAAACTTGAGCCAGAAGATTCTAGAGAGAATATCATGTCAGGATTGAAACAGCATATGAAGATAGAGAAATCTGCACAGGATAACCAGTACACAAAAACATTCAGCTTAAGAAGACCATTAACATCTTCAGTAGAAATTTTGAGTTATAGGAGTTTGTAGTTGTGCATTTTGTTTCTTTTAAAGCTATAAGAGGAAATTGTGAGATCAACATTTCTGAATAATCCCCCAAACAATACTGTGTTTTGAGTGTGTTTTTAAGTAAATTATGTAAAGGTAGGTTTTAGCCACACTTTATTAACAAATTACTCACAACACTGGTGTTTCCATGTTAATCTATGTATTGTTCAGAAATCTTGGCTAGCAGTGTCATTAGATATCCTGATCACCCAATGGTTAGAAAGAATCAGAGAAGTTACAGAAAGTTTCATTCGAGTGATTGTATTCTAATCATCTCTTGAAGGCATGCACAAGAAGAATTGGGTAACAGATTATAACATGTGATAGATCCATCAGAGTAGACATTTACCAAGTAGAAAATTATCAAACAAGATTTTACCCAAAAGTGACAGGGGAAAGAATTCACAAGTCTCCACCCCTAAGAAGCTATGGATACGTGATGGATTTGACATGACAGAGCTAGTTTTTTGTTTTGTTTTGTTTTTTAAGGGTAAGAGCCCCTAGTACATAAAAAAACACTCCAGGGACTGCCCCACAACCAGGAACATATGGATAGCAAAAACTGGACTTGGTGGCTTATTATAAGAACAAAGACAACCCATAATTTCAGTGGCAGGTAGGGAAGTGGGGAAGGAGTCAGAAAGAGGGCAACTCTATATTTAGACAACTTCCTGCTGATTAGTGAAATGAGTTCCTTGGGGCAAGTTTGATTTTTACAATTAAGATACCTAATTTCTTTTTGTTGATGATAACTTCTTTGCATACAACTACATAACAAGCCACAACCAACAACAACCCACCAAAACAACAGCTAACCAACAATCCACTTAGGGCCCTAGCATTTATATACTCTCTAAAACATCCTCAGACTTCCAGACCTCACACAATTGCAGAAACTATCTGCACCTGGCAAAGTCAAGCCTCTGCTAGAGCATGAGGCAAATCATAGTCAGCTGCTCTGAAGCAACCCATATCCCACACCTGGGACTAAAATGAAAACATATTTCTATAACATTTCTGTGCTTTTGAAAGTAAACCGAAACTCCAAAATTGTCACTATACACACCTCTCCTTGCCACCACCACCCATATCGCATACACCCACACATTGTCTATTATCTGCATTTACAGAGGACAGATGAGAGCTGGATAGGGTTAAGCCATTACCTCATGCCTCAGAGCTGCCAGAGGAATTAGTGTTGCTTCTAGTTTTATTGGTCCCGTGTACATTTCCTCTGTCATTTCACCCTTATCTCTGTAAACCCTCAGAAAGTTTTTAAAATGCTAAAATATCCAAAATGCCCATTGGCCCAATTAAATTATATCAAGGAAGTCATGATTATGGCATAGCCATAGCTGGAAAAATATAGTCTCAGAAGAAGCTCTTAAATGTGTGTTTCCAGCAGTCTTTGACTGGCCGTTGATGTGCAGACCACAAGGACAACTCTGCTGTCGTTGTTTCATAGCAAACAGTGGATGTCAAAGATGCTTAAAAGTGGCTTGTTCAGGATTTAGTTGTCTTATTCTCTGGGTGAAATCACATTTCAATTCATTACATGTAAATGACAAAACATTTGTCTTTTATTACACTAGAAATAATTGAGGGAAAACAGTTTATTTATTGTGATATTATTCATTCAATTACTGTCAGTCTGATATTTAGAACCCTTCTAGTTTATAGAGTATAGTTTTTCATTAAAAGATAGCTCATTGAAGTTACCCAATGTAGCTTTGTGCTAATTTTGAAGATAATTTTGGTAACTTTGCAGCATGATGATATAGTTAGAAATTCTTAACAGGAGTCAAAGGAGGCACACAGGAATCATCAAGAGTTTCAGTTAAAGATGTGGTAAGAGGCAATGAACAGATCCTGGGAGCCACACTATTTCCTGAGGATGAAATTTAAAGACACTCTACTCCCTTCCTCACCATTTCCTAACAGAGTGACGTCTGTTACTAAATATCTGTAGTAACCAATGAAAGGGACACAATTTGCTTATTTTCCAAACTTAATTTGTGGTTGGATAGCTCTCTGCTTAAACTTGTTGATGAATGAAAACTGGAATCTGTCCCTCATTCAGATGTTCATTTAGTGATTTTTTTTTCCAGTAGATGCGGTAAAATGACCAATAGAATTAACTTGAGGAATAACCCATTATGCTTACTTTGACCCCTCGTGTCAGAGTGTATGGTTCATCATGGCAGAGAGGGTTCAGAGTAGCAGGAGCTTGAGGAGGCATCTTCTCACGTCTTGGCAGACCTAGAAGCGTAGAGTGGGGCTGGAAGCACAACAAGCCATAACCTTTGAAGGCCTGTGCAAGTGACCTGCCTGTGCTAGCTGGGTCCACAACCTCTGTGTTACAGGGAGTCAAAAGCAGACCTTCATCACATCTAGTGTGGTTAGAAGGTAGGAAACTGGTCCTGAGAGTAGGCATACCCTTCAAAGGGCCATCTCATATACCACATCAGCAAGCCTCATCCAAAGCTTTTCACCTTCCCCTAAATATTCTTTTAGCTTGAGAACTAAGTGTTTAAACAAGCCTACAAGGGACATTTCAGCACCACGCCATCACAGATATAAGATAATACTTTTTGCAAAACAGAAAAATAATAATATAGCTCCCAATTTAGGTCATGTACAGCTATAGCAGCACGCTTGGGATGTGATGCATTGTCCTATCTGCTCGTGTGCATGTCTCTCAGCATCAGTTCTGTGCTCAGTTAGTAAAGTACCTGGACAGTGAGCACATCAAATAGACGGCATGCCCAGTTTTTCAGGGAGGCATTACTAACAGTCTTTGAGGATTCTGGATTGAGGTGGCCTATGAGATTTGTGGCTATCGTTTTCACATTTCACACAGAAAGATGAGGCAGGGCCCAACCAGGGATTATCCTGATTGGGTGACAGGAAATAAGGAAACTATAGAAATACTCACTAAAAAGCTGGAATTGGGTGGGTTATGTGTTCTTACAGAGGCTCCGCCAGCTGCCCAGAAACTCATTGTGTTGACTAAATAAGAAAAGGGGGAGATGGTGGTAGATAAGCTGTTAATCTCTGTAGGAGGTCTATGTAGGGTGTACTCAGGCTGTCTTCATCTAGAGGAGAATTCTGCACACATTCTCAATATCTGTACTTGGACCAGGGGAAGCCTTACCTTTCCTCAGAACCTGGGAAGACCTTGCCGTTCCTGTGAATCCATAAGGCACTGAAGTCCTTGACATGACCATGCTTATGTCAATATTATGCATTAAGTAAGAACTTCATGCATTCCTACAGATGTAGGAATAAATACCAACATCTAAGGAAAAATTACACAGAAATTGAGAACCAAAAGAAAACTGTAGTGCAGGAGAAAGGATAGGAGGATGTAACCAGCACTGTAGTGTGTTCAGTGTCTCTGTGTTCCTCATACAAGTGGACTTTAGTGGAGATTGCTTTCCAAAGAACAGTAGATATGAAGGTCTTGGTTACATGGTAATGCATTAGTTATAAGGTACTATATGTAATCAATTAAGAACTTCATGTTTCCAAAATTGGTAGAATTTACCACTCTCTTATGAAAGTTTAATTCCTGAATAAGTTAGGTACACAAAGACAGGTATGTTTCTTTTTTTTTTATTCGATATAATTTTTTATTTACATTTCAAATGATTTCCCCTTTTCTAGCCCCCCACTCCCCGAAAGTCCCGTAAGCCCCCTTCTCTCCCCCGTCCTCCCACCCACCCCTTCCCACTTCCCCGTTCTGGTTTTGCTGAATACTGCTTCACTGTGTCTTTCCAGAACAAGGGGCCACTCCTCCTTTCTTCTAGTACCTCATTTGATGTGTGGATTATGTTTTGGGTATTCCAGTTTTCTAGGTTAATATCCATTTATTAGTGAGTGCATACCATGATTCACCTTTTGAGTCTGGGTTACCTCATTTAGTATGATGTTCTCTAGCTCCATCCATTTGCCTAAGAATTTCATGAATTCATTGTTTCTAATGGCTGAATAGTACTCCATTGTGTAGATATACCACATTTTTTGCATCCACTCTTCTGTTGAGGGATACCTGGGTTCTTTCCAGCATCTGGCAATTATAAATAGGGCTGCTATGAACATAGTAGAACATGTATCCTTATTACATGGTGGGGAATCCTCTGGGTGTATACCCAGGAGTGGTATAGCAGGATCTTCTGGAAGTGAGGTGCCCATTTTTCGGAGGAACCGCCAGACTGATTTCCAGAGTGGTTGTACCAATTTGCAACCCCACCAGCAGTGGAGGAGTGTTCCTCTTTCTCCACATCCTCTCCAACACCTGCTGTCTCCTGAATTTTTAATCTTAGCCATTCTGACTGGTGTAAGATGAAATCTCAGGGTTGTTTTGATTTGCATTCAGGTATGTTTCAATCACTGAGAAAGTAATAAACATTTCTAAAGGAGATAGGAGAATGCTAGGGCAGTGAGGCAGAAGTAGGGGGATCAATGGGGGAGCACCCTCATAAAAGCAGGGGGAACTGGGGGATGGAGTAGGGGGTTTGCAGAGGGGAAACTGGCAAGGGGAATAGCATGTGAAATGTAAATAAATAAAATAACCAATAAAAATTTTTTAAAAGGATATTCTGTGATGTCAAAAAGCATTTGAAATTAGCTAAAGGTCTTCGTTTAGATTACCATATTGAGTTTTTATCACCATGGAGTATAAACAGGGTTCGTATTTTATAGAGAAGTAACATCTGGCATAGAGGGATCAAGTAACTGATTGTTTTAGGGTTTCTATTGCCATGAATAGACAGCATGACCAAGGCAACATTGAATTGAGGCTAGCTTACAGGTTCAGAGCTTTAGTCCATTATCATCATGGTAGGTTGCACGGTAGCATGCAGGCAGACAGTGCTGGGCAGGTGGCTGAGGGCTCTGCATCGGGATCCTCAGGTGGTAGGAAGACCAAGTGAGCTACTAGGCTTGGCCTGGGCTTCTGAAACCTCAGACCTCACCCCTAGTTACACACTTCCTATAACAAGACCACCCCTACTTCATGACCACACCTCCTAATAGTGTCACTCCCTATGGGACTATAGAGACCATTTGTTCAAACCACCACACTAGTCCATGTTCTAACACTAGAATGGTTCAGAATGAGTGTGTTTGGACTCCTCTATTCATTCCTTCTTCCTTCCTCCTTCCTTGATTGCTCTACATTTTAAATAACTATTGCCAGTATCATCTTGGCGCTAAGGTTTAAACCCAGGACTTTGCTTATGTCCTGGTTAGGTGAGCACACTACCAACTATATCTCCATCCCCATCCTCCTACACCCCTCTCAGTCTTCCATCACACACCATTTGTGTGGAAAATTGCACATGAAAGGAGGGAAGTGGTGTAGTTAAGTATTTTAGAGAAGTAATTTAGGTATATGATATGTAAATGATTTATTTAGAGCATATGATGTGGGGACTGACATACTAAATGCACAAAAATATCGGTTATTTTACAAACACTTTTTAAAAAGCCATTATGTCCCTTGGCAAAGTAATGACAGTGTGTGTTGACATCTCATTCTGGAATAGAGGATTTGCAGATAACAAACGTTAATTTATATTATGAGGCATCTGTTATTAAAATTTCATAGCCAATATGGTAGTGATTTGTATTTTAACCAACGTATTGCTTTGACACAAAGACAAAATTTCAATATGATTCTGAACATTAGGCTCTGACAGATGACTGTGGCTATGTATGCCAGTGGGAATGTCGCAATCTTCTCTAATTTTAGGCTTTCTCTCGATATAAATAGTTTGATCTTGAAGATCAAGGTGAAACGCCTCCATACTCAGAAGTTTCCTGGACACACTTTGTGTAGTGTTATTTGATAGTTCTTTGCTTAGTACCTTATATTAAGTAGTTTGGACCTCTCTCCAGATCCTTCTCTGTTCTGGCCCCCTGCCTCTTGCCTAGGGAGCTATCTCATTAGCCTGAGAATATTGCTTCAGACCACCAACAGCTCGCAAGTGTTGGTGGTTTCTCTAACTGTTCAACTTTCTGCTTTTCTTCACAAGAACATTCTGCCTCAAATGACTGACCATCTCTTCTTCATCCCTTCCCTTTACCTTGCCTAAACCAGCCTTAGTTTTTGTTTGTTTGATTTGTTTGGTTTTTTGCTTGTGTGTTTGTTTGTTTGTTTGGTTTTGGTTTTTCAACACAGGGTTTCTCTGTATAGCCCTGGCTGTCCTGGAACTAAATCTGTAGCCTCAAACTCAGAAATCCACCTGCTTCTGCCTCTCAAGTGCTGGGATTAAAGGCATGTGTCACCACTGCCCAGTCAGCCTTTGTTTTTTTAAGACAATATAAGTTCTTCCAGGAAGGCTGTTGTTCATAAAGTTCTCACTACTTATTTTCTTTTTAAGGAAGTTTGTTAAAAGGAAATGTTATTTTTAATTATTCATAAACACACACACACACACACACACACACATATATATGTATATATAGATAGATATAGATATATATAATGTGTATTTGTCTGTGTGAATAAGAGTGTAGGTGCTCACAGAAGCCAGAATCCACCTGACTCTCTCAAGATAGCGTTACAGAGAGTTGTGAGCCACCTGATGTGAGTACTGGGAACCAGACTCACATGCTCTGTGAGAACAGTATGTAAGCTGAGCAGCTGAAGCATCTCTCCATCACCGGCAATATTCCATCTCTTGTGCTCTGGCCACATCATTGCACATTTTAGATTTATTAAATTACATTTTAATGTTCTATATCTTCTGTTTTCCTCTCTCTCCTGCTTTCTGCCTAGGTACATACTCCCTGAATGAGAAAATTAAGGTCATAAAGCACACTAGGGTAAAGAAAGTATCATTCGAACACATCCAGTGTGAGTGGTTAGTGTGCTCACACATTGCCCCCACTGCCTAATGCTCATGTCTGCTTCTCCTGTTGCTTTGGGAGAAGATAATATGTGAAAGTTCTACTGCAGCAGACTACAGGTTTAATCAAAACAGAATGAATCTGGAGAATTCTTCTAAGGAATTTGGTTTTTTTATATTTCTCATTGGGCCCTTATGTAAATTTATGTGTTTTCTCTTCAGATACTATAATACTTGACCTAACCACAGTGATCTAATTAAGGGTTATGATTCTGTTGTTTGCATTCCCTTAAATAAATAATTTAATGTCTGCACATCTAATATTCTGTGCTTGCTATGGTCTCATTCACATACCTTCTGGCAGTATCTTTTGGATGCTCTCAGTGCTGCTTATTACTAACAAATATCTTCCATGTCATCCTATATGCCATACCCACTATGTAGAACATGTTTTCTTTTATCACTATAACTCGAATCTTGTCAATATTTTATGACCTCATAAATGTCTTCTGTTTCAGATATCCATTCCTAGGGCTTCTGCTTGCATCTGTGCCCCTATGCCCACCCTAAGAGCTCTTCATTTAGCTTGTAGGCTTTACAAAGCCCCTCCCCCTATCTTATATTGCCTTGGTGCTTTTAACATAAATTCTCAATAGTCTCATGTTTTTCAAGCCAGAAACTGAAGATAAAAATCTGTGACACGGGCTGACACATTGGCTAAGAGGGTAATGGTACTTATATTATGTCCAATGACTTTCTAGGACCCACATGATAGGAAGAAAGAATACCCACAAAATATTCTTTATTTTATTTTTTTTATTTACATTGCAAATGATTTCCCCTTTTCTGGGTCCCCACTCCCCACAAGTCCCATAAGCCCTCTTCTGTCCCCCTATTCTTCCATCCACCCCTTCCCACTTACCTGTTCTGGAATTCCCCTATACTCTTGCACTGAGTCTTTCCAGAACCAGGGGCCACCCCTCCATTCTTTTTGGACATCATTTAATTTGTGGATTATGTCCTGGGTATTCAAAGTTTCTAGGCTAATATCCACTTATCAGTGAGTGCATACCATGATTGATCTTTTGAGACTGGGTTACCTCACTTAGTATGATGTTCTCCAGCTCCATCCATTTGTCTAAGAATTTCATGAATTCATTGTTTCTAATGGCTGAATAGTACTCCATTGTGTAAATATACCACATTTTTTGTATCCATTCCTCTGTTGAAGGACACCTAGGTTCTTTCCAGCTTCTGGCTACTACAAATAGGGCTGCTATGAACATAGTTGAGCATGTGTCCTTATTGCATGCTGAAGAATCCTCTGGATATATGCCCAGTAGTGGTATAACAGGGTCCTCAGGAAGTGACATGCCCAGTTTTCTGAGGAACCGCCAGACTGATTTCCAAAGTGGTTGCACCATCTTGCAATCCCACCAGCAGTGGAGGAGTGTTCCTCTTTCTCCACATCCTTGCCAACACCTGCTGTCTCCTGAGTTTTTGATCTTAGCCATTCTGACTGGTGTGAGGTGAAATCTCAGGGTTGTTTTGATTTGCATTTCCCTAATGATTAATGATGTTGAACATTTCTTAAGGTGTTTCTCAGCTCTCCGAAGTTCTTCATGTGAAAATTCTTTGTTTAGCTCCATACCCCACTTTTTAATGGGGTTATTTGGTTCTCTGGGTTCTACTTTCTTGAGTTCTTTGTATATATTAGATATTAGCCCTCTGTCGGATTTAGCGTTGGTGAAGATCCTTTCCCAGTCTGTTGGTTGACGTTTTGTCCTTTTGACGGTGTCCATTGCCTTACAGAAACTTTGTAGTTTTATGAGGTCCCATTTGTCAATGTATGTGCACTCACATGACACACACACACTTGCAATGCATGAACACACATTAAATAAATGTACTGGTTTTTAAAGTCACATATAGGTTTTAAAATCTGTATTATGTATAAGATTTGATTGTAAACATCAAAAGTCCAGCTCAGACTAGAGCATATGGTAAAGGAATGGTGGTGTCAGACAGTGAAACAGCTCTTGGATTCAAGGGTCATGGATTCTCCTGGAGTCTAGGCTTTAATCAAAGTAAGGAGCTCTGAGAAATCCATCCCAAACAGATGGGATCCTTTCTCTTGCCTGGGGTTCTCCGCCTCTCCTCTTCTGCTTTCCTTCTGGAATCCTGTATTCTTGGTCTTCTCATCAACGAGCTGCTGAACACTCCCACATTTGTACTTCTCTTAAGCTTTGAAGTTGTCTGATGAGCCTTAAGGGCCTGAGTAGAGTCTGATCTAAGCTCAGTCAGATCTTTTCTGTTCCTAGCAACTGTGAACATGACAGTATAGTGTTTTTTTAAAAAAGGGGTCATGAATGGCTTACCTGTGTGGACTTGAAAAACAGGATATTCTTAGAGAATTGTGATCATTTTGCTGTAAAGAGACAGTATAAAATTATGTCATTATTGTGATTGTTGAGAAGAAATAGTTTAATACCTTGTAATAAAAGAAGCATAATGCCTATTACCTACAGTCACACTGTTAGGATTTGAGTATCTGTTCCTTTCACTCATCAAACTTTATGACCTGGGGCAATTTGCTTACCCCAGCTTATCTATTGTTTATCTATTAAAGTAAGAAAGGATAATAGTAACGATAATAGTAACGATAGTAGATAATAGATACGTAGATAATAGATAGTAGATAATAGATAGTAGATAATAGTAACGATAATAGAATCATAGAGTTGCTTTGAAGCCTAAATATATTAACATGTAAATATCTATTTTAGAAAGTATCAACATGAAACTCTCTCAGTCTAGTTATTTTAAACTTAAATTTGCATGGTTGCCAATGTATCTTTAACACAAAGATTGTTGAAATTCATACACTATTTTTTTTTTGGGATTTGTTTTTTTTCGAGACAGGGTTACTCTGTGTTGCCCTAGGTATCCTGGAACTCACTCTGTAGACCAGGCTGGCCTCGAACTCAAAAATCCGCCTGCTTCTGCCTCCCAGAGTGCTGGGATTACAGGCATGCGCCACCACCGCACGGCTTCATGCATTATTTTAATTAAGCTATAAATTTAGTGAAAGTAACGCTATATATTATATGTCATCATATCTGCTATAGTGCTTCACATAGTTCTTTTACACTTGAACAGTAAATGGATGGCTAGGTGGGTATATCAAAAACAAAAGAATAAAGTAAGAGAAGATTGTAGAAAGATTGGGACAAGAAAATATGACTCTTCAAATAAATTTTTAAATTGAGAGCCAACTTGTCTGTTTTGTACATAAAAGAAAGCAGCCAAAAATCTCAATGCTGGCAGGGGAAAATAGTATGTGTATCAGATGGGGTGAAATGTCTGCTTGTTCCTCACTAGATACTAGACAGCTATGGCTTTGGGTAGTGATGTGAAGTCTCCCAAGTTTCTGTAGAGGAAAGTAGGCAACTGATTGCTACAGGCATGTACCATGTCTACGCATAATTAAGCTCAGTAGAGCCTAATAAAATTATGGAAAGTTTGCCCAAGACATTGTTTAATTGGAAAGTTATTTGCTGCATGATCTTTAAAAGTCTATGGAATAGTATGGTATTTTAAGTTAGCTATAACTGAATCTATTGAGCATTTCCCTTTGAACCATGGAAGATGTAGTGAGTTTGCAAAAGTTATTGTTCACTCACTAAGCAATTAGAGGCAGGGTAGATTTTGTTTTCCTTACTGCTGAGAAAATGTTAATTACGCATTTGGGCTTCAATAAAAGAATAGAAGGAGTGACTGAGCAGTATTTTTGTTGTACAACAGTGGACTTATAGATAAATGTGAGTTTGTATCTATGTTGCTACGGTGTGGGTGTTCAAGCTAGATACAATCTGTAGAATAGTGTGCTTGGGTAACTTTCTTAGGTAGAAAGAGTCACACATAATTGGGGATTTAGCATATTCAGGGTAAGGTACATGGACACTGGATAGAGATAAATTTGGATTAAAATCTCTGTGTGCTGCTTTTTAGCTGCATGACTTCAGATAAAGCCATGACACTCTTAGAGCTCCACTTTTGTTGACTCCCTAGGGACAGACTTTGCAATGAGCCAAGTGACAAGTGGCCTGTATGGAACATATCAGATATAGACAATTTCATATTTCATATTTTTCTTATTTTTTTTATTAAACTCTTATTACTTTAACATTTTTCCAAAAACAGACTGCTCACTGTCCATGGTCCAGGAATTCTTGGCCCCCTAGCCCTCCCAGTCTTGTTTTAATTAATTTAAAACAGGATTAAATTAATTCCACTTACTTTTATTCTATGCCATTTTAATTAATTTATTTGTTTTATGAGACTGTATTTTGTTATAGAACCTTGACTTACCTGACAGCTGCTTTGTATTTCAGGCTGGCCTTGAACTCATGGCAACACGGATTTCATTTTTAGGTAGCAAATACCTGGCACAGAGAGAGAGATGTGCCCCATAATTGCCATCTCTTCCAAATATCAATAAAACTGAACTTTGGCTTTAATTTTCCCACAGCTGGTTTTGTTACCATGTGTTTTCATGGTAATCAGTGGGAAAAGCAGCAGCTCTGAGTTGAAGGCCACCACGTTCTGGCTTGTCCAAGTACTCACAGTGCAGCAGGTGTTCAATAAGTATTATTATTCATTATATGGTGAGGGAAGTGCTTAGTGTACTGGGGCCTTAGCATTCTCATGGAATGGAACAGAGTAAGTGAAATACGCACTAGACGGGCATCAGTCTACAAAATATGCAGTAGGTGTGCATCCCTTCTGTAGAACATGCAGTAGGTGCACAGCCCTTCTGTAGAACATGCAGTAGGTGTGCATCCCTTCTGTAGAACAGGCAGTAGGTGCACATCCATTCTACCGGACCCAGCACAGAAATCCATTGACTCACACAGACTGGAATACAAAGGAAACGCATAATGAGAACATTTGGGCCAGAGAAGCAAGGATTGCTTGGGACCTAATGCCACCAGTAGGTCCTATCATCATCTTATTGTCACCTAGGGTGGATTTGATGGTTTTTCCTGGTACTTCACTTCAGGGCCAAGCAATAGAAAGCAAAATGGGGAATGAATTGACCTCACCATGTCTCCTGCTAGTCATGTGCCTTCATTTTTTTTTATCTTCCAGAGATTAGAAGTAAGCAATTGGCTGAAGTTTTCAACATTTGTGTAGTCAGCCTACAGCCATTTATGCTTCGTGCTGTCCCAGCTTTGCAGGCCTCAGTGTTGGGGTTCCCTACTTCCTCTTCAGGTGCAGCTCTCAGGAATCACTTGGTAGATTCACCATGGATAGTATTTTCTCATGCCTTTTCACAGGCTTTTCATGTGGACATGATCACCCCACTTTTTTCTGGGGAGTAAGTTTTAAACACACATATAGGAGTCCTGATACCGTTTCAGCACCGTCTTATTTTCTGGGGTGCCCTGAATTGTTGACAGATGCCATCCCTCAGCCCAGTATCTAGTCAGATTTAGGACATTAGAGGTTATTTTTTGTCCCTCTGTACATTCCTGTGACACATGGGTCACACTGCAATACAACTCTAGATAATACCTCTTAGCTACAGGACTGTGAAGTCTTGAAAAGCAGTTTATTTTGTGCCTTACTTCTATCTACCCAGCAAAAAGGACTACTTTCTCAGTCTATTTATTTAGAAACTTTCTTTAGGGTGGCCAGGTAAATTAGATGATGTCTGGTGAATTCAGATAAACAATGATTTATTTTTGCTATATGTACATTATTACTTATGACAAACTAAGAAATACTCATTTGTATTAAAATTAAATTGAATGTAATTTTTCTTGGTTAAATCTGAGAGCCTTATTGCAGGAATGGGTGGAATGTCAAGGAATATTTTTTGTATTATAGCAAAAAACTGTTTTTGTTGATTTCTATAGTTTTTTGGATTTCATGTTAAGTCATAATGGAAAATTCCTACAATGTGATTTCAAACTCTGTCTTGTTCTTTGAAAGCATATTTTTGTATTAAGAGAACAGGAATTGATTCAATATAAAAAATGAGTGTTGATCCTTGAGAACTTTCCAGATTAATAAAAAAGACATGACAATCATGATGTGTAACAAAATAAGACTGAATGGAATCTATTGTGTTTAGATATGCTATGGTAATAATGGAATAATAATACTGTCTAATGTTATTGAGTACTTCAGAATGCCAGACAAAAATCTAGCTTCTTTTTGTGTACTTGTTCAATTGTTCTTCATATAATTGCCCTACTAAAGACTATTGTCTCCCCTTTTTGTAAACAAAAATATCAACAATTAGAAAACTTAAATATCTGACCCCCAGATCTTATTGCTAATCTGTAGTATTTCTGCATTTGAACCCGTAGAGTAATTCTTGAACCTGTTCTTCTAACTACTATTTCCTAAGTTCATATCATAGTTAAAAGAGTTAGAATTGCTATCTGTGGTCACCGCATTATATGAAAATTGTGAATACAAAGTCTATTCCTCAACTTTTAGTGGAAACACTAACAATAATACTCCAAAACTAGTATTAAATATAACTCAATTATTATATAAATGCATGCATATCTTTCAAATGTCTGTATATATCTGTGTATACATGTGATCTAACCCCTTAAGAGACTTGAAATGTCACTGTCACAGTTCCCTCAGGTGTTAAGAATAAGATGCCCTTGCTGAAAAATGCTTTCCGTAGTGTGTCATCTAGTTCCTACGATTGCTGCCAATGAAAACAGGGCACAGGGCAATCCTGTAAGCGAGACTGCAGGATACTATGTCAAGGCTTTGACTGACTCTAGCTGCCAGTCTGGCCTCTCTCTGTGATCAGGGTACAGAAACATAAATGAGTGCTGTCCTGGATAGGTGGGAGTGATTTGGGTATGAAGGTTGAAGGGAATAGCCCTGTGATGGATGAAGAAATGGTAACTACATTCATAATACTAAAAGTTTGGCAGCTGGGAAAGATCTCAGGAGCTTTTCTTTTCTTTTTTTTTTTTTTTTTTTTAATATTTTTTTTGAGTATCTTCTTCATTTACATTGCCAATGGTAAAACCTTTCCCAATTTTCCCCCTCAAAAGAGCCCTCCTCCCACCCCCTGCCTCCATGTATATGCCCCTCTACCCGACACACTCCCACCTCCCCCCCAACACCCCCCGCCTCTGTCCGTTTCCCTTTGTTGGGGCCTCTATTGAGCCTTTACCTGACCAAAGACCACTCCTCCCACTGATGCCCAACAAGGCATTCCTCTGCCACATTTTTGGCTGGAACCATGTGTACCCCTTGGTTGATGGTTCAGTCCCTGGGAGTCTTGGGGTGTCTGAGTGTCCAAAGCCATTGTTCTTCCCATGGGGCTATAAACCCCTTCAGCTCCTCTGGACCACCCTCCAGATTTTCGTTGGGGACCTCAAGCTCAGTGCAATAGTTGGTTGCTACTTTCTGCCTCTGTATTTGTAGGGCTCTGGCAGGGCCCCTCCGGAGACAGCCATGGCATGCTCCTTTGGTACACGCTTCTTGTCGTAGTGTTGGGTCTGGTGACTGTTTATAGGATGAATCCCCAGGTAGGCACTCGCTGGGTGGCCTTTACTTCAGACTGCTCCACACATTGCCCCTTGTTGCTCCTGGCTTTTCCACTCAGAAGGTAATTGTAGGCTCACAACCGCAGTTGTTGAGAGTGCATGCTGCTCTTGTAGGGGACCAGTTCCTAGTATCCACATCAGTTGGCTTACAACTGCTTGTAACTCCAGCTCTAAAGGATCCAATACTTTTTTCTGGACTCCACAGAAAATTCAAGGTCATATCTTTTCCTAATTTTTTAAGTGAACATTCCTCCTTATGTAATTTTTATCAATTTGTAAACATTCTTGACATATTGAACAAATTATTTTAAGATAGTTTCATAATTAAGCTGCAGATATTTTAGGACCATTTCAGTGCACACGTATCTATCTGGATATTATGTAATATTTTAAAATCATCAGTATTTTGTTCCTATGTTACAAGTGCTGGACAGGTGTAGCAAGTCTGATATATCATAATTCTTGGTGGATGTTGATTGGTGTGTTAAATAAGTCAAATGTCTTTTGGAGTTTGAATTTATGTAGTGATTTGGCATAAGTAACTTCATCTAAATTGATATCCCTTCCTATAGTTAATTCACTAGCTTCAGTTGATCATTGATTCAAAGTTAATTGTTGGTTTAGATGAAATTATTCTGTATTGAATTAACTGTAAAATCACTTATAATTTTTGTTTAGAGAGTTAGTGTTTTACCCAAATAAGTCATAATGGGAAATACTTGAGGAACATTTATTTTAAAGGACTGCTTTCACTTTGACATTATTTTTAACTGTTCAGTACCACTCTCCCCTAAAAGAGGCTTATTTAATTCCCAATGTGGGCTCTTAATTTTCCAAGTATGCTTTTATAAGCATTTTCTACATTATTTATGCCATCTGACAATGACAATCCATCATTTTTACTGTGTATATTAACTTTGTTTACAAGGAATATTTAGTCATTATTATAATATTAATATGCAAATATATCTAGTATATAGATTCCGTATTACACGGCTTAATATTAAGATGATAGGTCACAATTACAAGGTTTTAATTTTTCTTTGAAGTCAAAAATATCCTTGGAGTTAGGATGACTCCTCTGAGAAGCATTGAAGACTATGATATATAGAACTTAGGAAGCTTTCCTGTCAAACACTAATTAGTCATAAAAGAGTACAGTGATCCACACTCTACATGTGCAAACTGAGGTGAAAATCTAGCCATCCATGTTGGTGATAGAACAAGACATGGACACCTCCCTTTGTACTTACCTACAAGAAAGCTTGAGTCCTGCAGTGCACATGTTTTTAGATTATACTGTCTTAATAGGTGACTTGCTATTTAGCATTCACCTCAGATGAGCTGTTTTTTAAGATTCTGTCTATGTAGCCATTATTTCAGTATGCTTCACTTCCCTTTGCCTTCAAAACACACACACACACACACACACACACACATGCACACGCACACACACACACACATGCACACGCACACACACACACAACTAAAAGTACTTTACAAATCTATGAGAAAAGAGAAACAAAATCCTTGTGTTACCTACCACACACTGTGAAGAGATGATTATTTCATTAACTCTGAGGACAATGGTGACTATATATATATATATATATATATATATATATATATATATATATGAATGAAATAATTTGGTAACATGTCATTCACTTAACAAAACAGCTGCAGAAGATTCATGTCAGTCTCCAGGACCACTCTATAACAAGATACACATTATCAGGCATTAACCACTTCCTATGAAGCTGGTCTCAGATACAATCTGAAATCAGCTGGTGAACATGGAAAGGAGGATTCTCATGGAGCCCCCAGCCTTAGACAAAAAAACAAAACAAAACAAGAAAGCAAAAACAAAAAAAAAACCCTAAAAGCACCTTTGAAATAGTGAGAGAAGGAGAAAACTTAAGAGCCCCTTAGTTTGCTATTCAATACTAAATGGTCACCCCAAAACCAAATATATACAAGTAACATCATGTAGACTGAGTTGCATTTATGTATTTAGGAGAATATACACAATTAAAACAATTAAGCCATGAACTTGAGAAAGAACAAGGGGTAACATCGGAGAGGTGAGATGGAGGACAGGGGGAGAGGCAAATGATATTATATTTTAGTTTCAAAAATAAAAACAAAAATGTAATCATGTGCTTATTTTCATGACAGTCATGCCACTGTCTCATCAGTAGCCTCCTGCCTAGCTAGTTAGTATTGTATCGTGTAGAGTCTAAAGTTGTATGATATTGTGGCTGACACTTATCTTTTAGGTGCCTGGAGAGCATTGTCTGGCATCATGAAAATTAGCAAGCTTTCTACATGTTTTTTTTTCTATATTCAGCAACCAAGGTGTGTGGTGTCTTTAATAAAAGGGTCTTACCATTCTGTTGGTCTTAACAACATCAATGTCAATAATCTATATAATTTCGGAGGGATTTCTGGAGCCTTACTGGACAATAGCTCTAAGAAAGTTGTCCTGTGTATGGGATTTTTACTTAAAAATAGCCCATGTCTTCTGGAATCCGATTATCTGCCCATGCATGGCATTTGGTAATAATTCTAACACCAGCCATAATGGAATATGAAAAGAAGCATCTGAAATGACTAGAGAGAAGGAAGAAAAGCCATAAATCAATTCTTCACATTCAGGAGAATGAAATCATTCAGCTATAGTTATGAAAGAAATATGGGCTCGGGTTGAATCGTAGCCCAGCTGATATTACACCAGAAGCACAAAGGAAAAGAAATAGCAACAAGAATCTATTCATTGCTTCACTTTCACTAGCTTCATGTATTAAGTTGAACCATGAACTTACTGATATTCAGCCATTTCTAACAGCTAAAAAGTAATTTCATGTAGTTCCATTCAGTAAATATGTGTGTTCGTTGTCATGGAAATAAACCATACAATGCAAAGTTTCTATGTCAAAAAAAGCATTATGCTGTCAACCTAGCAAAAGTAACATGTAAAGGAATGTGAAACTTGAATTCTTCAAATTTCATGGCTCTCTTGTAGTCATTGTACCCTTCCATGGAGTATGTATTCCAAGTGAGTATGCATTGCTTCAGGAAGGGAGCATAATAACGGATATATCTACCCTGGGATAGATATAATGTATATATGTAGAATAATGGATATATGTATCCTGGGAGAAAACCCTTTAGAGTTAACTTATAAGAACACATTTTTCCTGTCTGTATAATTTTTTATATTTAATAATAATTCATATTTAATAATAATATTTAATAATAACTTTATTCATTTATACAGAAATTTCCAATATTTATGGAGTATAGTGAACAATATATGCTATATAAAAACCAATATAATTAACATTTCCATCTCCTTAAATATTTATTATGTATTTGTTGTGAAAATTATCCAAATCTCTTCATTTTTTTGAAATATATATTATTGTTAGCTATAGACACTCTGATGTGTGAAGAAGCACCAGAATTTATTCTTTCTGTTTAATGGGGCTTTTTTTCAGATGATAGGTCTCTCCCTATCACCTGCTATCATGCTCCTGTTATCTTGGTTGCTATCTTGTTACTGTGAATAGACCAAGGCAACTCTTATTAAAAGAAGCATTTAAGACTAGCTTTCAGTTTTCGAGAATTAGTCCACAATTATTTGGCTAGGAGTATGGTAGCAGGCAGACAGACATGGGTCTGAGAGCTTATATCCTGGTCCACAGTCAAGCAGAAAGATCATGTTTGCTATGATCTTTTGAAACCTCAACCTCCCTCAGCCATTGACACATATCAACATGGCCACACCTCCTAATCCTTCCCAAACAGTTCTACTAACTGAGGACAAGCCATTCAAACATATTAGCCTAGGAGGGCCATTTTAATTAAAACTATCAGACCCAGTCTCTGGGAATTACAATTCCACTCTTAAATGCCATGGAATTAACTTCCTTATGTTCTATGTATGAGGGTTATAATAAGGTATTTGTTTTTTCATGGATGACTTATTTAGAGCTACACAACATATTTTAAATTGGTCTCTGTTGTGTCAAACACTATAATTTAATTTTTATAGTTCAATAATATTCCATTTTGCATAGATGTACCACATCTTTTCTTAATCCATTCATCATTCAATGATCATGTGGGTTGATTCCACATAGGTATATACTATTCCATAGGTTTATACTATTACACCTGAAATTCCTTTTTTTATTTTTTAAATGAAGACTAGTTTGTGGGTACTCACAAGAGGTACTACAGAAAAATTACTTCAACTACTGTAAATAGAAAGCAGATTTACAGAAGTAAAGCACTACAAAGGCAAATATAAAGAAACACTGGATAGCATACAGCACCTTACATCTCCAGTAGTGTTTTCTTCTTTTCTACACAAAATCTGTTTCAAAAAGAATCCTAGGAAAACTCTCTGCAGTCACAGTCTATCATATTTTAACAGATAAAACCAAAGCCAACCCTCTGCCTAGTCCACATTCTAAGAAGAGATGAACTTCAGAGAAAGCTCTCCTTCTGTTTTGAGTCTTTCAATTCTCTCTGTGGCAAGGAGCAAAGTTAGCATGGCACCCAAGTACCTTAGAGTCAGAAAGGGAATTTCTGACTCTGAAAAACCCAAGCCATCGCTGCATGGTTCAACTTTTAGCATCACTGTGTATGTACATGGCTACTGTGGCTGCTGCTGCTGCTGCTGCTGCTGCTGCTGCTGCTGCTGCTGCTGCTACTGCTGTTCCTGTTGTTTGGGGACAGGATCACACCACCTAATCCTTGCCGGCTTGCAACTTGCTATGTAGACCAGGGTGGCCTTGAACTGACAGAGATTTTGTTTTCTATTTGGATTAAAGGTATATACTATTACACCTGGAATTCCTTTCAGTTTTTGTTTTTTAAATGAAGACAAGTTTGTGGGTATTCACAACAGGCACTACAGAAAAATTACTATGCCCAAATAAAGAATGCAAGTTCTGCAGTCATCCTGCCAATGTTCAAATATTGGTCCTAGGTCGTAGGTACACAAACTTCGGCCAAGTTAGTTTGATAGCTTATTTGCCTTCCTTGAAATACATGTAAAACTCTTGGAACAGTATCAGAAACATGAAAGATCTAGTAAATGTTATACTTACAAGCCCATGTAATGGTATGTGTTTGAGTGTGTGTATGTGTCTCTGTGTGTGTTTCTGTGTGTCAGTGTGTGTTTGTGTGTGTATATGTGTGTGTGTGTGTGTGTGTGCACGTGAAAGAGAAAGAGACAGATACAGAGAGGAAGATAGAAAGAGTGTGTATGTAGTGTGTGTGAGAGAGATTAACATTGGTTCTTAGGCTTCAAACTCTTGATGTTTCTCTCTCGCTCCTGTGAGTGCTGAGATTTCAAGTCTACACAAACAGGCCTAGCCAGATCTACATTTAGAATGTGTTGCTGTCAGGTTAGCATGTTAGTTATCAGAGAAGATAGCTATTAGGCAATTTAGTCTTTGGTATAAGTCAGATTTTTATTTCTTAAGCTAAACTTCTCTCTGTATTTTATGAATAGAGAGTTCATTAAGGACTTAAACCAAGACCTATGTGATACATATAGTACACAGGTACATAACCAACTGGAAAAATCTATTTTTACTATTTTTTTCTAATTTTTTATTAAACATATTCTTTATTTACATTTCAAATGTTCCCTTTCCTGCGCCCCCAAAAAACCCTAACCCACCCCTTCCTCCTGCTCACTAATCCGCCCACTCCCACTTCCCTGTCCTGAATTCCCCTATACTGGGGCATCTAGCCTTCTCATGATCAAGGACCTTTCCTCCCTTTGATGTCCAACAAGACCATCCTCTGCTGTATATGCGTCTGGAGCTGTGGGTTCCTCCATGTGTACTCTTTGGTTGGTGGTTTAGTCCCTGGGAGCTCTGGGGATACTGGGTAGTCCTTGTTGTTGTTCCTCCTATGTGGCTACAAATGCCTTCAGCTCCTTGGGTCCTTTCTCTAGATCCTCCATTGTGCTCAGTTCAATGATTGTCTGAGAGTGTCCCCCTCTGTATTTGTCACACACTGGGAGAGCCTCCCAGGTGACAGCTATATCACACTCCTGTCAAGGGCACCACTACTGCCTGTCGTTTTTACTAAATTTTAAGGTTTCTTTTTTAATATAATGATTTATTTTATATTTACTTATTTTTAGGAACCATTATTTGGGTGGTGGTATCATGTTATACTTGTACATTTTTGAATGTCCACAGTGATTTGCATAATGACTTACTAATGTATGCTCCTGCCAATAATTCACAAAGTCCTCTGTATACCACCTTCAGTCACATGTCTTTGTTCTTCTTACTGACAGTAAGTCATTTTGTGTGTGTGTGTGTGTGTGTGTGTGTGTGTGTATGTGTTGTAGTATGTGGTATATGTGTGTGAGAGAAAGAGAGAGAGAGAAGAGAGAGAGGAGAGAGTAGAGACAGAGGAGAAAAGTAGAACAGGGATGAGAGAGTTTGTTAGATTATTTTATTTTTCATGATGATTAGTAACAACTGAATGGGTTTTTGTTGTTGTTGTTGTTGTTAATAACCTTACTGATCATTTCTGTTTTTAAGGAAATAATTCATTTTGGTCTTCCCACCATTTTTCTACTTAATTATTTGGAAATGTTGATAATTGACATGCTGGAGTTCCTTCCAGATTCCAGACATTATCCCCCATCTGATGTATAGGATGAAAATATTTTCTCATATTTAGGTTACCCCCCACACTGTCAACTGTTTTCTTTTATGTTGGAGGCATTTTGTTGTTTGGTTTTATTTTTTGTACTTCTGAGATCATATCTAAAAACCTCTTGCTCTTATTAATATCAAATAGTACTCATGCTGTATTTTCTTTAGTTGTTTCAAAGTTTAAAATCATAGATTTAATTCTTTAATCAACTTGTAATTGATTTTTGTAGGTGGTGGGAGAAAGGAGTTATAATAGGCCTTATGCCTTGGGATATCCAGTTTTCCTTATATCATTTTTGGAAGCTACTATTCTTTTCCAACTGTTTGGTTTATGACCAAACCTTTGTCAAAAATGTGTTGTAAAAGGCTCGTTGATTCTATCATGCCAAGCATGATTGGAAAGTGTATAATTTCTTCATTCATTGATCAGTTCTACATATAGTATTGACATATTAGAATTGGGATATAAATCATGTTGGAATAGTTTTTCTGATTGAATCAGAAGTGGAAATGAGCATGATCAAAACAAAGCAAACACCTAACTGCTTAGGGATCCTGTTTTCAATCAGCAGCTGGCTTCACCACAAATTATACAATTTCCCATGATTAATCCACTGCTGCAGTACTGTAATTTCCTTTTATGTGCTTCTTTGAAGCTTATTATAGCCATATATTTTGATTGTCCTACTTGTTGTATTAATATTTCCTTTTGATTTTACTATAAAATTAGGATCTGCTTTGTCCTGTGTGAAAACAATTTAACTGCAGCATTAAACTGTTGCACGTGACAGAGTGAAGTCTTAGCCCATGTATTGCTGTAAGCTCATAAGCAATTGGAGGAGTGTCAGTTTCCATGAAGGCTGGCACAGGGGAAGTGCTAGGACTCTGCTAACATTATTCACACTGCCTCGGGGCTGCAAAGGGAGATCCCCCTCTGCCAGCTGCCCTGCATGAACTCTGTACTGCTTTGGCTTCCTAACTCTGAGTGTGAGGCATCTATGCGCCACTGAGTTCTCTTGTAGCCGTGAAGCAGGGGAGAACCGTTTCCTAAGAGGAGTCCCTATAAAGACTTCTTATGGATTATTCAGACACTGATAGTGACTCTACTTTGGGATACAGCGATGATGAAGATTCCAGTGGTGAAGTTGAAAGAATATCAGAGTCAGTGCACATGAAACTGTATTTTTAGATATTTGGGGTCTGATGCTCTGTAATTTTTTCTAACTCCTCACAAAGGGTTTTAAAAGTGACCACTACTAAACCAGGAGGCTTTGCTTTAATTTTTTAAATTGACAATGTGCTTGTGAAAATGCTTCACAGTTGGCCGAGCAGTAGCTAGTTTCGCAATGGTTCCCTTTTGTCACTATTTTGATTGGTAATGCTGTAATCCACTAATGCACAGGCACAGAAATGTATGAATGTGAGATTTTCTTTGTAAAGACTGTGAGCATGTTCTGCGTGGATTGTTATGTGTACAACTATTCTTACTTGATACAAAGTAGCAAGGGTATGCTGAGCACTGAGGGCACTGTGTAGCTAGTTTGGGTATCACCTTATAATTCCAGATATATAATATTCTCATGTGTAATCCCCAAACTCCTTAGAAACTACTATTTAGTTTAGTATTTACATGCCAATATAATAAGAAAGAATGTTGTCTCCTAACATGTTTTCCCATCTATATCTAAGACAGTAGTATATGCAGCCTTACTATCTAGGTCAATATTCTATATAAAACTATAACTAAGGATGGCTAAAACGCTCAGTGACAACATAGAATCATTAGGATCCTCTTTATTTATGTACATATAACATTGATACATAAATCCAGATTGTGTTTATTTTTATCATGGTCCTTGGACCCACAATAAAAACCAATGTACAAAGTAATTACAGTATTGGCAGCTTCTTCCAAAGTATGTTCACCAAAGTGGAAGATTAACATACATCAAAGCCATTGGAAGTAGCATTTGGTCCCTCGAAACACAGTCCCAGAACCTTTCTGGACATCTGCATAGAGGGGTACTAAGCACCCAAATCCTAGGAACAAGGGTACTGTGATGTCGGCATGACTTGACGTTAAAAGAACTTGACATTAAATATCTGCCAAGCATTTCATGGTATCATTATAAAACTGCATAGCTGATTAGGACATACCTATAAATGGGGATTCCAGGAAATTAAGCGTTAAAGCTCTATTACATTTATTTTGTGATTGGACACCAAAATATATTGGTACTGGCTTTATTAGCAAATACAATTTTATGTTAAATATTATAACCATTGCCCAAAAGTTATTCGGCACTTTATTTTTTCTTTCTGTATTTTTTTTTAATTTGAGGGCTTTTAATATAATTATGACATTTCTCCCTTTCCTTTCCTTGCTCCAAACTCTTCCATATCACTATCTACCCCATTCCCTTCCCTCCCTGAGCCCATTTACATAATCCTTCCCTCTACCTCCTCTCCCCTTCTTCTCTGAGAGGGTAGAGCTCCCCCCCCCCCAAACCTGGGTATTCCCCATCCTAGCACATCAAGCCTCTGCAGGGCTAGGGGCATCCTCTCACTGAGACCAGACAAAGCAGCCCAGTTAGATAATTATATTCCAGATAGGCAACAGCTTTAGGAGCAGCCCCACTCTAGTTGTTGGGGGCCCAAATGAAGACCGAGCTGTACATCTGATACTTATATATAGGGGAGGGGGGTTGGTCCAGCTTGTGTATGTTCTTTTGTTGATGGTTCAGTCTCTTAAGCCCCCAAGGGTTCAGATTAGTTGACCCTGTTGGTCTTTCTAAGGAGTTTCTATCCCCTTTGGGGCCTTCAATTCTTCCCCCTACTCTCCCATAAGAGTCCCTGAGTTCCATCCAATGTTTGGCAGTGGGTTTGTGGATCTGTTTCAGTGAGCTGCTAAGAGAAGCCTCTCAGAGGACAGTTAAGCTAGGCTCCTGTCTGCAAGCATAACAGAGTATCATTAATGGTGTCAGGGATTGGTGTTTGCCCTTGTTATGGGTCTTAAGTTGGGCTGTTTATTGGTTGGCCATTCCCTCAATCTCTAGTCTGTACCTCATCTTTGAATTTCTTGTAGACATGATAAATCTTGGGTCAAAAGTTTTGTGGGTGGATTGGTGTCCCTATCACTCCACTGGGGTTCCTGCTTGAGTACAGGAGGTAGCCTCTTCAGGTTCCGTATCCCCACTGCTGTGAGTATCAATTAATGTTGATTCCTGAGAGCCTCACTGATCCCAGGTCTCGGGCACATCCTATAGATGGCCCCTATGCTCACAAGTCCATCAGCTACAGATTTACATTCATTCTTCTGGCCCTCTGGCCCTCTCTCTGTCCCTTCCCACACCTGATCCTGAACACTTCCCCCATTCTGCTCCCCATCCTCTCTCCCACCTCGTATCTCCCTCCATCTGCCTTCTATGACTGTTTTAATCCCCGTTCTAAATAAGATTTGAGTATCTTCACTTAAGCTTTTCTTCTTGTTTAGCTTCTTTGGGTCTGTGGAGTGTAACATGAATATCCTTTACATTATGACTAATATCCACTTATAAGTGAGTACATACCATGCATGTTCTTTTGGGTCTGGGTTACCGCACTCAGGATGATATTCTCAGGTTTTATCCATTTGCCTATGAAATTCATGATGTCTTTGTTTTTAATAGCTGAATAGTATTCCATTGTATAGATGTACCACATTTTCTTTATCCATTCTTCAGTTGAGCGACATCTAGGTTGTTTCCAGTTTCTAGTTATTACAAATAAAGCTGTTATAAACATAGTTGAGCAAGTGTCCCTGTAGTATGGTGAGGCATCTTGTATAATTATTATCAGATTTAACTCTGACAAAGTATATGAACAGTATAGTTTTATGGAAAGAATTAAATTTAGAGAATGGGTAATCTGTGTTCAAACACCAGGATTGTCATTCAAGAGCTGTATCTGATTGTTGGTGGATTATGGAGCTTGTATTCTCATGTAAATGATACTAGTATGAACAATTTTTTATATATTCTGAAGTTTAATAAATTAAAACATAAAATAAAAATTTTATTAAATTTCTTAATAGCCTTGATATTTTCCTAATTACATAAAATATTTAATGGTTCTGCTATAATAAAACATTATATGCCTTGTTAAAATCTGTTTAATTTAGATCAAATAATATATATAATAAAATCTTAAAATATTGGTTATCTGTGATTATTCCATTAAAATTTATATGCACAAAATATATTCACAGTTAAATATTGTTTTATATATTATCTTTAGGTTTCTTGGTAGTTAAGATGGAAATGTTTATAATACGTAGTTTCCATTTTTTTTATTTTTTTCTCTATTTTGTGGCAGGTAGCAGGGATAACAGGATCTCACTGTGTAGGATAGCCTAGGATGTCCTTGACCTCATGATCTGCCTCCAAGTGCTTGGATATGGTAGTTACAGATGTGCACCAGTACAGACAGTCTGATAGGCAGCATTACAGATAGTAAAGATGAAGATAGATATGGAAGAGTAGATTTTAAATGATGTTTTCATAAAACCACATAGTATCACTGTTGTTTTAAGCATAGAAACTATTTGTAGTGCCTTATGATGCCATAAACACATGGCAAGACAGAAGTTATTCACAACTTATGAAGGCCCTGTGGGGATGAAGTGCTTGTGCCTGCTGTGTGTACTGCACAAACAAAAATCAACCTTCTATAGAAAATGGTAACAGAGCTGAAAATACACCATCTGCAGTTCTCACAGTACTGCTGGGTAAAAGTGACACAGAATGGCTTCTCTTCGTTCTCAGGCTCACGTAAGAGAGGTTTGCATCGTTGGCGATTCGCTGGTCTTAGTTTAACAGCAAGTTCCTGTAATTCTGAAGTCTGAATTTGGGGCTGGATAAATGGATCAGCAATCAAGACCATGTACTGTTTTTGAGAAGGAACCCAGGTCCATTCCTAAAACTTAATGGTGACTCAAACCTGCCTGGAATTTCAGTTCCAGGAGGATCCAATGCCTCTGACCTCTGAGGACACTGCATTAATAATGTTCATAGACAACAAGAATAATGGTAATGATAATGAGGATATCTCTACCACCCCAGGCCCGGGAATACAATACCTGTGACTTTCTTGTAGCATACACACACTAAGGCATTAAAGATCAAATCCAAGCAAATCTACTCATGGGCCCTGCCTTTGCTTATATGGCTTAGCAGAAGAGAAATTGAGCCCCTAAGTGGATGGCCACATAAATAAATATATGAGTTTTAAATAGTAATAGACCCTTCCGTGTAGAGCTATGTAAAATGCCAAGAAGAGATATACAAGGAAGCCTACTAGCTAATTCAGGATAGCGTACCTTAGGAAAGGGCACTGGGGACAGGATCCAAAGGACACGCATGGGTGGAGAGAAGCTTCTGAAGCCTGAGGACAGCATGTTTTGAAGAAGCCTGTGTAGGAGAGAGAAGATAATGCTTGTCAGTTTTGAAAGGAGGCCAGCTTCTCTGGAAGGCAGAGAATGTGAAGCTAGCACGAGAAGCTCAGACTGGCAGCTTCTGAGACTACCATAAAAGCTTAACAGTCAGAAGAAAACTTATTATTTGGAGTAGATTTAAATTCTTTTCTCGGGGAGACATCAGTGGGGGAGTAGACGGGGTAGAAGGGAGCCTGGGGAGGGCCTGGGAGGCAAGGAGGGAGGTGAGGTGTGGTCAGAATGTATTGTACGAGAGAAGAATAAGGGCAAATTAAAAAATAAATAAAAATAAGAATAAATAAATGAAAGTTATAACAAGGAAGAGTTTTCTTCTTTAAAATACAACCAGTAACGCATAAACAGAAAAGGGATATAAGAAAAAAAACCTAATTTGGAGCACTCAAGGATGCTCTTCATGAAGTGTCAGGCACTGGGCAAAGAAAACTATAGAATCTCATTTAAAAACATAAAAGTAGATTCCAATAATGCAAAGGCATGTCCTGATCTTATATGGAAAAATTAACATCAGAAGCTGTTCTTCTGAGATCAGTGTATTAAAGCAATATGGCTGTATAAGAATCCCAATGCAGTTCTCTTTAAAAGAAGAAAAATATTTTGTTTTGTTTTTTTACGTCAGTATCAATAATGAATGCTGAAAATGATCACAAGGACATTTCTAAGAAAATTATATTAGTGAACAAATATATGGTTCTGATTTATCAAATACCAAATACTGTTTCTGTTAAGCAACACTAACCCAAGCAAGAAGATATAACAACAATGAAAGACTTAATGAAAAACAGGTCAGAGGAAAATGACAGAATTTAGAGTGTGAGTCAGAACTTCATGAGTCTTCAATAGTCAAAGATGCATTGGATACACCTTTGTTTTTCAGTACTCCCAATGCCTGGTTTGGGTGGAACATTGTGTTTTGTAGTTTGAAAACCTGTCAATATAACAACATATTTCTATGCAATTACCTCTGTGATATATTTCAAGCATATTTGCCATCAGCATATTGCTTTGGGAATGTTATCATAAGAAAAGAGGGTACACTGTCAGGTGTCATTTAATGTTATGATTATAACAATGGTAACATTAAGTTTATGGTAGCTGAGAATGACTTGTGAAGTTAATTTACCAAATCCGTTTTTCAGTACTGGAGATGCACTTTGAAAGATTTTCAAAGGTCTCAGAGATTGTCATTGCCTGCTATAGTTACAAATTATGTGTGTTTCAAGAGATTCTCTTTATATGTGTAAGTGGCTGTGGGTAATATTCATCAAATACTTGAAGAACCATGAGCTCTGGGACAGATGAATAACAACGTACCATAAATTCTCCAAACCTTAGCTGCATAAAAGCAGTGTTACTATATTAAGAAAATATTTAAAACTGGCCCTTTGATCTCAAAGATACAGTATCAAGTTCATAATGGATGAATTAGATATGCTGTTTGCAGTGGTATGTCTCTAGACTCTTTAAAAGCTTTAACCTATTTATTCCCAACTTTATCATCATGTAATTAATTCAGAAATTTCCCCAAAGAGCAAAGGAAATGATCTTATAAAATTTTCTTCTGCTTGTGTAAGTGAAACATTAAATTTGATAATTGTAACAACTGCGTTTTAACTGCTGGGAATGTGTGGTTTATGTCATGTGTAAAGTGCCTCTTCACATGAAGCCTAAACCTAGAAGTGCATAAATCAAAAAATGTATAATACTTTGGTTCCTAAAAGAAAGTCACCATCGTTATTTGCCTTTGGTCTTAAAGGTTGCACCATTCTAATGGGTCTTTTTTTTTTTTTTTTAATGCAGGGAGGATGTGAGAACAGCAAACGTTATTGCCGCAGAGGCTGTCACCTGCCTTGTGATTGACAGAGAGTAAGTACATTGATTTTTCTATGCATAACACATGCTTATATCAGCAATATATGTGGTGCTGTAATTAGACAGCATTTTAAGAGCTATTAATACTTGCTTAAAATATTTTCCTTTTAGCATGAGTTCTGTATTTTATTCTCGTATTCTAGTATTGCACACTATGAGTTGCAGCTCCACAGGTCCACTTGAAAATAAAAGATAAAGCAATATCATAGGGATATTTTGAGGACTAATAAAAACATGCAATTAATGCATCTTCAAAGATACAACATCAAATTCACAACAGATGAATTGGATACTCAGTTTCAAGGGTATGTCTTTAGAGTCTTTCAGAAGGTGCTTAACCAGTGTTGCCATTTGGTGTTTTATTTAGAACCTTCATCACTGTTGCTCTCAGTATGTTTTAGGTTTCTTTTCTCTTTCTCTGTCCTGAGAAACTTCTACACCAGAGCCTTAGGGAAGACACTCTTGTAAAAAGTATCAGTTCTAGATGTGGGCAAGTGCCTACTTAGAGAAATGAAAGGCTCCTTTGAGACATCTGTCACTGTCCTGATTCTTCTCCTCAGCATGCTTTACAGGTCTTACTGGGGTTATTGCCACCAGAAGACTATGGCTCAGATGCATGCAAACCACATGGAATAAAAAGAAAAGTGTAGCATATGTGGATAAGTTCATTAGAAAGGCTAAGGGAGAACTAATAGAAAACTAGTGGTCCCTTCTCAGCTGCATGTGACATTGTGCTGCAGTGAACTAAAGCAGAGGAATAAAGGACAAGGTTAGAAAGATAGCATTGGATGAGCCCAGGGAACTCTGGGGGGAGAGGGTCCCAATTTGATTCACAAGTCCTAATCTTGAGGTCCCTTTCTGCTGGGTCACTGGAATTAAGCCATGCACAGTTGTTACCTGATAATTGCACTCACATATAGCTCTGAAGTGGAAAAGTTCTTATCTAGGTCCCAGAATCAATGATCTATCCTTGCTGCTTTTACTGAATGCTTGTTGCACTGGGGTTCCACTAGGTGAAGAGTCAAAGGTGGGACAGTATCTGAAAGTATAGGAAGGCAGAATAATGAGTCATCAGAAGGAAACTGTGAGCCAGTTTCATGGCAAGAAGACAACGGTGTGAATGGTAGAAGACAATTTATAAGGCCTTAGTGTGCAGGTATAATGATACTGGGTTACTATAAACACTAAATTTTGCTATTACAGCCACTCTAACAATACTTAATGCAAAAATAGTGTTCCTTTAACAAATAACAAATGGTAGACTGTATGAAGTACTATATAAAGTACAATACGTTAAATGAAGACTGTTAAATGAAATTATCAATGCAAAGAAAGAAAACACCACCTGAGCTCAAGTATGGAACTCAGAAGGGAAGCATAAAATGGCGGCTATCAGAAGCCAGTAGATAGAGAGGAGGAATGGGCCTTAAGATATGCAGCACTGTAGAGTAACTGTTAGAAATAATGGTAGTTGGTTGTTGTTGTTCTTACTGTTTTGCTTTTGAGACACATCTCTCTGTGAAGCTCTGACTGACCTAGAACTGACTCTATGGATCAGGTTGGCTGCAAACCCATGGAGATCTGTGTGCCTCTGCCTTCTGAATTCTTGGATTAAAGGTGTGCACCACCACATCTAGCTGTTGTTTTATGTATGTAGAGAAAACAATAGTGAGATGGAAGGCTGAGGCAGACAGATCATGAATTTAAGGCCAGCATAATATAGAGAGTCAAAACAACCTTGGGTTAAATGTACAGAACCTGTGTCCCCCAAAATAAATAAACTAACAATGAAAATATACTTTAGAGATATTATAAAAATTAGAAGTGAGAGGGTATTTATACTTACTGTTTTGAATTAGTTTTCCTGCGTTGTGTACACATATTTTAAAACATCTCCTTGTACCTAGTAAATATATATTATAATTTATTAATAAAATGTGTATTAAAAATACATATAGAAACTGAGATGGTGACCCATGCCTATAATAACACACTCAGGAGGCTAAGCAGGAGGACAACCATGGACTCCAGGCCTGCCCTGGCTGTGTAGTGATTTCCAGCTCATCCTGGGCTACACTGAGGCTCTGTCTCAAAAAAAAAAAATAGAAAGAGAGAAATTTCTAAAATAAAATAAATGTAAAAATATAGCTGCTTAAATAGAGGAAGGAAAAAAAGAGAAAAGATGGGGGTCCAGTTTAAAGCATAAATACTGAAAAGACAAGTTGAGTATTTGAACCCAGGACGTTTATGAGTCTACTTTTAAGGGAGATGTTGAGTCTCCAAGAAAACATTGAATCCACAGCAGAAAGAAAGAGGAGAAAGAATGAAAGGGGGGAAGGGAAGGAGGAAGAGCAAGCTAAGTGCAGTGGAGGGATCCTGTCAAAACTGCCACTGGTACCTAATTTATGTCCAATTATAGGAGCACCAGGGCATCATCCTGTGCAAACAGATGGCAGACATTAGAACTGACAGCTGAACGAGCAGCCTTCACTAATTTACAAGCTAGGTACCATGTCACATAAGCTGCAGTTGTGTTTTCCTTGGGGGAAACAAAAGACTGCCACTGTGACCAATCATGAATGTCAGACTTCGGTTTAAAATAATGCTCATCGACAAATCAGAAAATGATGACCAGGTACCCTCCTGTGTTCTCCAACACCATCTCCTGGGCCATTTTTTCTTCATCTTCTATTTGTTATTTTAGGATCCTCCAGTGTTGGTCCTCTAATGCCTTCTGACTGGCTGTCTTTCCAGTTTTGACATCGTGTCTGAGGTCCCCATATCCTACCCCCTTTGCTCTAAGGCATCATATCTTTTTACTGTTCCCACTGAAGACACACCCATTTTTTTTTAATCTCTGTGGTCTTAATTCCATTCTTTTATTTTCCAGACCTTCCCTTTAGTCTTTGCATTCATTTTGGTAAAGCCTAACTTGGGATTAAGATATTTCTGGGCAAGAGTAATCTGATTTTGATGATATGTCCCCTGAAGACTAGAAAGCGAGTGGAAATCCAGAAAGCTGTTTTTGGTTGGCAGGTACTGTCAGGGAATGGCCAGGGGGTGAGGGGAATCCTAGAGGAAAGATTTAGAGATTATGGATTATGTAGCAGTGGTAATTTATCTACCTAGGTCACCATTGTTTTCTTCTTTGTATAGCTTGCAATATATAGCATGTATATAGCATGTATAGCATGTCTATAAGATAGGACTACTGGAACTTCATATGTCACATTACCTGTGGCCATATTACCTAAGTGAGAGGGTGAGAAACTTAAAATATGTCATGGCCTTAGCTTTTCCTATGATCTGAGTGAATTTTGTTTTGGTTCATTTTTTCCGGAAAGAATATTGGGGTGATGTGAGGATATTGGCAGGGTGATTACAAGAAAACAAATGAGCCTTGTTAGAATGCTCTCTGCTGCCATCATTTAGCCTCCTCATTTTTAAAAATGGATCTCTTACTGCCTAGTATGCTTTTCGAAGACACTTTAAATAGGAAAGATAAAATCCACAAGTTTAGAAGAAAGACTGTGTTAGTTTAGCTTAATGATGTGAGTTGAATTTTAGCCTGTCTTTAATGAGTACGCTCCAATGACAAAATAAGCACATTTCCATAAAACAAAAGGCTTTCATGAGGAGTCAGTGTGGTTTAAAGTCATGGAAAAGGGATGGAGGGGCAGCACTTCCTAATGATGGCTTGTCCAAGTGCCTTAAAGTGGTCACAGGAAGTCTACTAATGCTGGTCCCTCCAGCAATGACAGATAGCACCCCTGGCTGGGATGCCCCCGGAGGGAGGAGTCCCAGATTCAACTCAGCCACTGGACCTGAGCTCTCTGCTGATCTTTCATGCATTAGCCATCCCTGGCCACATACCTGACATTTATGAAATTTCAAGGCAAATATATGAATGGTTTCTCTCAGAAACCTTTGGACTCTGTTAATATTCCAACATCATTAATATCTTGGTGAGAAATGACAAAACTTAGCATATTCTCAAACCTAGGGCATAAAAAAAAACCAATCATAGGAATCTTATAAATGCCTACATTAAAAGAAAAAAATCAGAGAGATCTCAAATAACTTAGTGCTGCACCTCAAGGCCATAGAAAAGCAAGAAAAAGCCAAATCTAAAATAGTAAGCAGAAATAATTAAAATAGGAGCAGAGTAGAAGTGAATTAGAAATTAAAAAAAAAATACACAAAGAATGAGTAAGCCGAAATGTTGGTTCTTTGAAGAGTTGGACAAAGACTAAGGAAAACTAACCAAAAGGAAGAAGAACCCAAAATAATAAAATTAGAGAAGAAAAGGGGGGCAGTACAGCAGATACCAATAAAATTCAGAAAACCCTTAGGAAGGACATGCCCAGAAGGCTTGTATCCTTCTAGCTTGAGAATCTAAATGAAGTGGATGCATTTCTAGGTGCATATAATCAGCAAAATTAAACCAAACAGAGTTAAATAATTTAAATAGATTAATAACCAGCTGTTGAGATGGGTTAGGCTGGCTGACTCTATGACAGATTTCAGCCCTCCACGCCCCAGCAATGGTTCTGCAATATTCCTAGAGATAGAGCCAACTGATAAGGATAGAAGTCATGTACCCATCCCTGGAATTCTCCTAATGAGCTTTAAATTGGGCCTGTGAGCTCACTTCGGGGTCTATCCATCTTTGTAGATGGTAGACCCCAGTATGCTGGACTTCTGCAGAATAAAACATTCTCTCCATTTAAGAGAGAAAATAGGAGCAGAGCAGAAGTGAATTAGTGGTTTCGGACAGCACCAGGTATTCATATGCATACATATGTACAGAAATACATACATATAGATATGCACACACATACAGAGATAAAGCTGCCTTACACATGAAGTAGAAAACCAATAAATCCAGATCTTTAAAAGTAATCTCCTAGTGTCTCAAAGAAGCTTCTCTCATTCTCTGGAAACTATGGGACCAATGGAGAGCTGTTGTTACTGTATCATGTATGTGTCATTGAAGAGAGCAGGGCATGATTGGTTACAATACCGAGAACTGGCACAGACTATTATTAAAGTCACAACAGCCTAAGGAATGTCTCTTCAGGTTGAGAGTTTTAGACTTGAGCCTAAAGCAGATTTGGGTGAGTGTTAAATGTTGCAAGTGAGGAATATTTCTTATCTGGGGACTCTGTGGACGTCTGTCTGTAGGTACTCAATGCTGTGTGAAAGAAAGTCAGTTAACAACAGAGAGAATGACCTCTTCAGCTATGGACGTTCTAACTTTGGGTCCATCTGGGTTCTCAGAATAAGACGATCACTACTACTTAAAAATGATTTGATTTGCTTAGAAGACAGATGCAAGTTGACACTGGAGTTCGTAAATTCCTAAAAATTTAATAGGCCTTGCTTTCTTAGGTCATTATTTTGTGTTATATAGTAATAAATAATTCCATGTTCCCAGCAAGTACTTGAAAGTTTACAGTGTATCTGAAGCTTGCATTTTTATCCAATGTTTTAAAATTTGTTTGAAAGCTCAGCAATGCTTTGAGACTCGTGGGTATTGACATGAATGGATAATTGAAAAGCTGAAATAATACATTTTATTTTCTAAAATTTAAACATTAAGCAGCAATCCTAAAACAAGTTTTTAGGAAGTTTTGCATTTGGCAATCTGAGCAGTGGTTCTCACTGTTTATTTGGGAGTGGTACAATTCTAATGCTTTCTGTAGTGGTTTGGGGTACTGGAGAGGCAGGTCAGAGGCCAGGGGCACTTTCAGGTAGAAGTTTAACAATAAGATTTTTAAAAAATGGTAAAAATCATTACAGTTGAAATCTGCTCCAGATACTGCACATTTTTTTGGTAGAGTTAAGTATATTTGCTTATTTTAAGAAGCACACTTTCATGATGAGACGGTCATTATAGACCCAGCTCGGTCATAAAAGATCTAAGGCGTTCCTTTTCTTTTCAGTCTGTCTCACAGTTGGCACCCATCTGAAGCACAAAGTGGGAGAACATGAGTCAAATTAGCTTCAGCCTCAAACAGGGACACCTCATCCCTGACCAAGTGTTACAATGGGAGCCCTTTCAGAACTTATCTCTCTGGATGAAATACAGAGGTCACCTTATCTACAAGCCCTTCTACAGCCAAGAGATTGAGTTAATTTGAATAGATAGCAGACTAACCAAGGCCAATCATGATAAGGTGATTGACAAGGAAGGTACTGTCTTGCTAGCTGAATTGGAGATGGATAATACGTTATCATTGAGAAAGAAACTGAGCAACAGCAGTTAATGAGTCTTATTTCTCTGTTTTCACAGGATGTTCTCTCTCTGTGTCTGCATCTCCAATATACTCTGTGTATATAGTCATACATATATAACCACTGAAGAGGAGACTCAGAAAAACATAAATATATATTAAATTATAGTAAATTTAATCAACTGTTAGTATATTTAATTAAGTGGGTCATTCTACCTAGATTTTTTTTCCAGCTTTGTCCACACACATCGATAACACTAACACATTAAATATTTGCTAAGGTTTACACAGAAGTAGATACACATATAAGGACTAATTAAACACATCATTTCTCTCACAGAATATCTGCAAGAAATGGTTTGCTTCCTCTTCAAATGAATAAAGCTTCAGAAAGCCCTTGCTACGCCCCAAAATGCATAACATTTAAATAAAGTCCATAACACTGAGTCCTGACTTAATACATCACACTGACCATTCATTCTAAGCATTACTCAGTCTCGTTGCCTTCTTACACCTTTGGCTGTGCTTAGACATTTAAGTCATTTTTAATCTGTATTTTTATAAAGCGTTCTGTGCGCCAGGCAGCTTTACATGCCTTCAGAAGTATTTCCCTGAAGAGACACACAGTGGGAAAATTACTGAGTACAAGGTCAGCATGTTTTAAAAATGACTTTCTAGAACCATTACACAGCATGTCCCTGTGTGGCAACCGTGAGAATGTATTACAGTATACCACCACAGCCAGCTTACATTTTTCCAGTGAAATAACTGAAAAACAGGCAAAAATTTGTGCTGAGTCAGCCCAAATCTACCACAACCCTAAGAGACTACATTTAACATTTTTCTTTTCTTCTGGCTGCTGCATGAAGTTTAGTTATCAACAACTGAAGCTATGGAAGAGTTGTGCATTGTTTGCCAATTGCATCTTTGTCCTAGGGAAGAATAAATATATTTTAAAGGCTTCATAAAATTTAAAAGAAGAGTAAAAGTCAAGATGAGCTTCTTTTGAAGTGTCAAAAGTAAATACTAAAGGTGAGCAGGGTGCCAGGGAAGGAAAGGCCTACTGGCGAAATGATGGAAATTACCCAAGTGAGTAACATGCTACAGAACCAGATAACAGACCTGAGAAGATTCAGTGTATTGATGACAGATAGGGCCATGAGTGGGGGGAAGGGAAAAGCTGAGGAAAGCTAATTCATGAATAGGAGTCCCTGCATGTGATTTGGGGATGTGTGTGTATGCATGTGTGTGTGTGTGTGTGTGTGTGTGTGTGTGTGCTTGTGACGTTGAGCTTGTAGATTTACTTATTTTAGGAAGCACACTTTCATGATGAGACATCATCATGTATGCTTTGCCATCTTGTACATTTGAGGTCAACTTGTAACAATCAGTTGTCTTCTTTCAGCACTAGTTCAGAGAAGATGTAAGGACGTCAGGGTGTGTCACTGGTATCTTCACCCCAGGGGATATTTTATTTCAATATCATCATCTGTTAATCCTCATAATAGCCCTGTGGTGGTAGGGGGGGGAGGGGGGAGGGCAGAAATCACCAAACAAGGAATTCTAGAAAGAGAGTTCAACTGAGAACTAGAGAAACTCAAAGACTTGGGCAGAGTCATCTCCCTAGGTAGAATTTCAGGGTTATCTGCCTTCTGTACCTTCTTTTGGTTATTGCCTTCCTTCCAACAAATTAAGTGGTAACCTTGATTCTCTTTGGGGGATTTTTTTAAAAAGACAAATAGAATAAAAGTGCTCAAATGTATATAAGAAAGCTCTAAGTAGTCTGAGTAAGAGCCAAAAAGGGGCTAAGAGTTCAAAGGAGATTGCAAAGGTAGGCTTGAGGGGTTCCAGGAAAAATGAGACTTGGTAGAGAAGACCAAGATTTGCATTCTGAATTGCAGTAAGCAATAAGGTAATTAGGAATATGGGAGGCATAAGAACTGGTATGGAGAGAAGCTGGTATATGCAGCTATGGGTAAGTCCAATATGATCTGTAAGTGAGATACAGGTAACACACTCAGAAGTGGCAGATATGTGGATCTGAAGAGTTCAATAGAAGTGTAAAGATCTGAACAGATGACTTAGAGCAAACATAGCCATTCAGAACATTTAAAGAGAGGTTTGACTAGTGTACTACATAAGAACCAGATCTTAGTAACATGGAATTATTTCCCTAAGGTATAGTCTCTGGTTCATTTTTATAACTTTTCCAAGCTGTGTCTCATGTCTACTGTTGCTAACCTGGGGACACTGGCAGTGTCCAGAGGCAGTTTTGTTATTACAGTAGATTTGCTGCTCATGTCTTGTAGACAGAGGTCAGAACTTCTCCTAAACATCATATAATGCCCTGGGCATCTCTCTATAGAAGGAGAATTATCTGACCAGAAACACCAGGTTAGAGGAGTGTAGGAAATCATAAAACAGACTCCTCATGAAGTACAGAATCAAGTATTTTCAACACTAGTTCAAGAACCATGGGTACCTTGTAGAGGTGTGAAGTTTCCGTGAGATAAAGCTAGCATAAAAGATTAAATACATGCAAGACCTTAGGTATTTAAGGAAAATAACTCTATTGGTCGATTAGTAAAAGATAACTGTAACTGCCCACAGTTACATCCAATGGGTTACCTGGAAGGGAAGCTGGGAATGTATGGGAAGGCAGCAAAAAAGAGAGGGAGACCAAGATAACACCTGCTATTCAAGGTCTCAAAATTTAATGAAGATCTCCCAATATATAGGCAGGGAAAAAGGGCTGGAAGCTTCTCAGCAGAACTGGTTCAGTTGCTCCACAGGTGGCTAGTGTTTTTCAGGAAACTGCAGGTCCTTGAAGAACAATAGGCTTCACCTTGGTCTGAGCACTCCACCCTAGGTGGAAGGGATTATGGCTAACACAGGAGTTCCCACTCAAAGGCTAGGAGAGGAACTTCACATTGGTTGATGTTAAAAGTTCCTGTCAGGTGGCATGGCACCTCAATAAGGCTCTCTACATATAACAAAGACAAATAATTCATTAACTTACATTAATAAGATGGCAGAGGGAGACATGTACATGGCATGTGCTGAGAGAGATTGAAGGACATCTGGAGAAGATGAAAATGAGGAAATCCAGTCAGGCACAAAGCAGCAGCCAGTGGTGCTCTGCAAACTCAAATCCCCACATCCGAGGAGTGCTTCTCTTCTCCTCTGGAAGCTCAGACAACACACAGAGAAGGGGCCTGTGAAAATACTGTCAGACCAATAGTAAGGACCACTCTTTCTGATGGAAAGTTAGAATCAGGATGAAGGGAAGATGAAAGAAACGCTAGCTTTCAGTATGTTGAAGAGTAAAGTGGAAAAGGTTGTGGGACAGTAGGACTCTATTTTAACCGGCTGTCTGGCCACAAAGGGTATATTATGGTATAGGGTTAGAGACACTATTCTCTTTATTGACATAAAGAGTCCACAGTGAGACAATCTGTAGAAAAGGTATTGCTGGAGGAATAAGAGTCTAGAGGAGAAAGATGAAAGAATGTGTGGAAAATACAAAGGGAACAGAGATGTTTCAGAGGCCGACTGCCTTCAGCCCTTCCAGGGGACCTGAGTTCAGTTCTCAGCTCCCACATTGGGTAGTTCTCACAATCACCTATAACTACCTCCAGAGGATCTGACAGCCTCTCCTGGCTACAGTGGACAAGCATGCATGTGTGTACACATGGACACACACACACACACACACACACACACACACTGAAGAAATAAAAGAAAATTTAAACCTGAAAGTAAACCTGAGGTTTGAGACAGATGTTGGGAACTAATACTTGAATTGACCTTGATGAGTGAGGAGGAGAAGCCCTAGAAACAAGAAGATAATGTTTCCATCAGAGTGGCTGGCTAGAGAAAGCGGACCGGCTCTCAAAGCTCTCGTGTTTAGTTGCTGGACAGTTTGTAGTCCCCTCATGAGAACATCTTTGAGCTAATGCTCATGATGTGGTGGGGATTTGCAACATTTTAATTTTGCTATCACCACTTTTGAATTTAAAACATATTAAATCCTAAGTGGTCATCATAATTGTTAACAATAAGTTATTAACAATAAGTTTGATTTTTTGTTTTGAATTTGTTTTGAAAGTGTTAGTAGTCTTATAGCTATGCCTAAATCCAAGAAAGTTGTGGGTTTTTTTTATTTCTTCAGTGTACAGTATACATATGAAAATGTCTTTAAGTAACATAATACTATGTACAAGGAGTATGCAATATGAATTTTAAGTGTACATTATATTAACTTAAAAAATTATAGAAGCAAACATCCCCCCCCAAAAAAGTGACACAAGAAAATGTATCTTCCAGTTTGCCCCTAGTACTTCTTCATTGTGCTTATTATAGACTAATTATATCTTTTGATCTGTGCATTGAGGTCCTAACACCTAATGTCACTATATTTACACAGTCATAAAAGAAGTAATTAACGGACATCTGGGTTCTTTCCAGCTTCTGGCTATTATAAATAAGGCTGCTATGAGCATAATGGACCACGAGTCTTTATTGGATGCTGGGGAATCCTCTGGGTATATGCCCAGAAGAGGTATAGCAGGGTCCTCTGGAAGTGCCATGTCCAGTTTTCTGAGGAAGTGCCAGACTGATTTCCAAAGTGGTTGTACCATCTTACAACCCCACCAGCAGTGGAGGAATGTTCCTCTTTCTCCACTTCCTTGCCAATACCTGCTGTCTCCTGAGTTTTTAACCTCAGCCATTCTGACTGGTGTAAGGTGAAATCTCAGGGTTGTTTTGATTTGCATTTCCCTAATGACTAATGATGTTGAGCATTTCTTAAGGTGCTTCTCGGCCATCCAAATTTCTTCAGGTGAAAATTCTTTGTTTAGATGTCCCTCAGTGGAGGAATGGATACAGAATATGTGGTATATTTACACAATATCAGCAATTAAAAACAATGAATTCATGAAATTTTTAGGCAAATGGTTGGATCTGGAAAATATCATCCTTAGTGAATGAAATAACCCAATCACAAAAGAATACACATGGAATGCAATCTCTGATAAGTGGATATTAATTAATCCAGAAGCTCTGAATACCCAAGGCACAATTAGCATAACAAATGACTCCCATGAAGAAGTAAGGAGAGGGTCCTGATCCTGGAAAGGATGGATCTAGCATTGGAGGGGAGTATCAGGACAGAGAAAAAGGAGAGAGGTGATTGGAGAATGGATGGAGAGAAGAAGGCTTATGGGACATATGTGGAGGGGGGAACTGGGAAAGGGGAAATCATTTGGAATGTAAACAAATTATATAGAAAATAAAAATATATAATTAAAAAAGAAGTAATTAACGTTAAATAAGGTTGTTGTATATAATATTCTAATCCCGTAGGATTGGAGTCCTTGTAACAGTCAGAAACACACATTGTAACGCTGTGTGAGAACACAGAGAGAACAAGAAAAGCCTCACAAGAAATCAACCCTTGCTGATCCTTGGTTTCTTGACATCCAGTCTCTATACTGTTAGAGAAGTAATTTCTGGTGCTTAATTTTTAATGTAGTCTCTTGTTGTTGTTGTTGTTTGATGTTGGCTACTGGTTTGCTGTATATTGCTTTTATTATGTTTAGGTATGGGCCTTGAATTCCTGTTCTTTCCAAGACCTTTAACATGAAAGGATGCTGAATTTTGTCAAATGCTTTTTTCAGCATCTAATGAAATGATCATATGGTTTTTTCATTGAGTTTGTTTATGTAGTGGATTACATTGACGGATTTCCGTATATTAAACCATCCCTGCATCCCTGGGATGAAGCCTACTTGATCATGGTGAATGATAGCTTTGATGTGTTCTTGGATTCGGTTGGCAAGAATTTTATTGAGTGTTTTTGCATCAATATTCATAAGGGAAATTGGTCTAAGGTTCTCATTTTTTTGTTGGATCTTTGTGTGGTTTTGGTATCAGTGAAATTGTGGCCTCATAGAACAAGTTGGGTAATGTTCTTTCTGTTTCTATTTTGTGGAATAGTTGAAGAGTATTGGTTTAGGTCTCCTTTGAAGGTCTGATAGAATTCTGCACTAAAACTATCAGATCCTGTGCTTTTTCAGTTGGGAGACTGTCAGTGATCACTTCTAATTCTTTAGGGGTTATGGGACCATTTAGATGGTCTATCTGATCCTGATTAAATTTTGGTAGTTGGTATCTGTCTAGAAAATTGTCCATTTCATTCAGATTTTCCAGTTGTTTTCAATTGTTGAATATATGCTTTTGTAGTAGGATCTGATAATTTTTTTAATTTCCTCAGTTTCTATTGTTATTTCTCCCTTTTCATTTCTGATTTTGTTAATTTGGATACTGTCTCTGTGGCCTGTGGTTAGTCTGGCTAAAGGTTTATCTATCTTGTTGCTTTTCTCAAAGAACTAGCTCCAGGTTTTGTTGATTCTTTGTTTAGTTCCTTTTGTTTCAACTTGGTTGATATCAGCCCTGTGTTTGATGATTTCCTGCTTTCTACTCCTCTTGGGTGTATTAGCTTCTTTCTGTTCTAAAGCTTTCAGGTGTGCTGTTAAACTGCTGGTGTATGCTCTCTCCAGCTTCTTTTTGGAGGCACTCAGCTATGAGTTTTCCTCTTAGCACTGCTTTCATTGTGTCCCAGAAATTTGGGTATGTTGTGCCTCCATTTTCATTAAATTTTAAAAATACTTTGATTTCTTTCCTTATTTCTTCCTTGACCAAGGTATCATTGAGTAGAACATTATTCCACTTCCATGTGTATGTGGGCTTTCTGTTGTTTTTCTTACTATTGAAGACCATACTCCATAGTGATCTGATAGGAGGCATGGAATTAGTTCAGTCTTCTTATATCTGTTGAGGTCTGTTTTGTGACCAATTATATGGTCAATTTTGGAGAAGGTACCATGAGGTGCTGAGAAGAACATATATTCTTTTGATTTATGATGAAATGTTCTATAGATATCTATTAAATCCATTTGGCCCAAAACTTCTGTTAGTTTCACTGTGTCTCTGTTTAGTTTGTGCTTCTCTGATCTGTCCATTGAGGAGAGTGGGGTATTGAAGTCACCCACAATTATTGTGTGGGATGCAATGTGTACTTTAAGCTTTAGTAAAGTTTCCTTTACAAATGAGGGTGCCCTTGTTTTGGGGGCAGAGCTGTTGAAAATTGAGAGTTCTTCCTGGTAGATATTTCCTTTGATGAGTATAAAGTGTCTTTCTGTGTCTTTTTTGATGACTTTTGGTTGATAGTCTATTTTATTGGATATTAGCATGGCTACTCCAGCTTGTATCCTGGGACCATTTGCTTGGAAAACTGTTTTCCAGCCTTTTACTCTGAGGTAGTGTTTGTCTTTGACACTGAATTGCATTTCCTGTATGCAGGAAAATATTGGGTCTTGTTTATGAATCCAGTCTGTTAGTCTATGGCTTTTTATTTGGGAATTGAGTCCATTGATGTTAAGAGATCTTACGGAGTAATGATTGTTGCTTCCTGCTATTTTTGATGTGATTTTTATGTTTGTGTGGTTATCTTCTTTTATGTTAAAAAATTATGTTAATTTCTTGCTTTTTCCATGGTGTCATTTCCCTCCTTTTGTTGGTGTTTTCCATTCATTATCCTTTGAAGGGCTGGATTTGTGGAAAGATACTGTGTAAATTTGTTTTTGTCATGAAATACCTTGGTTTCTCCATCTTTGGTAATTGAGAGATTTGCTGAATATAGCATTCTGGATTGGCATTTGTGTTCCCTTAGGGTCTACATGACATCAGCCCAGGCTCTTATGGCTTTCATAGTCTCTGGGGAGAAGTCCAGTGTAATTCTGATAGGTCTACCTTTATATGTTACTTGGCCTTTTTCCCTTACTGCTTTTAATATTCTTTGTTTAGTCTATTTGATGTTTTAATTATTTATGTGACAGGAGGAATTTCTTTTCTGGTCAAATCTATTTGGAGTTCTGTAGACTTCTTGTATGTTCATGGGCATCTGTTTCTTTAGGTTAGGGAAGTTTTCTTATATAATTTTGTTGAAGACATTTACTGGCCCTTTAAGTTGGAAATCTTCACTCTCTTCTCTACCTATAATCCTTAGGTTTGGTCCTCTCATTTTGTCCTGGATTTCCTGGATGTTTTGGGTCAGTAGCTTTTTGCATTTTGTATTTTCTTTGACTGTTATAACAATTCTTTCTATGGTATCTTCTGCATCTGAGATTCTCTCTTCTATCTCTTGTATTCTGTTGTTGATGCTTGGATCCATGACTCCTGACTTCTTTCCTATGTTTTCTATATCTATGTCTCTGTCTGTGTCTATGGCTATGGCTATGGCTATGTCTGTGTCTATGGCTATGGCTATGGCTATGGCTATGGCTATGGCTATGGCTATGTCTTTTCTATGAGTTGTTTCCCTTTGTGATTTCATTATTGTTTCTACCTCCTTCAGATCCTGGATAGCTTTGTTTAATTCCTTCACATGTTTTGTTGTGTTTTCCCTTAGTTCTTCAACGGCTTCTCCCTCTTTACTTGTGTTCTCCTGTATTTCTTTAAGGGAGTTATTTATGTCCTTCTTGAAGCCCTCCATTAAGCCCTCCATCAGCATCATAACCTGTGATTTTAAATCCAAATCTTGCTTTCCTGGTGTGTTGGGGTATCCAGACTTGCTGTTGTGGGAGAATTGTGTTCAGATGGTGCCATGTTGCCTTGATTACTGTTAGTAATGTTCCTACATTTGCCTTTTTTATCTGGTTATCTCTGGTGTTAGTTGGTCCTGCTGTCATTGACTGGTGCTTGCCCCTTCTGTGTGCCTGCAAGCCTATCTCAGCAACCCTGGGTGACCTCATTTCCTCTGGCACAAATTGCTGTGGTACTGCTGAATTCCTGGGTTCAGGTGGAGTCCTGGTGGAGTGTGTCCCAAGCAATCCTCTTCTCTGGTGATCCCTGCCTTCCAATCTGTTACACAGTCACAGGAGCAAAGATGGCGGTGGAGACCCACTCTCTTGTAGTTGTATTTGGGTATGTAGCTCTGTGGTCCTGATCAACTCTGGATGCAGGCTGTCCTGGCTGTCTCCTTCATGCCGCTGGGTGTATAGCTGGCTTCCTGAGCCACTTGGAGACAGTGTGCTGTGGCAGAGGATGTTCCTGATCTGGAGGTGGAAACTGGAAGGCTTTGGACAGAGGTCTCCATACAGGATCTTCCGATCTGCAGTTCTGGTCTCACCTGTGCAGGTTGCCTCCTGAACCGACTGCTGGGTGGATATCTGTCTTTCTGGTGTTTATTTTTTTTAATGTAGTCTCTTCTTCTTGTTGTTGTTGTTGTTGTTTGAGACCCACTGATTAACCAGCATCACCTGTGTGACTATGAGTTTGGAATATCTCTTAAAGCCTGAGTCAGCTCTTCAGTGAGTACAGTTGGAGACAATGCCTGCCCCTCCCACAGAACTATTAGCACAGATGTAGGGTTCCATCAGTTTCTAACCAATTGGTGGTTGACTGTTAATAAGCTACTGTAGGTTTCTTAAAGTCAGCTACCATACTGAGAGATCATGATTGCATTGGCTGTGCAGAGCCCAACAGACACTATTTGATGGTCATTCTCTTCTGGCTCTTGCATTATTGCCAGCCCCTCTTCAGCAATGGTCCCTGAGCCTCAGAGGTGGGAGATATAGATGTCTTAGCACTCAACTTATACTTAGCATCAGAAGCAGCCATGTGTCTCTGCATTTACTATCAACATGGCAAAGAAAAGCTCTCTGACTGACGCTGAAAGGAGCATTTATCTGTTACTATAAATGTATTTAAAAGGCAATTTGACACACAATTTAGCTAAAGGAAAGTATTAAGCTCACCCCTATGATCAAAGACCTCCTTGGAAATGGCTCTTTGACCATGTTTACAGTAAGCAAAATGAATTCCTTCCTGTGGTTCAGGCCTCAGACCCAGTCAGAACGAGTTGTTGTCTCCTTAACAGTTGTGACATTATTTCATCAGCAGGCGCATCTTGCCTGGGAGATGGATATTTGTAGCATGGAGGTTTAACAACTGGCTATGACAGTCTCAGCCCCTGATTCCTGTGTAGTACTTTCTAGCACTATGAAGTCTAGCCAGCATGGAGGAAGCTCCAAGCCCAGTTCCAGTTTGCAGTCCAGATATATGGCATCTTCAGCAATATAGTCTTAACAACTAGTTCAAATGAGCAACCAAGGATTTCTTTTCCCAGTCATGTCATAAAGGCAAAAATAAAAAGTTCACTGATTGTAAGCTAGTGACTAACATCTCTACTTCTAAGAATTTTTGGCCACATATAAAACTTTTCTATAAAACAATACCAAGGGATAAATTTATTGTACTAAGGGTTCATTTTTAACTTTCATACTGCTTTGTAATTACATGGTATCTTTCTATACAAACTTTAAATATCATACAGCTTTAAACAGACATTTATTAATGTTCTTTAAATTTGATATAATAAATAGAGAATGTATTAACTATTTATTTTAATCATTTAAATAAATGAAAATTATTTTTCTTTAGTTCACATGGAGAAGAGCTTTTCTAAACTAAGTGAATTGATAATTGTAAATTATTTATAAGAAACTATGCTTGAAAATATTTAACATGTGAGAGATTTTATAATGACCTGTTATTTATTAAAAATAGAAAAGTCAAATGTCTACCAGTTTGTGATTCTTATTACAAGACAGATCCTAAGATAATCTTGGAATTGAGAATCTTTTATAAGAAAGGTTAATTAATTTAGTATAGAAACTTGGTTTCCATAGGGCAAAATGGATTATTTTGATAAACTTAGATATCTATGAGATACCAACATTAACTTTCAATACAGTAATGTTTTACTCAGACATTCAATGCAGGAGCAATTCATAGACCCATCGATTGCTGAAGACACAGGAATGAGAGGGAGATACTGGCAGTGATAAGTCAGGTGCTTTGATGTACCTGATTTTATATGTAGTTTTTCTGCTGATGTGTTTCTTTATTAAGATTTAAAATGTATAGTATTCACTGAAGCTAAAATTTTGTTCTGAATATTATGTTTTATATTTTATATCGACGAATTCTCAAAGAAACACACCTTGAGTTAGAAATAAAAAATTGTGTCAGAAAAAGGCAAAAGTTTCTTGTCATCTTCTGATCACATACTTAGACTTTCAATAAATAAATCAAAGGATGAATCCATCTTCTCTTTCCTTTCAAGTTTCTATTATAAACAGGTGATCCTTTAGTAAACAAAGAACTACTACTGGTTGACAACCAATATTTAGATAGAGCTGTTTATAGGTGGTGGTGAGAATGAGTCAGAGTGACTGTAAATTATCAGTAAGGCTCTGGGTTAAAGAGCAAATGGTATTGGCTTCTCTGAGAAGACCTGTCTAAAGAGGATATACACTTGATCTGAGAGTTGAATGGTATTAAGGAAATCCTATGTGAATGCATAGGTAAAGAACATTGAAGCCATATGACATATGTCCTAAGGCAAGCACATGGAAGAAATTAGAGTGGTAGAAGATGCCAACAGAATAGTGACAACATCCAACTTGTGTTTTAAAAGATTATCTTGCCTGCTTATAAGGAGAGTGTCCACAAAATAAAACAAGCCTAGTCCAAGACAGGCACTGGTGAATGAAACAAAAGGACATGACATACAAGGGATTAACTTCAAAGTATTGAAACTAGAACCAGCAGTGTTCAGATAGATTCAGGATAATGGTGGGAGTGTAAGAGGAAGAGAACAATCTAGAAAATAGTTTAACAAAATGTTCGTGTGATGTGTCCGACATAAACACTTCTAACTTTTCAGGCTGTGTGTGATCTATTGTAGTTGTTCAACCTGGCTGTACATGTTAAAAACAGCTGTAGGTAATATACAGCACATAGAAAAGTAAGTGTGTCAGTGTTCTAACAAAATTTTATTTATAAAATGTGTAGTATCATCGCTTGGCTTGCAGATGATAGTGTGTTGACCTTTTTATTCAGAATCATTCCTTGAATGGTTGAAAAACAGTTTTTTTCCCAAGAAACTGTATTCAGAAGCTTACAGGTCCTATGAAATCCCAGATCTTTCAGATAAGTGTCACCTTCCATGACAAGGTGCAAAGAGTAGAGAATCCTGGGCTTGCTGAGGTAAAGATGGCATCATTAAAAGAATCAGTCCTCCTAAGCCACTCTGTTCATTTTGAAAATAGCTTAAAATAAACCAGCATTTGTTATTGATTTGCTTAGATTATTTTAAATTATACATTTGTTTATAATATTAGCTAAATGTATGGGGCTAGTTTGGATCAGTGAGTGATTATTATATGCTTTGCTCTTATGCACTGTTATTTATATACTTAAAATTTATACACTGGGTCTGTGTGTGTGTGTGTGTGTGTGTGTGTGTGCATGCATGCCTGTGCCACATCATGTGTAATGATGTCAGAGAGCAACTCACAAGAGTTGATCCCCTTCTTCCACCATGTGAGTTTCCAGCATCTAATACAGGCTTGGTAGCAAGGGCCTTCATCCATTGAGCCATCTCAACAGTCCAAAAGCCACCTTATAAAATGATTATTGGAAACATCATCCACCATGATCAAGTAGGCTTCATCCCAGAGATGGTTTTGATGCATCCCAGAGATGCATGGATGGTTCAATATATGAACCATCAATGTAATCCACCATATAAACAAATTGAAAGAAAAACACATGATAATCTCATTAGATGCTGAAAAGGCCTTTGACAAAGTCCAACTCCCCTTCACATTCCTGTCTGAAAGAACTGCAGGGACAAAAATGGAGAATAGCCTGAGGAAAAGGAGGTCCAGTGACAGACCCAAATTGGGATCCACCTCAAGGGGAGGCCCCAAGGCCTGACACTATTACTGATGCTATAGTGTGCTCACAAAAGGGGGCCTATCATGATTACCCCCAAAAGATCCAACAAGCACCTGAGTAAGATGCAGATATTTACACCCAACCAATGGACAGAGAAGCAGCTGACCCCTGTGGTTGAATTAGGAAAAAGCTGGAGGAAACTGAAGAGGAGGGTGACCCTGTAGGAGAACCAGCAGTCTCAACTAACCTGGACCTCTGGAGATCTCTCAGACACTGGACCACCAACCAGGCAGCATACACCAGCTGATATGAGGCCCCCAACACATATACAGCAGAGGAATGCCAGGTCTGGACTCAGTCAGAGAAGATGCAGAGAAGAAGTCTCTGACCCTCAAGAGACTGGAGGCCCCAGGGAATCAGGAGGTCAGGTGAGGTGGGAGTGTGAGGACCTCATCTTGGAGACAGGGTTGGGGAGTGTAGAGGAGGTTATGGGATGTTAGTGAACCAGGAGGGGGATAAAGTCTTCACTGTAAAAAAGATTAAAGAAAAAAATAAAAAGGTCTTGGAGAGATGAGAGATATGTTAGGCACACACCTAAACATAATAAGGACAATGTACATCAGTCTAATAGCTAACATCAAATTAAATGGAGAGAAACTTAAAGCAATTCCACTAAAATCAGGGACAAGGTAAAGTTGTCCACTCTGTATCCCTTCAATATAGTACTTGAAGTTTTAGCTAGAGCAATAAGACAACTAAAGAAAATCAAAAGTATTCAATTGGAAAGGAAGAATTCAAAGTATATTTTTCATAGATAATAGAATAGTATACATAAGTGACCCCAAAAACTCTACCAAAGAATTCCTACAACTGATAAACACCTTCAGCAAAATCGCTGAATAAAAAATTAACTACAAAAAAATCAGGAGCCCTTCTTTATACAAATGATAAATGGGCTAAGAAAGAAATCAGAGAAACAATACCTTTCACAATAACCACAGATAATGTAAAATATCTTGGTGTGACTCTAATCAAGTGAAAGACATGTATGACAAGAGCTTCAAGTCTCTGAAGAAAGAAAGTGAATAAGATATCAGAAGATGGAAAGGTCTCCCATGCTTGTGGGTCAATTAACCCGATTTTATTATGTTAATGTAGAATTAACATAGTAAAAATGACCACCTTACCAAAAGCAATCTGTAGATTGAAATTCTTTAGTTTGAAATTCTATAGAAGGAAATTCCCATCAAAATTCCAACACAATTCTTTACAAGCCTTGAAAGAACAATTCTGAACTTCATATGGAAAAAAAAACAAGATAGCTAAAACAATACTGTACAATAAAGAAAGATATGGAGTTATTACTATCCCTAATTTTAAGCTGTACTACAGAGCAGTAGTAATAAGAACTGTATGGTATTGGTATAGTAATAGACAGGTTGATTAATGGTATTGAGTCAAAGACCCAGAAATAAGCCTGCATACCTATGGCCACTTGATTTTTGACAAAGAAGCCAAAACCATACAGTGGGCGGGAAAGGAAAACATTTTCAACAAATGGTCCTGGTTTAACTGGATGTCTGTATGCAGAAGAATGCAAATAGATTCATATTTATCACCCTGAACAAAACTCAAGTTCAAGTGTATCCTCAACATAAAACTGGATACACTAAATCCTATAGAAGAGAAAGTGGGAAATAGTCTTGAACTCATTGGTACAGGAGACAATTTCCTGAACAGAAAACCAATGGCTCAGGCACTAAGATCAGCAATTTTCAAATGGGACTTTTTAAAACTGAAAAGCTTCTGTTAAGGCAAAGGACACTGTCACTAGGACAAAACAGCAGCCTATAGTTTGGAAAAAGCTCTTCACCAATCCTACATCCAACAGAGGACTATTATTCAAAATATATAAAGAACTCAAGAAGTTAGACACCAATAAGCCAAGCAACCCAATTTATAAATGGGGTACAGAGCTAAGCAGAGAATTCTCAACAGAGGAATTGAGAATGGCCAAAAAGCACTTAAAGAAATGCTCAACATCCTTAGTCATAAGAGAAATTATAAAACTGGAAATGAAAATAACTTGGAGATTCCACCTTACACCTGTCAAAATAGTTAAGATCAAAAACTCAAAAGATGGCACATGCTGGCAAGGATGTGGAGAAAAAGGAACACTCCTCCATTGCTGGTGGCATTGTAAACTGGTACAGCCGCTCTGGAAATCAATCTGGTGGTGTCTCAGAAAATTGGAAATAGTTCTAACTGAAGACCCAACTATATTACTCCTTTGCATACACCCAAAAGATGCTCCACCATACCATAAGGACACGTGTTGCACTATGTGCATAATAGCCAGAAACTGGTAAAACCCAGATACTCCTCAATTGAAGAATGGATACCAAAACAAAGTGGTCCCTTTACATAATGGAATACTACCCAGCTATTTTAAAAAGGCATCACGAATTTTGCTGGCAAATGGATGGAACTAGAAAATATCATCCTGACTGAGGTAACTCAGAGTCAAAGAACATGCATGATATATACTTACTTATAAGTAGACTTGATATCCCAAGGTTGGAGGGTACCCAAGGAAGACTTCCACCCTTTCCTAAGAGAAGGGGAAAGGGGAGGAGTTGTGTGAGTGGAGGACAGAGAGGAGGGGTGAAGCAATTGGAATGTAAAGTGAATATATAAATTAATCAAAAAATTAAAATGATTATTAGATAGATATACTCATACATACGCATAATATAAATATATAAAATTATGTATATATATCAATTAAAAACTCAAAAGTCCATTTTTCATTTAAGATTTTCCATTTATTCTCTGCATTATTGTTGAATTGTTTAGAGCAGATTATTGCCTTACATATAGCTGTAATCAAGAAAACAAATCTGCTTTATATAAGTGATTAATTTTGTAACCATATTTGGAATTTGAGAACTTATTTGGAGGGTTTAGCATGGGAGTGCAGCTACTCGTAAACCCCTGACTAAAGGCAGCTCCTTCTCTGGTCTGGGAAGCAAAGTCATCCTCATCTACCTGCCATAGAGTTCACAGCTTTAGGGGTGACAAATATGAGACTCTGAAGGAAACACCAGCCTACAAATCCAGACTAGCTGTATCAGCCCTAGTAATAAATGGAGTGACAGATCTCACAGTCAGATACCTCTCACAGTCCCTATTTTGAATTTGACAGAATCTGCTTAATTAGTTTTATTTTTATTATTTTTATATTTTTAACCCACAGAGTCTACCTACTCATAATTACTAAACATCGTATCAAAATAGGAATATAGTAAAGCACAAGGATTACATGAACTAACATGAATATGTTAAGTTTAAATGCATAGATATAAAAAGTGCTTTATAAACTATAGATTGTGTGTAAATGCTTTTCTTTGTTGGCAATATGTCAATTCTTGATACTTGGAATCTGTCAATTTGGTCTTTTGTCTCCCTTAGAGTTTTAAAGCCCATTTCTCTTTAGACAAGAGTATCATCACGTTGCAATTGAAGAACAAAATTATACACATTTTAGACACACCACTGGGTAATCAGCTTCCTTCAGAAAGATGTTTTGGTGTGATAATGAAAACATCTTAATAACTGAAATTATTACCCACTGAGTCAATCACCATAATGTCCCCAAACAGATACTTTTCCTAGAGTGAGGAGCAGCAGCCTTTCAGCTGATGCCTCTTAAGAAAATGTCAACCCTGTCTCGAAAAATCAAAAAAAAAAAAGACATAAAAAAAATGTCTACAAATGTTGAAGGGCCATTATTTCCCTTCTCTGCCTCTTTCGCTTCCTTCTTGCCCCATCTTCCATCTGCTGCCCTCACATTTTCATTCTCCCTTGCCCTTTTTCCTTCCTTTCTGTCTCCACCTTAAGACCACGTTTGAACTACTAATATTAAACACACAGGACACTTGCGATTTTCTCTTCCATGTCTCTGCTTTTGTGAATCTGTATTTAAATAGTACCATTAAAATCACTCACCTTAAAAAAAATACTTCTTGGTCTTCATGGGGTCCCCAACAACTAGATCAGGGACTTACCTGTCTATGGATGCTGTGCCCCCTAACTGAGCTTTCTTGTCTGACCTTAGTGGGAGGGGATATACTTAGTCCTTGAGGTGCCAGGTTGGGTTGGCTCTCCAGGAGTGACCTTCCCCTTCTCAGAGAAGAAGGGGAGGGGAGAGGGGCTGTGTGAGGGGGAACTGGGAAGAGAGGGGCTTCGATTGGGAAGTAAAGTGAATAAATAAATAAATACATGGAAGAGAATCCTGCCTTGACATTTTAAAATGACGTATTTTTAATTTGTAGAGTGTTCCAACTGCACATATGTCTATATACCATTGTGTGCAGTGCCCACAAAGGCATGGATAGTGTATTAGAACCCCCTGAAACTGGAATTACAAATGGTTGTGAGCCACTGTGCAGATGCTAAGAGTCAAATTCAAATCCTCTGGGAGAGCAGCCAGTGTTCTTAACCACAGAGCCATCTTTCCAGCCCCTACTTAACTTGTTAAAACTAGATTCTATTCTCAGAAAAACTAGCACAAAAAGTGTATGTGCAACTACCTGCATGCATGCACTGAAGTTTGCTGCTGAGATAGCCTGAGGTAAAGATTTTCACATAACAATAGCTCCCCACTTTTCTCAGAAATTGAACCTAGCATATATATGCAATTGGCTATTTTATTTTGCAACACTAAGATATAAATTACCTGTGAGTTAAAGAGTTTAATAATTTATTTCTTTTATTACTTTTATTTTTTTTATAGTCCAGCTTTTTGCCTTCCCTCCAGGTCCCCTTCCCACAGTTCCTCGTCCCATTCATCATCCCTCCTCCCCCCCCCCCCCCCCCCCCCCGTTTTCAAGAGGATATCATGTCTCTGCCACCTAGCCAGGCCTCACCACTCCCTGGGGCCTCAAATCTCTAGAGGATTAGGCATATCTTCTCCCAGTGAGGCCAGACCAGGCAATTCTCTGGGGTATATATGTCGGGGGCATTGGACCAACTTGTATATGTTGCCTGTTTGGTGGATCAGTGAGAGATCTCAAGGGTCCTGGGTTAGTAGAGACTGCTGGTCTTCCTATGGGGTTGCCCTCCTCCTTAGCTTCTTCTAGCTTTTCCCTAATTCAACCATGGGGTTCCCCGACTTCAGTCCAATGGTTGAGGGTAAGAATCTGCATCTGTCTCAGTCAGCTGCTTGTTGGGACTCTTGGAGGACCACCATGCTAGCGGTCTATAAGCACACTATAGCATCAGTAATAGTATCAGGTCTTGTAGTTACTTGTTTTTATAGCTGATAAATGTTTTGTGTGTTTTACTCATTCTGTTACTAAGGTTGCCAAAACATCTTACTAAGATCTTCAGAATAGAACATTGATGACAGAGATCTTTTTATTAGTCAATTCATACCTTAAGACCCTAATGAACATTTAGAAAGTCATTTACCACTGTATTAGTTAGGGGGTTCTCATGAGTCACAAAGCTTATAGGAAAAATCTCTATATAGTGAGAAAGAGAATTTATTAGAATGGCTTATTGGCTATGCTCTAGCTAGTCCAACAATGACTGCCTATGAATGGAGGTCCAAGAATCTAGTAGTTGTTCAGTCCCCAAGGCCGGATCTCTCAGTTAGTCTTCGATATGCTGGGATTCTGAAAAAGTAGGCTCTAACACTAGTGATAGAATGGTCTTGGAGCAAGAGCAAGCAGGTAAAGAGAAAAGAAGCTTCTTTTCCTGCTAGAAGAAGGTGTGGTTCAGAATGAAGGTGGATCATTCCACCTCAAAAGATCTGGATTAAAGGTTTATCATCCCACCTCAAAGATCAAGATTAAAAGTAGATCTTCCCACTTTAATGGTTTAATTGCGAAAAAAATTCCCTCACAGGTATGCCCAGTCATTTGGATCTTAGTTAATTACAGATGTAGTTGACAACCAAGAATAGCCATCACAACCACTATAGCAATGCCCTAAAAGACTTGATTAACAAGGATCCACACAGATATTATGTATTCTGGGAAAGAGTGTGTGACCAGGAATATAGCGCAGTGGTGAAGAGCCTTCCTTGTAGATTCAAGGCCCATGGTTCAATTGCCTGAAGTGCAAATGAATAGGCCCATAAATAGTAAGTTTATTAATTAATTCTATAATTCTACTATGTAGATGACTAAGCTGTTTTTAATGATTTATTGACCAGAGGATAAATACATAGTGGGGATCCCTTTGGACTCAGTGATATTGCTTGAAAGTTCCATATCTTCTTAAAGTACTTATGTATAATATAATATAATATAATATAATATAATATAATATAATATAATATAATATAATATTTTTGTTTTGAAAGATTTTCCATTTTATCAGGATCTAATTATTCAGTGTTTCAATATGCTTTTGAGTTAGATTGCCTTCCAAAGAAAAATTATTTACAAATAATATATGGCCCAATATTCCCAAAGACAAAAATATGATCCTTTGTATATTTATCATGAAAAGAAATTATGTATGTTCAATCCATAGTCTAGAGTACAAATATTTATGTTTGTGTACACAGTTATCATTCTTCCTGTTTCCCTGGGTGTGTATGCCCATGTGTGTTTCTATATGCATACTGAGACATAGCGATAGATATTCTATGACATATGTACATACAGTTATATGTCATAGATATATCATGTCATAAGCAGTACATACATAACTGCTTAAATACCCCTTAAAACTTTAAAGGATCAAATGAAGTATATATACAATAGTGCAAAGTTAAAATTAATATTCAGTCATAGCTAGTTAATAGCTCTAACTCTAAACAGTAACAAGACTACACTAAGAGCAAATGAAAGATCCTCCCTAATCATGTGTCATTGGGTAACTGCAGACATATTTGTATGTTAGAGTTTCTCTGAAATCAGACTTTCTCCAAGTTTAGATATGGACCAATACCTTGTACAGGAAAGTAAGAAAATTAATCATAGAAAGAGTAGTGGTATTGGGGGTAGTGGCACACACCTACAATCCTCCAAGTAAGAAGGCTGAGGAAGAAGAATCGTGAGTTCAAGATGTTTGTTACATGGCAAATTCTAGACTAGAATGGACTTTAGGGTTGGAAAATCATCTCAAGACAAACTAGATAGCCCAAGGACCTAGGCTAAACTAGAGTAAAACTACATACTACTGTTGAACAAGAAATAGTATCAATAAATGACTCCTGACGACATTCTGCTACACTCATAGATCAGTACTTAACTGCCATCAGGTGGAAACAAATAAACTCACAGCCAGTCAATATGCACGTGAGAGACCTTGGATAGCCCAGAATGTGGGATGTCTCTATCTAATCCCTTCCTGCAGGGCTCAGAGAACCCTGGGAAATTAGAGGCATAAAGAGTGTAAAAAAGAGAGGGGATGGGGAACACCAAGAACCTAAGGTCTCTAAATCAACATGAGCAAAGCTCATATGAACTCACAGAGACTGAGGCAGGATATGCAGGGCCTGCCTGCATCGGTCTGTACCAGATCTTTGGCATATATATTATGGCTTCTAGTTTAGTGTTTATATGGCATTCCTGGGTGTGCACTGTCAACCAGTGAGTCTCTGATTCTTCTGCCTTCTTTTGGGCTCTTTTCCTTGTTTGTTTTTGTCTACTTCCACTGTGTTCATTTTTGTGTTATCTTATTATAGTTTTTTATTATTATCCCTCAATAGCCTAGTTGTTTTCTCATAGGAGATAGAAAGGGACTGAATCCAGATGGGGGGTGGAGGTGGTAAGGAAGTAGGAGGGATAAATGGAGGAAAGACTGTAATCAAGACATACTATGTGAAAAAAAAAACTATTTTCAATCGCAACAAAAATAAAAAAGAAAAGCTGGCATTTTATGCTATTGTTTGAGTGAAAATTTAAGTTTCTGTTCCCTGTCTCTAGCTTCATTAGAATGTAACTAACAAAAATTATAGGCACTCAAGGTAAAAAGCAAATAAAAATTATAATAAAGTATTAACAAAAACACAAATGAAAAAATAGAACTAAGTAGAGGGAAATGTTTGAAATCACATTCATTTGAGCATATTCCTCAGTAATAGAGATTAGAGTTACCATTTGTTTTATTTATAACATTTTTGAGAAATTTTAGACTTGCCTATTATTCAGTGTGAATCAATAAGTCCATTATATTAAACTTCATATTTTGGAATGAGTTTCTTAATTTCCTGGGCCTGTGTTTCAAAATTTCCTCTTTGTCTCCTTTTGGATATCAGATTGACTGTATTTAGCACAGCATAGAAGTGACCAAGGCTCCCAGATGGGTCGCCACTAGGGATCTGAGATAACAGCTGTCCTCTGTTGCCCTAGTCTTTTTTATAGTTTTTGCAAAAAGTAATTAAAAATGAAAGCAGTTAAGTAACTTTAAATTCTAAATCATCAAATTTTCTGCTGTGGTTCACAAACTGACTGCATTACTTATTATTTGGTACTCCAAATGCATGCTGTTTAGAGATTAAGATTATGAAGAGACTGTGGGTGTGATTCAGCATTATACAGCTTGTAGAATTTAAGAGACCCTCTATCCAACTCCCAGGACTTCCAAAAAGTAATCATACAGATGGAACAGGGGAGAACACAAGGAAGGAAAAGTGATTGGCATGCAAGTGTAAGAACTATCATTCAGTTCCCTACACAGATTCAGGGTGACAAAGAGGCACATCTGGAATCCCCGTGGTCAAAGAAGATCCAGGGAGTTCCTCAGAGCAAACTGGCTATCTAGAAAAATCAAGCCAAGTACTGTCTTTAAGGAGAGATCCTGCCTCAATATAAAACATTGTAGGAAGATCAAGGAAGACCCTTGGCATCAGCCTCTGTATGCACACAATAACACATAAACATATATATTCAAAAATTATAGAGGTATAAACTATATAACTCTACATAATTCCTTATAACTCCCCATTAAAAGCCTATACAGTACTAAAATTTTTCATCACTATCGTCTAAGCATGCTGCTGGGGATGGGGATTTTAGGGAGGACAGTGCTTATTTTGTCCCTATAGTCAATCACGTTACTAGGTGTTATGATTTAGGGTGAACTTCTATCATAAGCACAGAAGTAAAATGGATGTGTCACTAACAACATCACTGTGCAGCACTTGTCACACTGAGCAATGCCTAGCATAGTCCTGGCTCTTACCGCTGTGACCAAATACTTGACAAAAAAAAAAAAAAAAAAAATCTTAAGAGACAAAAGATTTATTTTAGTACATTATTTCAGAGCATTTGGCCCATAGTTGCCTGGTTCCTTGTATGCAGACAGAATATTATAGAATCTGGATGAGGCAAAAGAAAGCAAGTAGGCACCAGAGACAAGATAGCGCCAAGGACCTTGCCAAAGTAAACAATTGCCCCCAGTGAGACATTACCAGGACCACATGAGACTGTGATGTACTGGTTGTTATGTGGAAGTCTGGACAGGCTTATTTGACTTTCTCCTTTGTCTTAGTCAGGGTTTCTATTCCTGCACAAACATCATGACCAAGAAGCAAGTTGGGGAGGAAAGGGTTTATTGAGCTTACACTTCCACGTTGCAGTTCATCACTAAAGGAAGTCAGGACTGGAACTCAAGCAGGTCAGGAAGCAGGAGCTGATGCAGAGGCCATGGAGAGATGTTTCTTACTGGCTTGCTTGCTCTGGCTTGCTCAGCTGGCTCTCTTATAGAACCCAAGGGCACCAGCCCAAAGATAGAACCACCCACAAGGGGCCCTCACCACTTGATCACTAATTGAGAAAATGCTCCACAGCTGGATCTCATGGAGGCACTTCCCCAACTGAAGCTCCTTTCTCTGTGATAACTCCAGCCTGTGTCAAGTTGACACACAAAACTAGCCAGCGCATCCTTGTTATCCAGTCTGTTTCAGTGGTTGCCAAAATATCATGTATAAAGGAGTTACTGTATCTGGTTGTATTCAGTTCATTTCAAGGGTAATTCTGCTATGTGTGTATTCACTGGGTTCCCTTTTTCTATAACATTTTATATTTTAAGCATATGATAGATGACACTTCATTATATTAAATAAATATAAAGACAGTTCTAGATATAGAGTAGATATTGAATAGATGAGCTTTAAGCAGTTGACCTTCCTACTTCATCCCAAACTCAAATAATCTTCACTCTCTCAAATGAGTTTATTTTTCTATAATTCTTACTCTGTCAATGATTATTTGCTTTCGTTTAATTGGAGATGCAGCTACTGTTTGCCTTTTACTGTTTCCATTGAAAATAATAAAAATTATTCCCAGTTAACTGGCAAACCTACCAGCAGGTTTTGTTGTTATATCAGTTTGATAAGAAACTGACACACACACTTAGCATAGGCTCAATATCTGCTTTCGGCAGACATGGGTGCCAAATATGATTAGGTGTTAACTACAGTGGTCGACCAGATAGAAGAGGCCTCTGACCTCATAGTGTTTATCACCCAATCAGATGGGATTCTGCTGTCTGGTGTGTTTCTCAGCAGTCTCTCTAGATTGTTTGAATTTACTCTTTTAAAGATGGCTTTAAATCATTTCACTATTAGTGACTGGTTGACATCATTTCCATGGTGCAAAGAGGATTTAACATGATCACTCTGGCTTTCCTCTGGCAGCTCGTTCAAGCACTTGATTGGAGGACTCGATGATGTCTCTAACAAGGCATATGAGGATGCAGAAGCAAAAGCAAAGTAAGTGACATTTGTTTGGGGGACTTACTTCATCATGATAAAAGGTGGCGTTGATAAGATAGCACCAAATATTTGGAATTCATGTCAAGTGCTCTGGCAGTAAAAATCCGATTACTTAGAAGAAAAAATTAGGCAAGCAATGTACTTGTTACACAGTGTGCTTACTTAATCTGGCTCTTTTCAACATGAAATCCTTTGTGAAGATCAACTCAAGCAGGTAAGTGATAGTTTCAAATTAGGTGTAAACAATTACAATGAAACATGTAACTATCAGATTTAAAATACCTTCCGATGATATTAGATGCTAACTGTTAATTTTTTTACAAGGATGTCTTGCTATAAAACAAAGCTTTGCCAGAGCTTTGGGGCAAAGATTTGATATATTCAAGATTATTTTGAAATGTAATTTAAAAAATGTTAGTTACTTTAGAGAAAAAACAGTGGTCTTCATAATCTCTTGTTTCGCTCAGTACAAACTGGCATTTTATATCCCATAGGACAATAAAATGATTAAATAGATAAAATTTAGTGTTAAGTCCATAGTTCATGTCAAAATTTGATTATCAAATTTGTAGTTACCTAAAACCCAAAAGGAATAAAATATTTTGCTCTAAGAATCCATGAAAATAACATTCAAACTAGGAGTAATATATTAAGAATTATTCTCCATGTTAACCTCTTAAATACACACAGGTGTATAAATAAGATGACTGATGGCCAACCTAAAATATGAACAGCTACTTTAGACTTACAGAACATAGTGTAGCTGCAATATGTATATATATATATATATATATATATATATATATATATAAAAAATGCACATATATAATATTTACATATATTCCCATATCTATGTATGTGAATATTCATAAACATGCTTTTTCAGCCTAAATTCTAAGTGATGGTGAAGTGACAGTGACTGAGACTCTGCTCAGAATCCATTGACTTTGTAGGAGTAGCCATGTGAGGGTTCGTGAATTCTGACCATTCATGGATTCACTTCCTTACACTGTACTTCTAGGCAGTAAGGAAACAAGTATACTAAAACTAGATTCAGACTGTTAGAAGGAAGATTTGGCCATAGTTTGTCACGCTGTAATATCAATCTGAACAAAGATGAGAAGCCTTTGCTCCTGCTTATCACTCTTGCACACGACTCCCAACACTTCTCTCATATCCCCAGTTAGTACTTCTTTAAAGTGGGAGCTAATGCTGCCTTTTAATTGATGACCTTATAGAAAAAGCAATCTTTGTAAATTGCAAAGAGCTACAAAGGTGGGTGACCTTGTTGAAGTAATCTTTGGAAACAATTTAATTTGACAAATGACTCTGAAAATAGATATTAATTATTGTATATATATTATAAAATATTTTACATGAATAAGGAGTTCTTAATTTTATATAAATTTAAGTTATTGTGTTTATATAGCATATCATTAATTTATACTTAGACTAAAAAATACAGATATCTTTTTATAAAACACTAACAGTGTAGCAAAAACAGTTACGGTTAGGAAACAAAGAAATAATAAAATGACGGTCTTCTTCAAGATGCTTCCCAATATGTTTCTTTGACCAGTAGTTTTACCAGCCTATTTTTGGACATCGTGAAACAAACATACAGTCTTTGGGGTATACAACATTGATATAGATATCAATTAGAAACTGATCACAGTAATTAATCCAATTAGCTCATCTATCACCTCACAGAAGTTACTCTTTTATAGGTGGTGAATTGGTCAAATTTGGACTAAATTAGTCACTGTCCTAATCAATAACCATAGATTTGATGGGAATTATTGATTTGGTAAGCCATAGATTGGGTCAACAACCAGAAGGGATTAATCACTAGTCAGATTAGTCACCAATTAAATCAACTATTCACTGGACCAAACTTGGTTATAGAGGCCTCTGATTAGATCAGCTACTAATCTGATAAAGGCAGATGAATAGACCACTATTCAGATATCCTGCTGATTGATTAACTGCCTCAGAAGATACTTTGTGTTAGCAAATTTCATTCATGATTACATTTTTCTTAAATTGCCTGGTTATTAAGACCAAGTTAGGTATTCTTAATCATTATGTATTTAGAAAGTATTAAAAGTTTGATTCAAAATTAAACCCCTGATCTGAATTCTAAAAAGAACAATAATAAGTTTATTCCTTGAAATTGTTTAATAACAAATGTTAGACTAGTTGTGATGCCTTTTACATTGTTAACACTTTATATAGTGCTAATTAATATGAAGACATAGCAAGGTGTCTGAAGTTATAGCCATCCCTTAATCAGATGTCCTTAACTTGGAGAAAGCTAACTATAAGTTTCCTCAGGGTAAGCTTTTCACCTGCACGGGCAAGCTTCAACATATGTGTTTCCACTGTTGCCTCTTTCTTCCATTGGTCTCCCCTTAAATACATTTTACATTTACTTGCTATTGAAGGAACTTTTAAAGGTTCACCTGTGCAGTAAAAACTAGGTACATCCTGTAATTGGTTTACATTCCCTGGATGAGTCTGTTAATTCCTTTGCATATCTATATAGACCATGAAGCCCAGAGCATGCACAACGGAGGTAAAGATTAAACTCCACTGTGTAAACTCTATTGTTTTCAAAGTTCCCTTTGGTTTTGCAAAACTCATGAAATTTCAGGCTAATATTTCTTAAATCCCCATTAAAACGATCATGTTATTTACCCATGTAAAATAATCATTTTTCTATGTCTATTCTTATTTGGGGAAGGAGAGATAAAACAGGAGTGACTTTAATAACTCATTCCTTTGGGATACTTAACACTCAGAGGCGAGGAACTCATTACCAATTTAGCTAACACTCAGTGGCAGACTGATTACCCCAACTGCACATGCTATGCTTTGAAAACCTGCACCAAGAATGCAGATCAGACAAACAGTCCAGAAAATTGGCTTGAAAGAAACACCTTGTTGAAAGGTTTGCAAAAACTGTTTGGCTGAAGGCACTGTGTCTTCTGCCTGTCCCACAATACACCTTTTCTTAATTAATTTTTGATAGAAACTTTACTTTCATGGCATGTTTTCTAATTGCTGATAATCCTGACTAAACAAAGACTTTGCTTTGTAAAATATGAGTTATGGCCACAAATATTGGGGGAAACAATGTAATATTAAAATTAAGGATCACTGGCCATCACTTAAAATATAAAGTAGCATCTGTAATATGTCCATATCATTTTTGCTGCAAGGACACTCATTCACTTGATAACAAGCATTTATAGCTTCACTTAGTGTGAGTATTACAGTGTGCTATATAATGTGTGTAACTAAAATAAAACACATTTATAATACTATGTAATATCTTGTAGTTTGAAGGAAAACCAATATATAATCAGTAGTTGTTTTCACCCCATACTTTGAAGTTACGGCGATTATTGTCACATGTCTTTGAATATCTTACCTCCATCCATGTGTAAGGCTTGTCTTTTAAAATCATGGCTGTCCATAAATATAAAAGTAAATGTTTTATTTCATTATTTTGAGTCTTTTGGCAGAAGAGTCTATTTATTAAATAGCATGTTTTATATTTAGCATATCATCAATGTATTTGCTGATATACATTATACTCAGACACAGACAAAAGAACTCTTTTTTTCTAAATGAAAAACCATAATTTGTATATAGTACACACATACATTCAATTTAGCTTATCATAAAAACCTTTACAGCAAAAAATTATACTCTTAACAGGGTTCACCTTTGCCATCATTACATTCTCAGGGTGAGAGCATAAAGCGGGCAAAAACTGTAATGCTGTTTTTATTTATAATAAGCCTTATTTTTATTAAAATGTTTTATACCTTTACTTTTTATAAAAATAATATGACAAGATAGAGAAAGAAAAAGAAAAACCAACCAAGCAGACCCAACATGTGCTCCTAGCTGCCTTTGTGTTTTTCTGACGCTGACATGTCTCACACATTGTTTTTCTCCATTTGACTTTACCACATTACCAACATACTTGAGCATTTTCTGTTCTGCTTACATCTTTGCAGTACTGCCTGCAAACATGGTGAATGAAAACTTACATCTCTAGATTGACTCAAGATAAAGCCTTACTGATTCAATCCATTCTTCTTGCGAATATAAGTTCTCAATCACTTCTAAAAGCAGAACACCAAAAAATAAAACCTCAGCCCATAGCCAAAGCCACTTTACCAATGCCAAAGCATAGTCCATCCAGCTGTGCAAATTGCTCTGTCATGCACTGATAGAAAAGTTGCAGTACTGTAGACCAGCGGGTCCATTTGCCACCTGTTCTATCCTGCTGTCTTTTCGTGAAGTCTGAAGGATTCATATCTAGGTACTTCCACTGAGACACTCTAATAGCTGTATCAATAGATTGATGTATGCATTTAGTTTCAGTCTATGTTGATGAGACCTAATACTGTTCTCCATGAGAACTTCATCATTATAAAAGCCCACGTGAAATATGGACATTCTTTATAACCTAATGTCACCTGTTATATAAACCTAGACTCCTTCTGATAACCCATATTCCCCCATGTACTGGCCTTACCCATATTCATTCATTTCTTTATATACATTGATTTATTCAACAGATTACTCTCTACATGCCTATACCCCACCCCACCCCCATAAAATAGTGACTAAAATACACATTTTTTGCTTTCCTGATATATTTCGTTCAGTGTGAAAAAGACTAACATTGTGACAAGACTTCAAGGATGAAGTTGCATTCTCAATACATTCGAACTGAATCCTGAGTAATTAGTGGATGCTAGGTAGGCATTAATTGAAATGGGCTAGGCAAAGATGTACAGAGAGAATTTCAGAATAAGGAGTATTCAAATGGCAACTAAAATATAGAAAGAACCAGTGAAATGGACAATAGGCAGAACATGAATCTATGGATTGATTCTTGAGAAATGTAGCTTTTAAAAGTCTAGAGAAACAATCAAAAAAGTTTACAGAGACATGAGAGGTAGAAGGGAAAAACAGATGTGTCTGCTGCATGGAGACCAAGAACAGAGGAATGAGTCTTAGTCCTTTGGGGTTGCTATGCCATAATGACAGAACAAGAAGACAAAAGTCACCAGAACCATATCAGTTTACTTCTATGCCTTGTTCCCTAAATGAATATTTTGACTTTTAGGGAGAGATTGTAGGGCTTGTTCAAGAGAAAACCATTAAGTCAACTCATCTTTTAGACAGGAGATTTTTCAAAATTAACAATAGGCAGTATGGTGGAACAAAAGGACTCCAAAGGAGAGTTTCTGCCTTGCAGGATAAAGCAAGGTATGTCCTGCTTTGAAAGATTTCTCAGGAAATAAGGAGGTCTTGTGCAGCCAGGAAGCAGGCTTAGTTTATCTGTGACCTAGGCTACATTACTAAAATATGGAAGCAGGATATATCTGACTCATAATACATGGCAAGGGTCACTCTTTATCTGAGTAAGGAAGTTGGGCTTGGTTAACATGTGATAATGATATGTGGACCTTGTTTGGTCCACTTATCTGACCACTAGACACTGAGTGAGTTCTGCTTACAGCCCTCTCTGATAATTTGGACTTCATTACCCGAAGATCCTGAGTTCACTAACAGGATCTATATAATAGATTCACATCACACAGGCAGAATAATTAAACAAAGAAAAAGAAAATTAAGGCGAGGAAGGAAAACAAAACAAAGATGCGAAGCAGAGTCTATCTATCAATGTATGAGAAAACAATAATGTACAAAACCATGGCAGGTACCAGAGATCTGCCTTACTGTCACTAAACACTAAGACAGCATGCCACCTCTCTGCCTCACACCTCTCCCCACCCCCTGGCACTTTGAAAGAATTAACTAGAATATTGCACCCATGTGGACCAATCCCTCAACTTTTTTGTTGAAATAATCCTATTCTCATGATTAGCGTTCATTGATTTAAAGCTCCCTTTCTGTTTACAAGCTCATTTACAAAAGAATGTTTTCGTCTGTTTGATAATTTCCCAATTACTTTTGGTGGTGAGCCTTGTTGCTTGACACAATTGTGACAGCAAGGAAAGATGGCCTCTCCTTCCACTTCATTAGCGGAGATGGCCTTTAGTTGCTCAGTCTGTTTGTCATAGGGAGGTTGCTGCTGTTTCTCCTTGCTCTCTGGCATCAGAACTTCCTCGGGCCTTTGATCATTAACTCATAAAATGCCTTTAGAGGCACAAGAGGCCATGCAAATCAGAACCCAGGGCTGGATTGCTTGGTATGCTGTTTTGAAATGCCCTTGGTGTCATCTGGCATCTAATAAAAATATGATGCTCTTTTGAATATGTGCTCTTTTGAACAGACTTTGGAATTTGGGCCCTTTCCCTCCTCCTTTTTTATTAGATTTTTTTTTCTCTCAGGCCTCTAGGAACAAAGATCTCAGCATTCCCACAATCTTATCAACAATTTACTTTAAACAACTCAGCCTTGATCTAGGCAATTCTCAGGGAAATGGGCCTAGAAAATTGTTTCTTCCCCTGTGGAAAAAATTCAAGTGAGCAATATCCTACTCCCAAATGAGAACACCACACTGATTAAAGAACCGTGCAAATGGCCTTGTGAACTAGTCCTCGTGAACTAGTCCTCAGACCAGAACTGGAACTTTCCAACCATGTGCAGGTTGCGCTGACAAAGGATAGTTCCAGAGTCTGGCCATCAAATTCTTTTTCTATTTTATCACAGAGAAAATGGTAGGAAACAAGAAAATTTGGAGCATTTTGCCCTGAGGTTGGTTTTTAGCCTTGCAAGAGCTATTTGCTTTTGAATCCCAGCAGTATGTGTTGTCAGACTAAGAAGGAAGGAATATAGACTAGTTCCCAAGACCACCAATATCTACACTGATACTTCGGTGTGACTTGAGGTTTCAAAGAACATGATGTAAATTTCTCTCTAATTGTGAATCAGTCACAATGAGTCTGATGCAGTTGCATCTTTAGAATGTGATTTCAACCTAAAACTACTTGGCCTCACTTAGAGACTTTTGATCTAGTTCATTTTTAAAAATTTAAAGCTCTCAAAGGCCATTTGCTAATTTCTTCAGCACTCTGCCTGTCTTTAAGACTCCCCAGGTAGCAAGCCATTATAGACGGGAATCCCAGGATGTCCTTGCATGCAACCTTTTCTACTTAACAGAGAGAGTACTGAAGATAACTAAGACCCTAACTCTATTTACTTGCTTGAGGAATACATACAAATTATTGCATTGCCACCTCTCTTCATTTTTTTTCTAAAAAGTTACTGCCAATCAACAAATGAGTGGATGGACTGAGTAGAGAGCTTCCAAGCAGAGAAGCACAAATGGCCGATAACTATTTCTAAAAATGTTCAGTCTCCCTCGCCAACAAGAAAAGTACAAATTAATACTACCTTGAGATAGTACCTCACCCCAGTCACAACGGCTGTCATCAAGAAATTTGACAGCAGATGTTGGAGAGGATGTGAAAAGAAGGGAAGCCATATATTTGTACGGCAAATCAAGACAGCCATATGGGAATCCATTTGGAGATTTTTCACAAACATTAAAGATAGACCTACTATATGACTAGCTATTCCACTCCTGGACATATAATCAGATAACTCCATACCCTGCTATAGAAATATTTGCACCCCTTCACTGTGTTTATTTCTGTCTTTTTTTTTTCAGTATAGCACAGAAATGGAATCAACCTAGTTGTCCATCCACATATAAGTGGATAAAGTAAATGTGATATATTTACTTTAAAAGGGGTTAGTTGCTATTACTATTCAGATCTCAAGAAAATGCAGGATTGACTTAAAATGTTTAATATTAATCATGGTCATACAGTCTTTAAAAATGCATGTCTTAATCTAGACATTATTGCATGTGTATGTATATATGTATGTTGGTGTGTGTACATCACAACATAATAAGTAGAGGTTAAATATTAGGGATGTGGAAGGAGTAATTCAGAAAATGAGCACAAGCTATGAAAGAGGATATAAAGTTAATTGTTTTCCTAGTTCTAACTCTTTCGTGAATTTTTGTTAGAGGATAATTGCAATCAAATATATTTGATAATGAAATTATTCAATATGAGATTCCACAGCTTCTTTTAAAAATGGCTTCTCTAATTATATAGAAGTTTAATGAGATGTAAACTTTGCAACTGGTTAATTGGAGTATGTGGGTTTTTTTGTTAAGTTTTCATTTAAAAGTATTTTTGAAAGATTATAATTAAAAGGAAAACAGACTTAAGAATCAACAAATAGCTATGAGTGTTTTTTGAACAGAAAGTTATATCCCTTTCCTCTTCTAGTCTTTAAGTCTTGCCACAGTACTTACACTATTTAAAACATTTATATAAAAAAATCAGGTTGATTTGCTTGCAGTTAGTTGTGGTAATTCAGAAGAGTTAAATAAATTAGCCCATAGAAACAGAATTTCTCATTTTCACCATTATGCATAGAATTTATCTCTTTCTGATGAAATTTAAATATGATAATAAGCTGGGCTATCTTTCAATAAAGAACTATTAGAAAATTATAGAGTACTTTCAAAACTAGAAAATGTTATGGTAATATTTGCCCATGAATCCTTTCAGAGAGAAATCATTTTTAAGTAATGACTTAAACGGCGGCACAAACCAGTTTTGATACGATGAACATAATATTCGATATTAATTTACATTTTTAAGTTGTTACTTGAAAACGACAGTGTATAGAATTGGAGCATGGCTATTGTTCAGAGCCATTCGCATGAGGCACACCATTTGCCTTCCTTGCATAAATTACAGGAATCAATCAGCTTTATAAAATACATCCATCACTTCAGGCACCAAGCTGCTCCCTTTTTCATAAAACATGCACAAGTCTGATTTCTCTAGTTTTCACACTTGGAGCAAGCGTTTTAGATCCCTCAACAAGTTACTGATTGAGTACATTGGATAGTTGTAATCCCAATGTCCTTGAAAAGGAAATAAAACAGCTTCTGAAAAATATTGACTCTGAGACCAGTTTCACTTTAAGGGCTTGGAAGAGTCAGGTCTAGAAGCAATTCCCCATTGACTGTTTGTTTATATGTTTTAGAAATTTTTCTTTAGCATACTATGCCTGTTCTGGTAATAAACTTGATTTACAGAAGAGTCAATTTCACTCAGAGTGTGTTTTCCTAAACCAGATTCTCTGCTTATCACATTACAGTGGAAATTATTCATGTAGACTCAGGTTTCTCACTCAAACCTGTTAACTTTATTATAAAAACAATTAAATAAGCGATGAAGAATATGCTTAGGTTGTCTGTCAACTTTGAATTTTAAGTAGGCTCAAAAGTTTTCCAGCTGTCTCAAAAATAAACGGCCTTCCACATCTACATGAGCAGAGACCAAATAATAGACAGGACTTTTGACAGTATAAACTAGGAGGTGATAGCAATCTTTTTCTTCAGGAAACTTTTTCCAACAACTTAACATTAGTATTTTCTGTTGCATTAACATGAGTATCAAAGAAATAATTTCACATGCTAGCACAAGTTGTGGAGTCAAGATGAAGTTAAAGAAAGCAGAGTTACCAGAGAAATGTTGAATTATATTAATGCACATTTTGACCAATATACAGAAATGGTCCACATGGTTACATGACCCAGAGACATGGGTCTAGCTGTAGAGAGTTTCTGAAACACTACAGTTTTCACATAATGAAAATACTGCACAACAATGCATGCTTTAAGAACACATTCTGTGAAGACTCACACATGCCTATAGTTATGAAGATATGACTGTAATACCTTGATTATTAAACATAAGCATATATCATTAACTATAACTTAAAAAACAACTGCATTTTTCAGTGTCAGTTTCTCTGGCTCATATTTGGGATCTCAAAATTCAAAATAATTTTTTCTCTGAAAAGTACACATGCACTTAAAAACCAAACAGATAATATTTAAATCAGAGAGCCTTAGACCAATGTCTCTCTGTTTTACTAAAGGCGAAGCATATTGTCTAACTTACATAATTTTTCCTTTACATAAATAGTTATTTAAATGCATTTACATAATATTTTTTAAAAATACTTTGCTTTTCTAATGGTGCCAATATTTAAGTAAATAAAAAACCAGGAAACTCGTTTTATTATAGTATCATAAGAATCTGCCAATATTTGATCATGTACAAAGTATTAAAATAGTTTAAATTTTATTTTACAATTTCTCATGATGTGATGAGTAGAGTTTTGAGATTGGATCACTGTTGTCAGATAACTCATTACATTATTATTTAATTCACATTACCAACTACTTTCTAATTCAGTCGTATTTACCTATCAATCCTCATCATGTAAATGTAATAAGTCTCAAAACCAGTATGACTTGATATATTTATTGATAAGCTTACTTTATAAGCCAGCCCTCTGACGTTATTTGTAATTGTAGAATGGCCACAACTATCTCCACTAGGCCCATTTCAGGCTGGATAATTCCAACCTTTGAAAGTAGGGAGAATGTCTTGTAGAATGCAGGGTGTTTAACCACTGACCTTTGTCTATTGCATGTCAGCACTGTATCATAACCCTCAACTCCTGAGACACAGTGATACTTCTAAGCATTACCAAGTAGACACTGGGCAACAGAACAGAATAATAGGGTGTTGCACTGAAAACTTACTATTAATATATACAGGAAGAAAAGATATTCCACTTCCAACAGAAATGTTTAACTTCAGCAATAGTGTTACATCAGAATTGTAAGACTTTCATTTTCAACTTGAAAATGTATGATGGGACATATAATTTGCTAGATTCTGGTTCATTAGATGCTGAATCTTAGGGTTTAAGATGTCAGCATTGATAGATTAGCTGATGCTAGAAAAACAGTCTCATTTTAATTAAGTGCATTGTTGACTGTCATTTTTTTTCTACCTGGATATTATTCACTGTAATAGCCTCAAAATGTAATTACTTGGTATAATGCAATGAGTTTTCGTTACATTCATATAATTTCTTGGGTTATAATTTCAAAACCTGGCATCATATTGAGAAAGAAAACATGGAAATAGATTTACATAAACTGAACACCTACTATTACATTAATAATATAATGCAATTGCATATTGGAAATTGAATGTATTACAGAAGAGAATAGGTTACCGGCAAATAAATAAATAAATAAAGGTGCTTTTTGGAGACCGAAAGATACATACTTAATGAGCCTTTTTAAATAGTTCAAACAGATGCGTTTTTGCATTACACATTCTATGGACATGTTTTATTAACTTTTAGAAATAAAGGGTATGGGTGTCTTTAAATTCCTCCTTTGTAATAATGTCTAGCTACAGATTTCACCAACACAATGCCACACTGTCATTCTACCACGTCCTGACCTGATCTAAATTTCTTATCTTATAAGAGCTATTCTGGTCAGTTTCACTTCTTTCTAATTAAAGAAACAGCCAGAAACAACTATGGATGCTCAGTCTCACCATTGCATGAGTTTCTGATACTTGTTCTTTGATGAAGAACAGGAACATAGTGAAATGTTTGTGGAAGAAAACAATCAAAGGTGACATAAGACTCTCAAGCTGTCAAAAAGACCACGAGGAGACTAAGAAGTTAGTCCTGTATCAGTTTTGTTCCCCATGGCTTTGAAAAAAAATAACAAAACAAAAAACAAAGAAGAAAAACCTGGCAAGAGCAACTTAAGGGAGAAAGGACTTACTTGCGTCACTATTCTAGGGTATACTCATCACTGTTGGAAAATCAAGACAACAGAGACTTAAAGCCATATCCTCAGTCAAAGGAAATAAATGCATGTTAGTGCTCAATTCACTTTAAAAAAACTCAGGATTCCCTGTCTAGGGTAAGGTGACACCCACTTTTAGGCAGGGTCTTCCTATGTATATTAATAGAGCTAAGACAATCCTCAGAGATATGCCCACAGGTCAACTTATTGTTGACAGTTACATTAAGACTCCTTTTCCAGCTGAGTCTACACTGTGAAAGGTCCACAGTCCACACTAAACATCAGAGTACCTGCAGGGTTTATTATAAAACAGAATTTTTCAGTGATTTTCAACCCCGGGTTCAAATAAGTAGGATTCACTAAGTTCATTTGGTGGATTATGACCAGCACTTTTACTGTTATTGACCCATTCCTTAGGCACAGGACTATTGCTTTGTGATTTTTTTCATATCTGTATATCATACATATACATAGATTTTTCATGTGCATATGTAAAGGATGGATAGGACAAAAAATGATTTTGTCATGTGGACTGGAGAAGGAAAGTATAAAATGCATAATAAAGGAGCTAAGAGCAGTACCTCTTTCTAGTTGAGACATTTATGATTATTTCATTCTTTAATAAGCAACCGATGTGTCCTAGTTAACTTTGTCTCCAGTTTAACACCACCAAGATTCCTCTGAGAATGGAGTCTCAACTGAGGAATTCCCCAGCTTAGGTTGGCCTGTGGGCATGTCTACTGGGGAATGTTTGTTAACTGCCATAGGATGGCCCAGTCCATGGTGGGTGGCACCATTCCCTAGACAGATGGTCCTGTGCTTTATAAGAAAGCTAGCTAAGCATGAGCCCCACCCAACAAACATATATATATATATATATATATATATATATATATATATATATATATATATATATGTATATATATATATATGACTAAAAATAAGACTTAATTTTTAATAGCTGAATAGTATGCATTGTGTAAATGAACCACATTTTCTATATCCATTCTCTGGTTGAGGGATGGGTAGTTTCCAGCTCTGGCTATTATGAATAGGACTGCTAGGAACATAGTAGAGCATGTGTCCTTATGGTATGGTAGAACATCTTTTGGATATATACCCAGTTGCAGTATAGTTTAGTCTTCAAGTAGAACTATTTTCAATTTTCTGAGGAAGTGCCAGATTGATTTCCAGAGTGGTTGTACCACTTTGTAATCCCATCAGCCATGGAGGAATGTTCCTCTTTCTCCACATCCTCACCAGCATGTGCTACCACTTGTGTTTTTGATCTTAGCCATTCTGAATGGTATGAGGTGGAATCTCAGGGTCATTTTGATTTGCATTTCCCTGATGTCTAAGGATATTGAATTTTTGTTTAAGTGCTTCTTGGTCATTTGAGATTACTCTGTTGAGAATTCTCTGTTTAGCTCTGTACCCCATTTTTTAAATTGAGTTATTTGATATTTTGGACTCTAACTTCTTGAGGGTTTTACATATTTTTGGATGTTAGCTCTCTATTGGATGCAGAGTTAGTGAAGATCTTTCCCCACTCTGTAGGCTGAACTCTATTTAAAGGAGAATTCTATAACTTTACCCATGTCAACTTTTTCTTTCAGTGACAAGCACTTGTGAACTATTTCTGCTTGTAGTCCAATTGGTTATTACTGCCTTTATGCCCCAATCCCTTTCTCTCTCAAAAATAGCAAAAGAATATCTACTGCCATAAAAAAAATCAATAAAACCTCTTTAAACATAGCTACTTTTAAAACATGTACACGTGGATCAAAATGAGTATCTAGTAAGAAAGAAAGAGAAATAGGAGCACACATCCATTGTGTAGATGTTTTCTGCCAGACACTCATGACCATTGCCATCCTACTTGGACATAACAGGGCAAGGGTCACTAGAGTCGGGAGGCTCTAGAGTCCCTTCCACTTCCTAAGAATATATAGAGGGTTTACTGTTTCTGGGAGGAAAAGACTCTTCCTCTGCAGTCTAGTTGTTTGTAAATTTCTAAGATTCCTGTAAAGAATTCTGTAATTATGCTGTTATTTATAAGTAGCCCGAATTAAACTCATTGGTCCACTGTGGGTAGAATTGTTTCTTTCATCTTTTGCTATTCTCTCTGTGGCATATAAATATACCTGGACTGCCCAGGAATCTTCTTATGGCACCTTTCAATAGCTTAAGCACATGCCCATCTAATGATGGTCCATAATCAGGGACTAGAATGTCATTATTGTAAGGAGTAAAGGAAGCTATTGTTCTAAGATTTTTAAATGCAAAGAAATGTAGTAAGCAAAGAGAATACAAAGTAGAAGCTAAGTTCTCTCCTATTGGGAAGCTTAACCTCTAATAAAAAAGCATATCAAATAATGACAATGATGATTGTGGTGCTATTTGGTCAGAAGGGAAATGCTTACTGAGCTCTTAGAAGGAACAGCTCTGTTACTCTAAGAGTTCACCTATTTTTATCAAAATACTATCTTTGACTAGAAAAAGGGAGTTTTAAGCCAAGGAAGAATTTGTAAATTTATTTATAGGTACCTATTAATTATTTCATCTGTAATTTTATAAGATATGGCTGCTAATAACTCTTTAATACAAGAAAATTTTAATCTTTATACTCAACAGGCCACCATCCCCTGCAGGTATACAGTTGTGACTGATAGGGCTGATCATGGTCAGGAGTTTCCTTTACCCTTGACCTTTCAGGACCTGGTGCACTATTTCCTTTTCCTTTGACCTTTCAGGACCTGGTGCACCAACTTTTTTCTCTTTGCAGTTACCAAATTAGGAGACCATTTCTAGGCATTCACATCATCTTAATGAATGCCATTGGTCAGGTTGAAGTTGGATTATGTTTGTCAATGCAAGAATAACAAAAGCACAACCTCATTCTGCATTAGGGGACTATTGCTGCATTAGAGCCAGCTCTTTAGCAACTGTGCTACTTGCATCCTCCTTAGCTCTTCAGAAAATGGGACTTAAATCACATATATGCTTATACTGTGTGCTTATTTCTCTATTTATTGGATTATAATGTCCATTTACTATAAAATATAATCCCTCATTTGCAAAAACTCTCAACAGCCAGAAAATACAAATACTCCAAATTAGTTTTGCTATAGTGGATTTAATAATACTGAAGACCAGGAAAACCACCAAAATCTCATAACCATCTAAATTATAAAATGAAATCTCATTTGTATTCATTATTTCATTCTTTGGATACTGGTTACTTATCAATATAACTTGTACAAGGCAAAGAGCAGTAATTTAATACTCAAATTATAAGAACAACTGAAATATCAGAGAACCTGGAAAGTTCAAATCCCTTCTATTAAAACCTATTATACTGTTATTGAGATAGGGAAATGTGTTTTAGGGCATTTTCTGAAATATTAAAATGCTACATAAATATGACATATTCCTGTTGACTTTCAATGATTATGACTTACTGTAAAAAATAATCACATATAACTGTACATTGTGATGTCTCTTGAGGTTCCTTCATCACAGGGGCTCTCCTGAAGAAATTCTTGCAGATTCATAAACTGAGGCAGGTGTTCTGGTGCAGAACCATCACTTCAGATTGTTTTATTGCTTATAAATAGTGCTGTGGACTTTGCCTTTGATAAAAAACTTACCTCCTGTTTATGTTCAACATGTTGACAAAACAATTCTTAAGTGGCTCAACAAGCTTTAAAAGTCTTGTGTGCTTGGCCACTTTGCCTCTCGCCACCTTAAGTTGATTCTGTGTCTGAGGAAATCAATGGTCTCCCACCAACATTACTTTAAGTGGTTTGATATGCAGTGGTGACACCTGTCTGTCCGTTATCTCCTTTTGTTTTTAAATGATCACCATCTGTTTTCATCCTCCCCTCAATACCTATTAGCTGCATTTCTTCTCTTTAAAAAACTTTAACTTCATCAAGCATAAATTTGATAGGCAGTGTTCTCTGAAACTCCTCCATCTAGAGGGGCAGACAAGCATCCACTCTGCCTTTCCCATTGATGATGTTTGCACACTAAATAATTGGTGCCCTGCTTCTTTCTTGATGACAAGTGAAGTCTTTACATTTTATTTTCTTGCACATTATGAATTCATGGATTTTTATATCTTAAGTATATTTTCAACATATTCAGTAATTTTCTGCTTGAACCTCCCTCGGGTTGGTTTGTTGCTTTCTCTTGACATGACTCATTAGTTGCTTTCTGGGTAATTTAAATGCGGCAGTAATTTAAATGCTCAAATTATAAGAACCACCCAAATGTCAGAGAATCTGGAAAATTCAAATGCCTTCAATTAAAAGCAATTATACTATTATTTCAATAGTCAAATGTATCTAAAGCATTTTCTGAAATGTTAAAATGCTAAATAGATATAATATAGTCCTTTTAGACTTATGTATTCAAAGGATTATGAATATAGCAATAATTAATGTGAATAGTGATGAACTATTTCTTTCTGGGTAGCAAGATGATCTAGATTCATCATGGGCTGTCGCTTCTCTAGTCCTACCCCAGAAAATGTTCAAGGAACCCAGGTTACTTCTATTCAGAAATGCTGCAACAGGGCTTCATCATTTGTAAGCTTTTAATTTGTATATTACTTAACACAAGATGCCTTGCCTCATTCCCATCTGGTCCAAGATGGTAGCTCACAATGTTAGCAGTGATGCTTGTGGTTATATTAGAAAACTTTCCTCATTAAGTGATCCAGTTACTAAATAATTGTTTCTAAAAGTTGCTGCTCTATTTTTTCTAGCACAATTTTCAAATGATTCCATAAAATATACAAACAAAAAGCAATCTTTCTCTGCAACTGGACACCAAATAACCAAATTTCCACATAAATGGTGAAGTTTTTCCAGCTAGAAATAGAATTTCTTGCTTTTAAAAGATTAACCACTGCTGGGTAATGTATATGAGAGGCCATTGTCTACATTTTTATCTGCATGAATAACTAGGACTCATAAAGGAAAACAACCTGATCAGTTTCCATCTAAACTGGCCATATTCTACCATTTTTTTCCCTTCTCTACAGTTTCCATGGAAACAGGATGGTTATGCCAATAAGGAATGGGGCAAGATGGCTGCCTTTAAAACATAATAATCATAGGACTAAATAGTTAGAATTAGAAAGTACTTAAAATTAATAAGATTAATTTTGAGCTCTATAAATAATAGACAGAAAATTAAATATGTGCTTAGCATGTGATATTAATAGTAATAATGCTAAGGCTGCTATTGCTTCCTTAGAGTTTGCAGTTATTTGGTCTCTATCTCTCTGCCTTTAAAAATATAAAACTCACTACTGAAATATTTAGTTGATGAAATTCATTAAAGCAGAATTGAATTACACTGAGATATATCAGTGATAATCAATTAGAAAAACTAATTATTTTATACTTACTGATAATTTTCTAGCATAAAATTATATCCAGGTAATGATATTTTTCACTTTTAAAATGAATATGACAGTACCAACTATTCCAAAGCATCAGACATCTGATCAAGGTAAAAATTGGAATGTATTTTGTAATAATGTAATATGAAATAATTAGCAGAATTTCCGGGGGGGGGCGGTTCCTTAAGGTGACACTATAATAAATTGCAGCAGATATCATCTGCTCCAAACTAAACTTACATGAAGCACTATTTAACAATTAGCTGAAATGAATGGGAAATATCCTGCTAAAATTGCTGCGTACATAGCTTTGTCATGACTACAAAGTAGATTATAGCATGGGTGTTTCTTATTCACAACTATTACCAGTGGCACAAAATGAGAAAATAAAGGCATAGTAGCATACACCAGTCATCCTAGCACCTCAGAGGATGAGGCTGGAGGATATCAGTGAGTTTGTAACTATCTTGGTTTACCTAGAGAGCCCTTGTCTCAAAATTGAGACGGGGTTGGAAGACACATAAACAGAAAAACAGAGGGAGGAAGGGAAGGGGAAGTAAAGATCAAGAGGGAAATTGAGAGGGAAGGAGGGCAGGGAGGTAGAGAGGAAAGGAAGGATGAGAAATGTCAAATGTATTCATTGCTCAAATGACTTCAAGTGTATTTAACGCCTCTGGTCACTTTTGCTGGCTTGGTTTTCCTTTACCCCAACTCAATGCATATGATTTAATCTTTTTATTTTATTTGGAAAACATGTACTATGAAATGATGGCATTTTGTTTTACTATAGATGCGTGCGTTATATATTGATCAAACTGGATTGTAAACATGAAATATCATCAAGTATTTTTAGAATGGTTTGTCTTATTATCCCTTACTATCATTGAGTTGAATCTTTTCCTAAGTAAAAGGATGGGAAAGGTGTGTATTCACTCAAATATCTGCAATGCTCAACCTTCTGTTTAATTTCACTCTGCAAATGCTGTAAGGCATAGTCAATATAGGCTGGATTTACTTATATTCTCCCTCCCCTCCCTCCAATCCTTCCCCTCCCCTTCCCTTCCCCTTCTCCCTCTCCTCCCCCATCCTCCTTCCCCTCCCATTCCCCTCCCATTCCTCTCCCCTCTCCCATCTCCTATCTCTCTCTCTCTCTCTCTCTCTCTCTCTCTCTCTCTCTCTCTCTCTCTCTCTCTCTCTCTCTCTCTCTCTCTCTCCCTCTCCCTCTCTCTCTCTCTCTCTCTCCCTCTCTAGCCCAGGCTGGTTTGGAACTCACTATGTAGCCCAGTCTGGCTCCAGACTCTCTTCAGTACTCCATCCTAGTTTCCCAAGTTCTGGCTTTACTGGCATGAACCATTGTACAGCCTTTTTACCCTTAAAATTATTTTGAAAAGCTTGCCACTTATGGCTGCCACTTTTCTACACTGAGCTAAATCTTCTAAATTTTTTTAAATTTTGTTCTATTTTATTGATCACTTAGAAATAATAGCTTACAAATCAATGTCATTCTTACTGGCTTCTAATTGCAGAATGTCTAAATGATAACCAGATTTTACATTTAATTTGTCTTTAATTAATTATAGGTTAAGTAATTAAATGTTAATGAATTAATTGCCATAGTAGAATCATCTAAATTAAAAACTGACAGCCACTGAGATATTCATTAACAATGTGCAGTTTTCGTGCATATACACTGGGTATAGCAGGGAAATTTCCACCCTTGTGAAAAAACTGAAGAGAAAATGAAAATTGACCTCAATTGGGGTGTTTGAAACCATTGGTTAAACACATTAAAAAAAAAAGAAAGAAAAGAAAACTTGGGCTCACATTTGAAACTTCCTTTTGTTAACATCTTATCTGATGTTACCTGAAGGACATTTTTGGCAAACCTGTAATCCCAAACAAAGATCTTATTCCCTAGAACGTATCCCAAGCAAATGAGGAAAAAAGATTTCATAAAATGAAGTTAATGGAAATTAATTAATATAAAAATTAGAAAAGCAAGGTCCACCAGCTTGGACAGAAGACATCTGAAATCTATATATTTAGCACCATGGAAAGATACTCATTTTAGTTTGATGAAAGCAGGAGTTGTCTAAAGAGACTCCAGGGTGTGTGTTAGGTGGTGGATTAAATGTCGACTTGCTAAAACAGTATTGATTAGAACACTGGAGGTTCTGGGTACACAAGCCCTATTAAGAGTAATCAATAGTAAAAGAAATAAAACTTCCTTATATAAGATCTTCAAAATACTTTACATGAGTGATTCGGTATTTTATAACATCCTTGAAATAATTATGAAAGTGTTATGTTGTGTACAACCACAATGCTTTCCTATAATTATGTGATCGATGTTAATTAAACTGTACACCATGCCCATAGAATACAGCGTTAGCAAAACTATACCTTTAAGTATGCAACCATTTTAGGCAACGGTCCTTTAAGATAATAAGAATACTAGGAAGCACAAAAAAAAAACAAATGTCACACGCATGCTTAGTGTGTGCAACCTCACTGTAACTTTGTTAGCAGTTCATTTTTATAAATTCCTTTCTATTGGTGAAGACATGGGCACAGTGAAATATCTCCCCAACTTGCATAGCTGGCAAGTGAAGTCATAATGTCTAAGAGTCATAGGGAATTCATCACAACATTCATTATAAATCAAGTACTTCTTAAGCTTTTCTGTACATTTGTTTCATTGTCTCTAGGTACCCTGTAGAATGGCAGACAGAATTTCAGAGGACAGAATAGAAGAGTTTCTTTCAATTAGCATTTATTTGTGTGTGTGTATGTGTGTGTGTGTATGCAAATTTGAAACAAGGTGATAGAGAAAGGATAAAATAATGTATTAGTCTTTAATAATAAACTTTGTAGTATATAGTAATATTTATAAATAGAAATTAAACACATATAAACCTGTCAAATCCAAAAAACCTTCTCCCCACTTTAACTTTTCTTTTTTTTTCATTTTCTTTTTTTCTTTTTTTATTCAATATATTCTTTATTTACATTTCAAATTACTTCCCCTTGCATGGATCCCTCCTCCCCGAAAGTCCCATAAGCCTTCTTCCCTCCCCCTGTTCCCCAATCAACCCCTTCCTGTTTCCCTGTCATGGTATTCCCCTACACTGCTGCATTGAGCCTTTCCAGGACCGGGGGCCTCTCCTTCCTTCCTTGGGCATCATTTGATATGTGAATTGTTTCTTGGGTATTCTGAGCTTCTGGGCTAATATCCACTTATCAGTGAGTGCATACCATGTGTGTTCTTTTGTGATTGGGTTGCCTCACTCAGGATGACCTTCTCCAGTTCCGCCCACTTGCTTAAGAATATCATGAATTCATTGTTTTTAATAGCTGAGTAGTATTCCATAGTATAAATGTACCACATTTTCTGTATCCATTCCTCTGTTGAGGGACATCTGGGTTCTTTCCAACTTCTGGCTATTATAAATAGGCCTGCTATGAATATAGTGGAGTATGTGTCCTTATTACATGCTAGGGAATCCTCTGGATATATGCTGAGGAATGGTATAACGGGGTCCTCCAGTAGTATCATGCCCAGTTTTCTGAGGAACCACCAGACTGATTTCCAGAGTGGTTGTACCAGCTTGCAATCCCACCAGCAGTATTCCTCTTTCTTAACTTTTCAAATAAAGGCTAGAGCTGATTGGGCAGGAGGAAGGAGGAGGAGCTGAGAGGTTTTGGGGGAGGAGAAAAGGATCAACAGGGGAAGGGGGAGGAGCAACAGAGGATCAACAGACGAGATTGGAGAGAAGCTTATGGCCTGGAGAAACCACAAGTTATCTGGGATAGCATAGATGGGAATAGAGTAGTGTAGTGGGAGATCTGCCCAATCTAGGCTTATAGCTTGTACTGATAAAAAAACAAACAATTTATGAAGACAGCATTAGTCAGTTTACCAATTACGTTACTAGTCAAACAATTTGTTTTACAAATAGACTGTTGAATTGGGAAAAAACAAAAAAACAGGTGTTTTCTTTTGCAGAGAGGTGTTCACAATATCCCAAAGCTCCAGAAAGACGCTTGACTAGACGTGAGAGTGACATTCATCAGAGGAGCTTCATTTCCAATCCTCACATGGTTAAGAAGTAAATTTCATAACACATGAATAGCAGGTCAGCGGGGGAAGATCATAAGCTGAACAGGTCCAGAAGCCTTCCCGCTGCTTTTCCGATAACGTTGCTCCCACCTGAAGCACCAATTAGCTGTTTACTGTTGTGGGGTTTATTGTTGATAGCAGAACCATGCTGCTTGCCTGCCCTGTGTAGACATGAAGGATCTGATCGTACCACCCTCTCTTCGGATGAATGGTTTTCAAAAAGCATTTCAGAAGTATCCAAACCATGCCACAGTTCATACATGTCTTGCACTAAACATTCTTGCCCTTCACCTCCGATCTCTTTAAAGTGAACAGTTTTCTTTAAGGTGATGTTTTTTCCTGCAAATTTTCACTGAAAAGCCCAAACTATAAAGTGACAGGTTGCTATTGAAATTCCATGACATTTTACAGATAGCTACAAGGCTTTCCTTGGCATTCAGATATTTTGCATATTTCTTAGTAAAATTAAGATGCTTCTATGCTGAGCTTCCTGCTCATGAGTTAATCTCTCAGGTCACAGAGGAGCTGGAGCCCTCTCCTTGCTCTTATGAAGCATTCCACTCGAGCATACGTGATGAGCTCGTGCTGAACTTCAGCAGTAGCCTGAAGAGAAGCAAGTAGATGTGTCAGTAAGGATGAGGCTCTGCATCGTGACTCTGTCACTCACTATTGCCAAGCACATTTTAGTGCAGTCAGAACAAAATTAGCAGGGGACTTACACGGACACCTGTCAGTGTGTCCTTGACATGCCAGGAGGCACAGCTTCATCTGGTAGGAGAAAACTTCCAAACACAAACTGCCACCCGAACTTGAAATGGCCACATCACCAAGCAATTCAATAATTCTGGTTGCTTTCCTTGCTAAACATTAGTACTATATGGTTCATCCACTTGAAACCTTGAAGACCTCATGTATCAGAGGCTCACATACTGAGTCAGAGTATTAAACTCATAGAACTTTGAAGTTCAAAAGAGATCTCCAATTTGGGGTCTGTCATACAGACAAGGAAGCCCAAGTGAAATGGACTCAGCTGCTAGATAGACTGTGGAAACTGGGAAAGTATGGTTTTGCCTATTACTTCATGTGTGCATGAAATACAGAACTATTGTCAAAGCTTCTCATTAGTGACAGGTACCCTGGAATGCTTAATGAACCTTTCCTGGTCTCTGGGGTATCCGAGGTATGATTTGGGGCACTGATGCAGTTAATTTACAACCTGCTGCCCAGATGGGATTTTCAGGTTTCGTTTATACCCTTGGGAGTTCACAACTCACAGGGTTTCATTACTCATACCAGATCATCTTTGAGTTTGATTCTATTCGCATAACTCTGAAGAAACACAGACACAGCGTTTGAAATATTCAAATTGTTTGGCATATATTGCCTAATATCTTTTGTGATTCAGTTACTTTGTCATTTTCCAGATAGATACACACTAAAACCTGAACATCTGTAGCACACAATTTTGATATAATAAATTTGAAAACTGCATCTCTTAAGGGTATAATTACTTGCTCTAATTGCCATGCAACCTGATATTTGTACCATTTGTTTGAGAACTTTGTTGATGATTAATATATACATAGTTTTATTACTGAAGATTCCAAAAGTGAGTTGGAGTGTTTGTATTTACAATAGCACACAATATATTCTGACTGAACAGAAAGGAAAAATAATTTTGTAATGTCTGATAATGAGTTTAGGAAAGTAGAGACAGGGACCAGACATAGCCAAGAAAATATATAATAATTAAATGATAATAGAAGTACTTTTGCTATTGTATTCAGTTTCTATAGTCTACATAACAAATCACCACAAGCAGGCTGGCTTAAGAGAAATCTGTTCTTTCCCAGATGAAAGCCCAGACATAATTAATGAATGCCATTTGGTCATAGTCCCAGCCAGACCACACTCCTGATTCTGGAGGAGAATCTACAGTTTGCCTTCTGGATTCTGATGACTTCTGGCTTTTCTTGGTTTATGGCTATTTCAATTCAGCCTACCTCTCTATATTCCCTTGCTTTTTCAGTATGTGTGTGTATGTGTGTGCACGCATGTGCATATAACTCATTTTATTTATTTTTCAACATAGTATTTTTATTGATTATTTAGGATTTTTACATCCTGTACCCAATCACACTCACTTCCCATTTGTCCAAGGTTTATTTTCCACCCTGTGACCTTCTTCTCTCCGCCCCAAAGTAGAAGAAAGAAAGAAGAGAGAGAGAAAGAAAGAAAGAAAGAAAGAAAGAAAGAAAGAAAGAAAGAAAGAAAGAAAGAAAGAAAGAAAGAAGGAAAGAGAGAGTCCACTTTGTGTTGGCCATATACTCACTGGAGCATGGTCAAACTCCCAGCACCCATCCCCTTAAAAACTAAGTCCTACTCACTCCCCCACCCCCATCCTAACCAGAAGCCATCAGTTATGGAGAGCTTCACTTTAGAATGAATCCTTATGACAATTTTTAAGAGTTCCACGGCTTTCTGTCAATGCTTGTCATGTTGGGGTGAATGGAGGATTAGGGTAGAGGTTGTAACAAAAAGAAGAAAGATTACACTTAGGATTCCCCTAGACAATTTCATGATAACATCCTCCTTGTCCCTAAGTCTGTAACTTAAGCCACAGCCACTGGGAGGTTTGGCTCAGCAGTAGAGTACCTGCTTAGGATGAAGAAAGTGCTTGTGATAACAATAACAATCAATCAATCAATCAATCAATCAATCAATAAACAAACTGCTGAGACCTTTTTTCCAGGTAAGTAACCTCAAAGAAGAGTTAACTGGTTAACTAGCCCAAGAGAACATGGCCTGTTCTCTTTCATACTATACAAAATGGCATTCTGAACAAATCTAAAGTGATGATTGGAATCGGTTTCTAATCCTATAAGGTCTTCCTCCCCCCCCCCAACTCTGCCTCTGTTCTTTTGCTTTTCTTTTCTTTTTCTTTTTCTTTTTCTTTTTTCTTTTCTTTATTTCTTTCTTTTTTTGGCTCATTATAAAGTAGCTATCTTTTTCCATAAAGTGTTCAAGTATCTTTCCCTACACTTGACATTTTGGGTCTGGGTATGTTTTTATAGGCTACTTATCTCTGTCACTGCTGGGGTAAGTGTAGAATGCAAATTCTCTTTGACCTCTTAAAGGAAAACAGTACTAGATTGTGCCTTATCTTAGGGTTTTTATGACTGTGATAAAAAACAAAACAAAAAACAAAAACAAACAAACAAACTAACTAACTAACTAACTAGCTAACCATGACCAAAAAGTTGGAGAGGAAGAGTTCTTTTTCATCTTATAGTTTGTAGTCAGTCTGTCATAGAAGGAAGTCAGGGCAGGAACCTGGAGGCAGGAGCTGATGCACAGACCATGGAGGAGTGCTGCTTACTGCCTTGCTCCTCCAGACTTGTTCAGCCTGCCTCCTAATAGCATCCAGAACCACCAGCCCATGGGTAGCACCATGTCTGTACTTAAAGGCCTAAAGTTAAAAATTTAAAGACCCTGAGATAAACATAAGATATAATCTTTCTGTATTACTTTTAGCTTAGAAAACATGCCCAGTGACTGTATGACTTACTTGTGATCTGAGAGATCTTAGTGGGGGACAGGTGGTGTAGTAGGGTCTGAGTTTCATAGTGGGAGACTATGAACTAGCCCACTGTCCTACAGTCTTAGCTCTGACTCCTCACCAGGATCACTCCATATTCCCACTGCAGTCAAAGCTCCCTCCAAATAAACATTACCAGGCTGGTCTCAAACTCAGTAATCCTCCTGCCTCTGCCTCCAAGTGCTGGGATTAAAGGCGTGCGCCACCACAGCCCAGCCCTAGAGTTACTATACCTTGCTCTTATTCCTGTCTCTCCTCCACTGTCATTCCCATTAGCATCTCCTCCTGCTGGTCCTCTTCTTCTTTCCAAATAGTCACTCCTCTACTTAATATGTCATATTACTCTTTTTTTCTGTTCTTCCCAACATCCCTTAAAAGCAGCACAGCCTTTTTTTTTTTAAATTGCCTGAGTCCTCACACAGTTAGACTGCTGAGTTCATCTTTAAGTCAGCATTATCAGATCCACCACAGAGAGAAGGAAGCAAATTTACAACTACTCAGAGATAATACAGGACCACTTAGGCCCATTAGTGTTCGAAGGGAGTGTCAAGTGACCTTGTATGAGATTGCAGAAAGATGGTCCTTAAGGCAGAGGCAAAGGCAGTAGCATATTACTCCTGCCCCAGAGGCACTTACATATTTTGTTCCTATTTGGTCAAAGAAAATACAGTGACAGGACTTATTCTTTTAATGGCATCTTTTACATTATGATTATAGAGTTTGTATATTCTGAATAATTTATATTACAAATGTCTGTATGTGCATCTCTCTTAATGAATCTTGACCACAGCTAAACCACAAGATTCACAGTAAAACCAGATCTCTCTTTAAAGCAATAATGTCTGAATCCTTTATTGTGCCAAGGTCCTCAAAGAATTTAACACTTTTTCGTTTGGTTTGATTTTAGTTTTCTTTTCAAATTTTTAGCAGTAGATAAAATTTGCTTGGAAAAGAGACACAATGTTGGAGATATTTCTTTCAACTACATTATTATGTTAACAAAAGCCTTAATTAAAAAAATTGACCTAGGAAGGCAGCCCAGGCTGTAATGTGTTTTTGTCAGACAAGCACCAGGACCTGAGCTCTACCTCCAGAACCTATTTTAAAAAAAATTATAATTAAAAAAACACGCACATTTTCTAATTTATTTCTTTTTATGTCTATGGTATTTTGGTTGCATGTGTATCTATACACCAGGTGTATGCAAGTGCCTTTGGAGGCAAAACTAAGGCACTGGATCCCCTGGCACTCGGGTTACAGATGGTTGTGAGCTGCCTGAGTGCTGGGGATGGAACCTGGGTCTTCTGGAAGAGCAACCTGTGTTTTTAACCACTGACCCCAACTCTCTAGCCCCAGAACGCACCTAACCTTAAATAAATAAATAAATAAATAAATAAATAAATAATAAAGTAGGTATTATAGGGTTTGCCTATTATCTTGATGCTTGGAGAACAGAGACAGATGAATCCCTCAGGGTCACTGACCAGCCACCCTGTCCTGCTTGTCACAGTCCAGTAAGAGACCCTGCGCCACAAAACAGGGAGAAGAATACCTAGAAAGCTATGCCCAAGGCTGATTTCTGATGTCTATGTTCATCTGTACACATATACATGCACCTGAGTACACACATGTACACTGACACAAAAGCACTTACACACACACACACACACACACACACATGCACACACACACACATACACACACACATACCAGTTTTATCAACAGTACTAAGTATAGCACAGAAACAGGGGCTAATAGAATTATTTCTAGTGTGTTGTCTTGGACGAGTTAAGATGGAACTGTGTGCCTCACACATCCCAGGCAAATGCTGGATGCTGAGGCCATGCAGTCTAAGCAAAATCTGTTGCGCTACAGTGACAGCTACAATGTCTGAGCCATTGAGAAATGTTGTATTTAATAAAACTTTATTCTGGGGGCCCCAAACTTGAAATTTATGTAATCTTCAAATGCCACAAAGCATGACACCCATTTTGCACTTAAGAATGTCATAGCTGTTGTTAGCTTGTTGACAACACAAAACAGGCTCAACCTGGCCTATTCTTTATTCATCTTTTTTCCCAGAATAATGTAGACCTCATTTTGTTAATATGAAAAATAATAAAATTAGTTTTCTGAGGAGTTTCTCAGCAAGTACTCCTCACCTTTTTACAGATGTGGTTGTGCTCTTGACCAATTATTTTTCTAGAATTTATAATCTTATCTAGGTCAAGTTCTATTTAAAACTGATGTGTAATTTTTTTTTCCGCAAACCTTCCTCTTTCCTAATCTTCGGTCTTTCCTTAAATGGCAGGACTATCTTTTCTCTATCCTTTCTGTCACCTCAAGCCCATCACAGGTATATTTATATGAGACCCAGTTTGGCATCCTATCCCTGATTTCTTTATTCATCAACAATCCATCTTCTCCAAAACAGATTATCTGCTGATGTCATACTGCTAAGTATGATGTCATACTGCTAAGTGTGATGTCATATGTGCTAACTATAATGGTATCAAACTCACTGGCAAGTTAGCCCAAAGCATTCAAACTCAATTACTTTTCTGTAAATGGGGAAGCAAGCATCTTTGCCTTGTGCTTTGATGGGATGATTGACAAGGGATGTTAAACACTTTCTCTAAGCCCTATCACAGGAACAAAGGCTTGGTTAGCAGCAGCTCCTGTGTTATTCTTTCTGTCATCTTTATTGTTGCCAGATGTGCATCAACATACCTGGATAATTCATTCTTCTCTCCATTTATTCTGAAAAAAAAAATAAAACATGTTAAGTAGCTTCTTAGGCCTGTGTGAAGTATAAAGGAATAAAAAGGTCTCGAAATTGTTTTCAAGACGTTAATGACATGATTGCATAAGTTTACCTCTTAAAAGCATACATTGAAACACTCTCAACAAACCTTCCCCAACACAATAGACTTCTTTCCCCCAATTGTTATTGCATTCTTTTTCATTAAAACATTATTGGTGGGGGATTCAGCATTTCTAACCATTGCCATCTCTTATCCAATTAACATGTATAGAACACATGCCAGTGAGGATGTAAAGAAATGAAATTCTACTGGATTATTTTTGTCTTCTATACATCATTTCTAAGAACAAAGGAAATGTCATCCTAGTCACTTACTGACATTCTCTTTGATCGCTTGTGAAAACTGTCTTGGAAACTGTGCTCTGGCTCCCTTCTGGTTAGACCACAGTCCCAGGTGGGTCACATATTGTCCTCAAAATGCTGGAAAGTCTTAGACTCAACAGAGCTTTTGTCCTACAGTGCACCTGCCAAATCCAGGGAATGGACATATGTGTGTTGCAAGGGTCATATTATTAGCTACTTATTCAAATGAACATTTTTCTGTTCCCAAATGAGTTAAACCTATACTCCCTAGAAACAGGTCTTTATCAAATTCCCCTCTCTTTCCCACTTCCAGCAGCTGTTTGGCTCGCCAGCTGGTTAATTACAGAGCATGCTGTAAGCTCAACCCTCACTTTGTTACCCGTGTCTATTTAAACTGTATACTTCCTTTTAGAAATGGCTACTACCAAAGGTCTGGTAACAAGTACCTCAGAGGCAGCCATGAAGCTTGTAGAGGATAGGATTTATTTAGATATTGAGAGCCTTGCCTTGAATTATCTCCATTATAAATGCAATATTAATTAAACTTTTGAAGTTAAGCCACACATAGATACACACATAGATGTCATGCTAAGAAAAAGAGAACATTCCAATAACTGATTTGTGAAGAGGGACATAAATAATAGGCAAAGGTCTAGAAATTGGAAAATACAAATGTGTGTATGGGCGCTGCCGGCAGCTGCACTCTGCACCTCTGGACAAGGTTTTTCTGTCCAAACGATGTTTTTTATTAAATTATTTTATTTATTTACATTCCAAATATTGTCCCCTTTTCCAGTTCCCCAACCCTGAGTTCTTCACCCCAACTCCCTCCCCTTTGCTTCGGAGAGAGTGCACCAACTGAACATTTTTGAAGTAAGAATAGAAACTGCATTTATAGAATTCATCTATTAACACAGATTAAAGAATCTTAAAGTATCTACAGCCTCTGTTGTGGGGCTCATCTGAAGCCACAGCACCATCTACAGAAGGTGGATGTGAAAGGGGATGCTCTATATGAAGACCACCTACAGAAGACCAACTAGCAATGTAATACTAGCACAGCAATTAAATCGACTTCTTTCAGTTCAGAAAGAGTAACAATTCCTTCTTACAGGAACTGACATTAAGTGCTGGCCCAGGTTTTCAATTATCACCTTCATGGTTTCTAAAGTAGCTCCTTAAGGATTGTAAAATTCTCCTTCGTTGTCTTTATATCACACAGATCACTATTTGAGGAAACAGATTCTTTTATAGTGAAATGCCTGTATGTAATGATTATTGTATGAAACACACACATATACATTTTGGGCTACAATACATTTTGTGTCTACAATAAACAATGGAGTTCATTGTTGATGCCCAGCTAAGTAAGGGCTTGACCCACAGCCCTGAGGGAAGGCACAACTTATCACCAAGATGCAGTCAAAGATTAGAAATTTCCTTTATAAATCTTACATTTCTAAAGCTCTGAACTGCTTACAATCTTAGTAAAAACTGGCCGTGTGTTTCAGCCTAAATTAACTTACTGCATTACTGTTGTCACTGTGGACTTATTTAGTAGAGTATCATCCACCACCACCACCACCACCACTATCACTACTACCACCACGACCATCACCACCACCACCACCACTATCACTACTACCACCACGACCATCACCACGACCACCACCACCACCACCACCACCACCACCACCACCACCACCACAGACTTTTACCAACTCCAGAGAGAGGAATAGACATATGAACTTAAACCAAATACATTTTCAAACAGCTGAATATTAATTATTTTCACTGTAATCAGGAACTGTACAACACACCAAGACATGGAATTTATACCTAGCTCCTGAGAAACTTAATTGACATTTAATGACAATGCAAAATGAAGTGACAACAGATATAGGATTTTCAAATATATGGAAAATTAGCAAGTAGATTCCCCTGATAATGTTTGCTAAATATACTACCTGAAAATGCCATCTCTCATTATAACTCCAAGTCCTTGACATACAGAATAAATGCAAAACATTGTTATATTTCAGTGATGCCCCAGGGAAGGGGGACATTTGTGGTCAACATGTGAAGGGGTCTTTTCTTATAACTTCCATGCAGTTATAAATATCACAGTTGTAGCTATGAACCACTTTGTAGCTCACTGGAGAAGAATATCTTTTCCCATTGAACATAGGGAAAGTAGGAGTGAAGAGAGGCCCAGTGGTCCTGGGATCACGGTGTAAGCTGCCACTGCCGTCTTGCTTCTATGGTGAAATTCTAAATGCAAGAATGAAACAGAGATACAGCCTTGATCCTGAGAGGCTGGAGGGAGCTCACCCTATGTAAAGAGCAGAGGAAATATGACATGCTGTTTTTAGAGCTCAACCAGTGGCCCTGTATGTAAACACTAAATGGCTCATTTGGTTTAAATACTCTGTACCTTAGCACCCTGACTGAGCAAACACATGCTATAGCAAGTGCAGTAAGGTGACAGCATAATTTCAGAGGTATCTACATCATTCATTATTAGGCAGATGATATAATCAAAGCCAAGTTCTCTTCCAAATATTTATAAATAACATTCTCTGTGAATTTTAAGTGGAAAACAAATATATACTCAACACATGTACCTTTTTTAGAAAGTCAAGTTTATATATTTCAAATTCTGATGAACATCCAAAATGTAGAATAAACTTGCTATTTTTCAGTTTGGCAATCCACAATGCTCACATATGGATCCCCTCCAAAATACCAGGCATTCTGCTAGCAATTGAGGCGCTAAAATGAATCATGTACCCATTCCCAGCTCCCTCTGTACACATGGGAATGGGTACATAAAGGTCCTGTATCCTAACACCCCACAGCACAACAGCAGTCAACAGTTCTGCCAGGGAGAACAAAACCTACAATGAACTTGCATGAGTAGAGAGCAGTATGTGTCAGGAGGAATATAGATGTATAATATCTATATTTATAATTTGTAATTATAAATATAATTAATATATTTAATTATAATATAATTATAGAAATAATACATATAAATAATCTATATTTATAATAAAATAATTTATAATTATCACCAGTCAGCAGTTGTTTTACCTACAAGATGGAGAGCATGCGCACATGTCCGCACACCTTCCGCAGAGATTAGACAGAAATTAAGACTATTGTCCAAATTGCATTCTTACAGAGGCCAATGTGCAGGAAATACAATCATGTTTAATATTAGAAGCCATCTTTATTTCTATATAAGTAATAACTAAAACTATACACTTCAGAGTTGTTAAGCAGTCACATGAAACCGAAGCATAAGAGTTTTAGTATGGAAGTTAGATTGCACATCAGTGAGACATCACCACAGGCATTGAGACAGTTAAAGTAGTAATATAGCACCGTAGTTTTCTTCTGTGTATCTCTCCTTCATCACTTTAGAATGTTTTCTCTTCATCATAGCTGAATGCATATCATCATGGATTCACAAGTTCAGAAGAGAGTGACTGCCTTATGCAATTTTGAAGTTTATGTCTTTCAACAGATAACCTTAAAATACAAAACATAAATGAGAAGAAAGCAAATGTATTAATATAATGTCCAAATGAACATCTTCAGGATGAAGAAAATCATCCGGTGCAACATTGAGGCAAACCTAGAGCTTTTGTTCCCTCTAGTGGCAGCTTTTGGAAAATTAATTCACCGTCACAGACTCATAAAATGTAGCAGGCCAAGCGAGACAGCATCATAGAAGATTAAGCAAGCATTGTCCCCAGAACCCCAAAAATATGTTCTCTTCTTTTACCCAGTATAACTGAAGAAAGTAAAAGACAATTGACTTTGGAAGCTCTCCAGGGAGCTTCCAAGATACAAAATAGTTGGAGTGTAGTCAGTTTTGCTGATCATTAAGAGATGAGATTTCTCTACAACAGGATTACCAGGTATAGAAAGTGAAGCTTGAATTTTCATTTAATTCAGATAGATTATTCCTGCATAGATGGCATCAAGTCTCAGCTTCTTTCAACAGACTCCTATGTCTGGAATTAAAGATAATACTATCCCCTTCTTCCGTAGTTTTCTCTGAGCCTTAGATGAAAGGGTTTTGTCGCAGATATTTTTGTCATGGTTGGGCACTCCATGGTCACATCTCTATATATTTTGATCAGTGTGTATCTCTATAAAAGTCTCCATCAGTTGCAAAAAGAAACGTTTGTAATGCAGAATAAGAGCTACACTTCTCAGTGACTGTAAGAATGGCACCTGCTGCCAGTGTCCTCTATGACAGGGAATGACAGGGAAACTGTACCCACGAAACCTCAACAATGTGAAGCCTGTGCAAGATCTGCATAACAGCAATCTAAGTTAACAGTGTGCATGGCGGGAGCCCCACACCTAAATGAAGAGCTAAAGGGAGTTGATGGCAGGTGGGAGGGGAAGAGTCCATTTTCTTCAGGGATGAGCTCCCAAATAGACTTAAATTCCAAGACATCAGTCCTGCAAATGTAGTTGGCAGGCTGTGTGTATATGCATGCATGTATATACGTATATACATATGCATGCATACATGTATGTATGTGTGTGCATGTATGTGTGTGCATGTATGTGTGTGCCTAGGCATGTATGTATGCATGCATGTATAAATGCATATACTAAAATCAAATAAGAGGTGGTCATTAATTGGGGAAGGAGTACGGGACAAGGGAGGAGTTGGAAGGGGAACTGGAGGGAGAAAACCCACATAGGTGTAGTGTTCATGTATGGAGTTCTCAAAAGAATGGAAAGTTTGAAAACCCACACATAGCTGCCAGAAACCTAGAGAAATCATTTCACCTAGATTTTGCAAGTTCCTACAAGCCAGTTGTGCACGCAGAACATTAAGATCTAAAGTTGCATAGGATTTCCAAATGAGAAAACTACTTGTCTACTGAAAATCAAGTCACCTATTTTCTCAGCAATATCATGCAAAATTAGATTGATTCACCTGGAATTAGATGTGGCCACCAGAGCCAATACAGCAGAGTGCCTCAGTTAGATGGTTAATTCTCAGCTGTCTGGAATTTAACATAGTTTGGGTGCTACATCTTCTGTGGCCCTTAGAAGAAAGTGAACACTTAGTCTTTAGGTGATTGTAAGTGTTTTTCAGGTCACACTGTGGTCATGTTTCAAGATTCAAACAGACTGAAATATTCTGAAAACTTTCAAACACTCTGTCTAAACAGAAACCTTACACTCCTACTTACATGCCTCTAAAACCATTTAGGTTCCTCACACGTGAAAGTCCCTTTTATGAGGCAGGCAATGCCTTTAATGTGTGAGTTCAGATGCCACTCCAGAGAGAATGTAAGAGCTTAGAGATCACATTTCTCTTACAGAGAGAACAGAGTCTATAAACTGCAGTCTATGTGCCAATCCATTTCCTGTGCTCAGTGTTGGTGATGTAGAAAACAGCTGTGATGTGGGAACCACGCAGAGCTCTGATTCTCAAACCACAGGTCATGGAAGGGTGGTTATGTAGGCCTATTTCCCTTTCTTCTAAAATAGCACCCCAGGCCTATTTGACCTTGCCTCCTTCCACCTCTGGGTCATAAGCCAACTGAAGAGTGAGTTGATCCTACTTCCTGTGGTTGAATTTATTTTTAATTGGTCAGGAAGGCATGCATATCCTGGGAGAGGCTCCCAGCCGCTAGGAAGATCTACTGGGAAAACCTCATGAAAAAGAAAGCACTTAAAATAATAAAACTATGGTTAGAATAATAAGAATTCTTCTCACTCTAATGATATGGTTGGGGCTATAGCTCAGTAGAGGCATGTTGTCTTATCATACACTGGTTGCTGGGAACTAACGAAAAGGGGAGCATGTCTGTGTGTGTGTGTGTGTGTGTGTGTGTGTGTGTGTGTAGGACTGTGTGTATATATGTATGTTCTTACATACATAAGATGAGTTTTAGCTGGTTTACATAGTGAAACTCACATACATACTATGATCCCATAGTTAAAAAGACTATATGCAATAAATTAGTCAGGTATATGTAGATTTTAAATGTCTAATTAAAATATAATTTCATCATTTCCCAGTCACTCTTCTCCACTCTGCCCTTTCCCCTTTCCCATTTATTCTCCCAAATTCACAGTGTTACGTATACATTTGAGTAAATATGCACCCTGCTAGATCTGTTCGCCATTGCTAAATATGTATTCCAAGTGCTGACAATTTGCTACTAAATAATCAATCAGGAGGCTTATCCCTGGGGAAGATTAATTCTCCTTCTCTACACAGTTGCTAGTTGTTTGTATCTTTTCATCTAGATGTGGAACATTGTGATATTCCCCCCATTTATTGGGGGATGTCAAATGATACCAGAATTGTTCAGACCATTTTTAGGCAGTCATGATGTTGATAATTTGTGGGTGTGGCCTCCCTGTCTTAGATAGAATGTATGATCTTAAAGTACATTTCCTGTTCCTCTGATGCTTGTAAATTTTCCGTGCCTCTTTTCAGCAAGATCCCCTGAGTGGTAGGTGTGGGAGTTGTGTTGTAGATGAAGTCACTGGAGCTGGGCATCCATGTTCAGTTATTCTTTGCAGTTTGACTGGTTTCTGTTATGATCTCCAACTGCTACAACAAGATGCTTCTTTCATTGGGGGGGGGGATGTGTGATGTGTTCTTGTTCTGCACTTACTGCGGGTATAAAATTGACTATTTAGAACACAGTTAGGGCTGGAACTATCTTAGGAAAGCAGCGATAAGAGATCATCCACTAGGATCCACAATTCTAATACACCATATCTCCAAACTGTCTGCAAATGGTATCCATGCAGATTTAAATTTATCCAGTATGATACAGTAGAAACAAGAAGCAATGTCAACCTATATTTATAGTAACTCAAAAGCCTGGAATTCTTATTGAACTATACAAAGGACTGACATTTGCTGCCTAGTATACTGCATAGGAGAAAATGGAAATTGTTACCATTGGTGGCCTGAAGCAACAGATGCAAGCTCTGTGTGGAAGGTTGACAGTGTAGACATCATCCCAAAGAACATTTTAATAGTGACAGCATTGGCAGTGGCGAGGGCACTGGCAGCCCTTCTCATGCTCCTCCAGTCCACTTGACTCTATTTGCAATTTATATAAAAACACAATCACTATCTAGCCTTTCTTCTCATTGGCTTCCCTTAGGATATTCACAGATTAAAAAATTAGGACGGACTTGTTTCTGTTCAAACAAGATGACTTGGGAATTCTAACTAACTGGCACCTGTCTGAAGGGGCTGGTCTTTCATGTGGAAGGAAGAAATCACAACCACAGTGCCACAGAGAAACTCCAAGAATTCTCCAAGAACAAGATTAAAAAAAAAAAAAAAACAAAAAAAAAAAACAGGCAGCAAATTACTAAATGCTAGTAGGATTCAAGTTGGAAGTTGGGTTTCTTTCTTCCTTTTAAGTCCTGTCAAATTTGATGTATTGATGTTTCAAGAAGAATGCAAAGGTATCAAATTGTATAAATTATTGTAATACAAAAATTTGAGACAGGTAATAGAGGGATGGTCCGGTGGAGAAATGCACTTGGGACACAAACCTGACAACCTGAGTCTAATCCCTAGAACATACTTAAAGTGAAAAGAGATAATCATCTCTATAAAGTAGTCTTCTGACCTCTTTGTGTATCATGAACATGTACACACACACACACACACAAACAAATAATGATAATAGTGATAATAATAATGATAGTAATAATAAGCTTGGCCTAGGCTCCACACACACGTAGCAGATGTGCAGCTTGGTTTTCATGAGGGTCTCCCAACAACTGCAGCCGGAACTGTCTCTGACTCTGCTTCCTGCCATGGTGGATCTTTTTTCCCTAACTGAGCTGCCTTGTCTGGCCTCAGTTGGAGAGAATGTGCCTAGTCCTGAAGTGACTTAATGTACCAGGTAGGCTGGTACTCAGGGGGTACCTCCTGCTTTCAGAGGAGAATGGGAAGGGGGTGGGGGAGGGGCTATGTGAAGGCAGGACCAAGAAGAGTGCAGGGGCTGTGATCCGGATGAAAATAAATAATAAATAAATAAGTAAATAAATAAATAGAGAAAATAATACTAATAACAAATGAAACTTATTTATTAATCAGTTCATAACAACAGAAATACTATACTTTTAACCTGAATTCCTTAATTAAAGTATACTACCCAAAAAATTTGGATTGTTTTTAATTTTACAATTTTAAAAAATATGTTTCGTATAAAACTAGGTAAAATTCTAGATTCTTACATTGATCTCAGGGTGTCATTGGACAGTCACACAGCAGGATCAATAGTTGTCAAATGTGTGAACCTTAATTAGTGAAATCCATGGATGAGCTCAATTGAATTAGAACAACCATAGGCACAAAAAGTAAAGGACTTAACTGAGAAGAATGAGAGCCAGTTGGTCAATTAGGAAACAAAATTATGCTTTGTTCCCCTTCGGATCGCAAACTGAATGAGTGTTCAGTAGTTCTTTGATTCTAAAGTGTCTTGACTGATAGGCTAGCACAAGACCAGGCAGAGCACAAGTAAGTCCTTCCGGCATCTCTTTTTACATGGCCACTTACTATTCTCCCTAGTAGGAGTTTTACAGATTTTTGCCAAAGCTGACAGTCTACTCACCTGATTGCTTGTTCCCTTCACCACCTCATAAGCAGCATCCTTCCTTGAGTAACCTTTTAGACAGGGATGTTGCTAGGCAGAGGGTAAGCAACAGAACTGGTCAAGAAGGGTTGAAATACCAGAAATTGTCTTGAACACATTCAGCTTCATACTTGTTAGTTTTAATTTTTTGTTTCTCTCTTATTTTTGATCATTCATATAACTATACAGACATAAATAATGTATATATATATATATGTGTGTGTGTGTGTGTGTGTGTGTGTGTGTGTGTGTGTGTGTGTGTGTGTAAAAATAATAAGACGGAGAAGCGACTGCTGCTTCTTTCTCTCTCTCTGATGGGCAAGGCTGGGCGTATCTGTCAGTGTCCTGCCAAGGACAGACTTTCCCAAACACAAGACGATCTTGCAAAATAAAACCAGTTAGAAGAAAAAAAATAAACAAGATGAACTTTCTAAAGTAATTTAATGAATTTCCTCAGAGGGAAAGAATAGTCGCGGGCAGAACCTCACATTTAGGTCCTATATTTCCAATCATATATTTTGTAAAATAATAAGCAAAGCAAAATCTGTTTTCCTGAAATCCTTCTAATGGCTAGACTTTTTTAAGTGACAGAGATTTCCCTCAACTGAAGGACAAACTCTGAGCCCTGTGTGTGGTGACCAGATCTTGAAGGCAGGTCACAGCTGTAGTCTAGTCCCACCCCTAAGCTAAAACCATCTTAGCCTGGTTCTCAGACTACTAGCTTTTCCCACAAAGGATTGCATGTTTCATTGAGGTGCTGCTTACCTTTTCCTGCACTCTGTTTAGCTTTTCTTATATTAACATTCTACATATTCATAGATCATAATTATCTTATATTAATTAATTATTCCATATTATAACTAGTTACTGCTTTCCATCCCTGAATGAAACATATTTTATTTACTTTGGTCATTGTCCTTTCTCCCAGAATCTGTGTTACCTGTGAAACAAGGACCCTTATAGTCTTGAGAAAAGAACTTAAAAATTAACTTAGAAAGGACTAAGGGTTTTTTTTTTTTTGAAAAAAAAAAAAAGACATTGTATACATTGTACATGATACTGTTCCATAAGCCAGTCTATACCAGTATAAGACATGCTGATTAGGTTTCCATGCCTTGTTTCCCTTCCCCTTTAAATAAATACTCCTGCTCCTCTGTTATAGCATGTGGATATACTTGACTATCTGTATGTATATAAAATCTGAGAACTTCAAATGAAAGGAAGCATATGGGTTAACTTATTTAATATAATTATCTCCAGTTGCAGTAATTTCTCTATAAATGATATAACTTACATAATTTTTATGGCCGAAAATTTCCATTAAGTGTATAATCTTTTCTTTCTCAAGTCATCTGTTTTTGGACATCTAGGGTGCTCAACTAGCACAACATAGCCTAACTAGTATGTACGTGCTGCAGTGAGCACTGGTATGCTAGGATCTGTGGTACTTAGAGACCTTTAACATCCAGGAATGCTGTATCTGAGTCATAGGATAGATAGATTTTTAGGTGTTTTAAGAACCGCTATACTGAGCTTAATAGTAACTAGACTAGTTTATATTCCTGCCAGGATACATTTTATCTACATCCTGGCAAGCTTTTGTTATTTGTTTTTTTAATGATTTCCATTCTGATCTAAGTGAAATAGAATTTCAGTGAAGGTTTGATTTGCATTTTCTGACAGCTAGAGTGGTTGGATAGTTTTTTATTTTTGTCATTAGTGTCATTAGCTTATTTACGGATTGGTTTGTTTGGCCATGACTTAATTTTGTATTTAGTTTTTAAAAACCTATTCCACATATCAACAACTTTCTGTAAAAAGTAAATCCAGAATTTTCTTTGCTGTGCAGAAGCATGCGAGTCCTTTCTTGGTATTCTTGGTATTATTTCTTGAGCAACTAGAATCCTATTCCAAATCTTTTGTTTATGCCCATATCTAAAGCATTTTCTCTGACTTTTCTTTACTTTTTCATAGTTTGATTTTCTACATTAATGTCTATGATCCACTTGAAGCTGGCATTTTGCAGTGTGAAGCTGGAATATAGTTTGATTCTTTTATATGTAAATGCCATGTTTTCCAGAATCATTTGTTGTCAAGGCTGGGCTTTTGTTTTGTTTTGTTTTGCTTTGTAAAAACATGATGTGATCATCGCCCCAGGAGTGTATATCTGTGTCTTCTAGTCCTGCCATTGAGCTGTATTTCCATGTGGTAGTGTCATGCTGGTGTTGCAAGAAATATTAAAAAGAACATCAAGTTCTGCACTACACCAGGTACCAGGAGGAAACATGGCTCCAGTCAGGTGTTCTCATCTCTGCAGACTCTCTGTCCCAGCTGTCTGGCCAGCCAGTTCTCATCTCGTGGAGACGTTCTGACTCAGAGCTCCAAAATTTCTCTACCCAGCTCACTAAGCTCCCTTAGTGGGATCTTTGCCTTGCCAGCCCCATGCTTCAAACCCCCCTCAGCCTTTGTGGTGCACATCTGGCAAACCCATACTTTGTTGCCATACCTTTCTCTATTGAACCCAGTCGAACCACGGTGTGAAGTAAAACACCACACAAACTTAGTTCAGAAACAATGGTAACTCAAATCTCTGAGCACAACTAGAATGCTAATCTTATAAGCCATATTAAATCTAAATCTTCTGGTGGTGAAACCTGGTGGATTTACCATTTAATCCAGAAGATGCTAGCAGCTGCATCTTGTGCTGTCACTATTCCTGTCCAAAAAGTCCAAAAAGGCCTAACTCCCTCCTGCTTCCTCTTTTCCTCTGTCCAACCTGGAAGTCCCGCCTACTTGCCCAGTGATTGGCTCCTTTAGTCATTAAGGGACAGTTCACAGGGAGTCATCTGAGTACATGACTCATTTCTCTTTCAGACAATCCCTCCTGGGAAAATGGCATTAATATCAAAATATAACAGCATCAGGGCCAGTCACATTTTGGCTTAGAAATTATGGCTCTGACTATCTCTCTCCATTACTTTTTTTCTTTTTTTTTTTTCTTTTTGCTTTTGTTTTGGAAGATTGTTTTATAATCTAGAATCTTTTGTGCTTCAGTGACGAACAGCATTGAAATTTGAGTGGGTTTGTACTGAATCTGAGTTTCTTAGTATTGCTTTTTTCAGAGTATTAATTTCTGTCTTCTTCAAGTTCCTCCTTTATTGTTCTCTTCTATTCCTTAGCTAGTCTTAGTTCAAGTTTTCTTTGGAGGCAAAAGTGACTGGTACTGCTTCTGTGATTTCTTCTTAGTATATTTGTTCTTGATATATAAAAAGACTACTGATAGCTATATGTTAATTTTGTATCCTTTAATAAAAGGATTTTATTTGCTTCTTTAATAAAAGTCTTTATCAGACCCAAGAGGTCCCCAATAGATTCCTCAGGATCTTCTATGAATAAAATAATATAATTCAAATAATTTTATATTTGCTTTTTTCTTACCTATTTGTATCCGTTTCATTTCCTTCTCTTGTATTCTTTCTCCAGCTAAGATACGAAGCACCATATTGAATTATTGGATGAGTAATTACCTTGACACCAAAACCAAATAGTGATACAACACACAGATAATTATAGAATGATCTATCTGATAAACATAAATGCAAAGATCCTCAATAAAGTACCTGCATGCTGAATTCAAGAGCACATCAAAAAGATCATTTACCATAACTGATTTGGCCTCATTTCAGATACTCAGGGATGGTTCAACATATGTAAATTAATAAAGGCAAATTATTATATAAATGGGTCAAGGACATAAATCTCAATAGATATAGAATAGACTTTTGACAAAATCCAATATTCCTTCATGATAAAAGTTCTGAAGAGAATAACTATGGGTCTAGTAATAAGCCATGCATGCCTCAACACAATAAAGGTATATATAGCCAACCTATATCCAGTATTATACTAAGTAGGGGAGAGCCCCAGCGCATGTTCACTAAACCAAAGAACAGAAAGTTCACTTTTATTCAATGCAGCATTTTATGAAAGTTCAGAGGAAGCAAACCAGCCAGGAAATGAGCTGGGCTGGCATAATAGAGAGTGGATAGTATTTGTCTTAAAACAGTTAAGAGTTTCAGATAAAGGGTGGAGTCAGCAATGGAAGCCTATAAGAAACTCTTTGAGTAAGGGAGGTCCTTCAGGGATAGAATGATAATGCCCAGATTATCAGAAAAAATGGGTTTAGGATATTGACTGGTATAGTGAGGATCTGTGAACAAATGTGTCAAGAACATATCACATTAAGGGGCTGTTTAGCCTATCATCTTTATAACAAATGTTAAGGTCTTATTAGCTTTATTGTGGGGTAGCCTCTTGTCCAGGTGATTGACAAGTTGTTTGAATTTACTCTTAAGGGAAGAGGCAAAAATGTATTTCCATAATCTTATAATCTTTGGGAAAGTAAAGAATATCATGTTTATACACTGGTCCTGAGGGAAAATTCAGATCCTATTTAAAAAAAAAAAATCTTGTAGCAGAAGAGATTAAATAAAATTAAATAAAAATTTAACAATCTACAAAGTAGCCATTTTAGGGGAAAACAGCTTTCCTTTTCTTAAAATTGGTGATAGAGTGGAGCCTAAAGCTGATCATAACAGAAAAGGTCTAATCTCAGATGACCCCTAAGTTTGCTAACTGCCTCTCCAGCTACCTAACTGCTTGACCATATTTTCCCAATGAAATGGAATCAAATTATTGGCCAAGAAGAATTACACAGATTTCATATTGTTGTTGTACACGGTGAGCACAAAATTAAAACCAACCCGAATCTATGATAATAATTTCATACCCTGGAATACAGCCCATTCATTTTGGCTGTTACTCCTAAACATCCATGGCCATCATTCATCGGGGTGGGGTGGGGCAGAAATTCCACACAAAGTGCTATAGAACCAACTGCTTCTCTTTAGGTACTGGCTTGAATTACATTATTATTTCTTGAAAACGATATACTTGAGACTAGCTTCTGGGTTCCATAAAGGATTTAAACAGCCTCTTTCATCTGGTGTTTGCTGAGATCTTTGTCAAGGAGAGTTTTTCTATTGGGATCAAATCCAATTAGTTTGCCCACAAGACAATGCCTTTTCTGTGCTATACCTAATCAAGTTCACTTTGTTGTTCTTTTATATTTTTTGATTATTCCTGTAAAATTAGCACACAACATAATTGGTTTTATTGGTGCTTTTTCATTTTTTGTTCTTGTTAAATTGTCTTCTGCCCTCTCCTTCCCCATCATCTTCTTTTTTATTTTTTTATTTTTTTCCCCATCACCGTCTTGCTAATCAATTTCTCCCCAAAATAGTGGACCGTTTGATTTCATCTGAGATCTATTTGTGCTATTACTCTAATTTTTCTCTCCCTCCTCACCAAGTTCTCATTTTCCTTTTCTTGGTCTGCTTCCTAGTTTCACAGCCTACACACACACACACATACACACACACATGCTTATATGGAAATAAAATTGTAGCCTGGGATCGCTATAGGAGAAACATGTAGTATTTGCCTGAGTCTGGTTTATGTTGACATGGCTGCAGGGAAGGGGACACCCTAGTCACTGCTAGTGGGCCTCACTGACTCTGACAGGCCTCCAGAATGAGAGCCCCCATCATTCTGCAGTGATGAGGTCCTTGCAGTAATCCAGGTTAGAAATGAAGGTGATCTGAGGAGAGTGACATCAGTGGAAGAAACTAGAAGATGGGTTAGGAGACACTTTGGAAAAGAACTGATTGTATTTACTGATGGATAAGCTAGAGAGGAAAAAGAAGAGTCATGGAAAAGTTACTCGGTGAATCTTTTTTTTTTTTCTGCATCAACAGGACATATTTTTTGTTTTTTATTATAATTTTTTTATTTTCTATATTCTATGTTTACATTCCAAATGATTTTGCCTTTCCCAGTTCCACCCCCATAAGTTCCCTAAGCCCTCTTCCTTCCTCCCATTCTCCTATTAACCCCCTCCTACTTCTCTGTACTGGTATTCCCCTACAATGTTGGAACAAGCCTTTTCAGGATCTGGGACTCTCCTTCCTTCTTCTTGGGAGTCATTTGATATGTGAATTGTGTCTTGGGTGTTCAGAGTTTCTGAGCTAATATCCACTTATCAGTGACTGTATTCCATGTGTGTTCTTTTGTGATTGGGTTACTTCACTTAGGATGATATTTTCCAGATCCAAGCATTTGCCTAAGAATTTCATGAATTCATTGTTTTAAATGCTAAGTAGTATTCCATTGTGTAAATATACCACATTTTCTGTATCCATTCCTCCATTGAGGGACATCTGGGTTCTTTCAAGGTTCTGGCTATTATAAATAGGGCTGCTATGAACATAGTGGAGCATGTGTCCTTATTGCATGCCGGGGAATCCTCTGGGTATATGCCCAGGAGTGGTATTGCAGAGTCCTCCGGAAGTGTTATGCCCAGTTTTCTGAGGAACAGCCAGACTGATTTCCAGAGTGGTTGTACCAACTTGCATTCCCACCAACAGTGGAGGAGTGTTCCTCTTTCTCCACATCCTCGCCAACACCTACTGTCTTCTGAGTTTTTAATCTTAGCCATTCTAACTGGTGTAAGATGAAATCTCGGGGTTGTTTTGATTTGCATTTCCCTAATGACTAATGATGCTGAACATTTTTTAAGGTTCATCTCAGTCATTCAAAGTTCTTCATGAGAAAATTCTTTTTTTAGCTCTGTGCCCCATTTTTTAATAGGGTTATTTGGCTCTCTGGCGTCTAACTTCTTGAGTTCTTTGTATATGTTGGATATTAGCCCTCTGTCAGATATAGGGTTAGTGAAGATCTTTTCCCAATTTGTTGGTTGCCATCTTACCAAAAGCAATCTACAGATTCAATGCAATCCCCATCAAAATCCCAACTCAGCTCTTCATAGAAAGAGCAATTCTCAAATTCATCTGGAATAACAAAAAACCTAGGATAGCTAAAACTATTCTCAACAGTAAAAGAACTTCTGGGGGAATCAGTATCCTGGACCTCAAGCAGTACTACAGAGCAATAGTGTTAAAATCTGTATGGTATTGGTACAGTGACAGGAAGGTAGATCAATGGAATAGGATTGAAGACCCAGAAATGAACCCACATACCTATGGTCGCTTGATCTTTGACAAAGGAGCTGAAACCATCCAGTGGAAAAAAAAGATAGCCTTTTTAACAAATGGTGCTGGCTCAACTGGAGGTCAGTTTGCAGAAGAATGTGAATTGATCCATTCTTATCTCCTTGTACTAAGGTCAATTCCAAGTGTATCAAGGACCTCCACATAAAACCAGACACACTGAAACTAATAGAAAAGAAACTTGGGAAGACCCTTGAGGACATGGGCACAGGGGAAAAGTTCCTGAATAGAACACCAATAGCTTATGCTCTAAGATCAAGAATTGACAAATAGGATCTCATAAAATTATAAAGTTTCTGTAAGGCAAAGGACACTGTCAAGCGGACAAAACGGCAACCAACAAATTGGGTAACTCTAAACTGCTCAAGATGATGACATTTTGAAGATTCTAGAAAAGTTATATAGGAGCAGTCTGGTTCAGAAGCAGAAATCCTGCATTCAGTTTGGGTCTGTAATAAAATATCCGGAGCAGTCTCAGAAGACACATGTGACATCATGCTAATAGTATTCATAAAATGATAGGTGACTTTTTCTTGGGAATCAATAACTCCATGATCACTGGAGATAAGTAACAAACTAGAATTCCTCTACGATGCTCACACAATCCTTTCCTCCTTAACCAGAGGGAGGATTCTCCTCACTTACGCCAACATGAGATTAAAGTTTGTTTTATTTCTAGTAAGTATAGCTTCTACAGAGTTTTACATCTAGTAGATGCTTAATAAATACTCACCTTGAAATGCTCATGTAAAGAAACTGAAATAAGTGATTTAATCACACTTAATGTTTATGTTTTTGTTTTGCTGGTTCACTTGAGAGCTAATATGAAGTTTTCAATTTATTGTAAACTGAATGATTAATTTTTGCAATGCGAAATTAGATTAATAAACAAGAACAAGCTAAGGAAGTTCTATATACTAGTTTGCTAAGGCTGCTACAACCAATTATTAAAACTTTGATTAAAACTAGAAAGGTTTTATCTTACTGAGAGCTAGGAGTCTGAAATCAAAATGTCAGAATCAGGATGACCCTTAAAGACCAAGGGGAACGAGTCCTTTAAACCCTTCTATTTCTTGTGGTTTTGATAATCTTTGGTGTCCATTATTGACTAGTACTGACTCCAATATCTCCATCTTCACATGGCTAACCTTACTCTGTGAGTAGCTGAATCTTTATTGGGTTTTCCTATAAGGGCACAAGTTATAGACTTGGGGCCTACCTTATCCATTTTCTTAACTAATAAAGACCCTGACTCTAAGAAAAGTAATATTCTGAGGTTCTGGATATGGATAGATTTTACTTCTAATAAGACATCAATGAGCACATTTAGTTCCCAGCCATGACCTGCTGGGCTTCAGATACTCAGAATCGCCCAATTAAAACAGTTACTTGGAGTCTTTAAATATTAGGGTAATTTCTTACAGCACACTCTACAACTAATACAGATTTTGCTTCCCAAGAGTATGCTGCCTGATGTCACAAAGACTAGAATGTGAAGAGATTAGAACAGGAAAGTGAACCAAGTAGAAGGACTTTGAAACCTTTAACAGACTTAAAAGAAATGCAGTGTCTTTAGGAGGCTTAATGTGGGCTTTAAGAAAAAGAGTAAGGGCTAGTAAGATGGCTCAGTGCTTTAAAATGCTGACTTCTTTTCCAAAAGACCTGAGTTCACGTCCCAGTACTCATTTGTGAGGCTCTCAACTACCTGTAACCCCAACTCCAGGGTATCAGATACCCTCTTCTGGTCTCCATGCCCAATGTTCCTCAAACACATACAATCAAACACAGAAAAATTGAGAGGGGAGAGAGGAAGAGAGAGTGATTATTCTGGAAACTGTAGGAAAGGAGTCCTGGTTATTTAGTAGCAAAAATGTCACCTAGAATGTCACGTTAAGTGAAAATGAGTCTGGTGCCCCAAGAGAGAAATCCGGCTAGAAGGCATTTCCCAGACAATGTGTAGAAAGTTAATCTTGTATTTTTTGGTCTCACTGCTTATGGGAAATGTGATATGAGAAACATAAGATAAATAAAACCTGTCAAGCATAAATGATCCAGTAGTTATTTTAGTAATTTTCATCTTTTCCAAATGGAAAATGATGCTAAAATTAGGTGGCTTCCAGGCAAGAGTCACATTTAAGGGATGCTAAGGGAAAGGCAATATAAATATAAGGCTAAAATTATTCTGATAAGATCTTTTGTTGTGTCATCAATAATTTAAGAACAGTGCCTTAGAGAATGATTCGGGCAGACAGAGGCTTCACATACAGATTAAGAGCATCAATTCGCATCATCGGCATGCACAAAGGCACAAAGGTAAAGAGAGCTTATGTCAGAAGCAGCTGTGGGTATGTCTTTTGTCTTCTGGAACTCCGCAGGATTTAGCATAAACTTGCAGTTTTTGAGAGGATTAAATTGACCATGCATCACTAGTGTGGACAGAAAAGGAGAAAGGTGGCCCTAAGTGGAGAGAAGTCACTACGAGGATCCAGAAAGACTCCAAGTAGAAAGCAGCCTGAGGAAAACACTCCAAACACTAAGCAATTGTTTGTGTCAAAGGAGAAATGACTTAAAGGGAAAGGTGGCAAAGCTGAAGACAGAGTGAGAAGTCACAATTATTTCTAGCCCTCAATTCAGAGGCAACCAACCTGCTAGATGTCAGAACTTCTGTAACCTAGAGAGTGTACCTGTGGTATGGAGAGCCGGGGTAAGTGATCCTGAGTCTTGTAGCTTCTGATTGTGAAGAATCCTTCTCAAAAGACTGTGCCTACAGTCATGGTGGCCCAGGCCAGCAGTCTCAGCACCAGTGTGGATGAGGCAGAGCATCATGCCTTAAGGTCAGCCTGATTTGCATGTTGTGATCATCTCAAATAAGTCATAGTAACAGCTGTAGTTAAGAAATAACATCTGAGACGCTTCATCTGCAGTTGGAATTGATTTCTATGACAAGGGCTTTAGAGTGAGCATATGCAGAATGAGAATTTCAGAGGCTTTAGAAAGAGATGAGGGCACTCCAAATGTAAAAACAATGTGAACCACAAGCATTAGAGACTGGACAAGAGTAGATAGTGGCCCCAGGCATATGAGTCTTCCTGTATATATGCTTTATTGTGTAGTCAATCTCCCATCACATAAACTGCTGTGATCCATGTGATTAAGGGAGAATACTGTGGATGACATTGATGCTTCTGTGGTTGGGTTGTAAAGGCATTGTGCTCTCTGAATTATTCTATGAGACTTCTTGTTTCAGAAAGACATATTGCCATGTCATGAGGGCACAAAGAAGCTCATATGGAAAGGAACTAAATCACACTGTCATCTAGTACTACCTAGTAGCTGTGTGGTAGAAACCCTCCTGGGAAATGACACTTACAGATGCTGTAGTCCCAGATAACATCTGCAAGGGCTCCCAAGACCCATGGCCCAGCTAAGCTTTCCTCAAACTTGTAGTTCACAGACTCTAGAAGATAATAAATATTTGTTATTGTTTTAAAGTAAGATATTTGGGGAAGATTTTTAGTGTTATATTAATAGCATAAAACAATGTCTATTAAAGCCTGATATCAAAAGAATGTTAAATAAACTCCATAGATTTTATTTTATAAACTATGTCAATACATCTTAAAATATACCTACTATTTAATATTATGCTTCCGATTATTTGCATATCACCATATTTCATTGAATGAATTTTCTAGATATAAAGTCTGAAATGGTAAACATTATAAAAACCACATTTTAAAAAAGCCTAGAGATGAGATAAAGCTACTAAATTCTATTATTTCTTAAGTAATAAGAGTATTTACATAAATATTTGCTAACAATAAAAAATTAAATCAGTAAATGAATAATGGAGAATATTTTTACTCAGTTTTCACAATACTGTTAAGTGCTTTGATCATTGAAAAAATTTCTTAAAACAAGAACTGGGCAGGTGTTTGTGAAAGCTTACATGGTTGGATAACTGTTGCTTTAATTGTACTGCATGTTGGGGTCTGGAGAGATTGGAGATGACAGTTCTCAGGCATCTGCTACTCCCCTGTGCCAAGAATTATGGCTATTGTGTTGATGGGTAAGGATTCCCTGCCTTCCAGTAAATAGCCTTTGATGTTCAATTAGAATTATCCCTGGATAGCTTAACCTCTCTCCTTTGACACCAGCAGAGGTGACTGCTGTTAAGAGTTCACCCATGGGAGCAGGGCATTGTTTATCATGTGACAAATAAGCCTATTTCTGCCTCTGACCTTTGCTGGTACCATAAACATGCCTCCTGGGAAGAGAGATTTAATTTGCTAAGTAATACAAGAGAATAGAAGAAACTGATCTTTAGTTATTCTTAAATTCCAAATCTGTTATATCAAAACATGAAGTCCTAGATTCATAGTGCATTTTATTTCAGAATGCTTTATTCTCTCTTAAATACTTGCTGATACATGAGAGAGAGAGAGAGAGAGAGAGAGAGAGAAGAGATCAAAAGCTACATAAAAAAAACAGGGTGAAGATCAACTATTTGAATATAGAACAGGTCGTTTCCTACAGAATTAAGTGACAGTAAGTATAAAGAACTTAGAGTAACCCAATCACAAAAGAATATACAGGGAATGCAGTCACTGATAAGTGGATATTAATTAGCCCAGAAGCTCTGAATACTCAAGACACAATTAACATATCAAATGATCCCCAAGAAGAAGGAAGGAGAGGGCCCTGGTCCTGGAAAGGCTTGATGCAACAAAGTAGGGGATTGCCAGGACAGAGAAGTGGGAGGGGATTAATTGACAGGTGGAGGGTAGAGGACTTATGCGACTTATGGGGAGGGGGGAACTGGGAAAGGGGAAAGCATTTGGAATGTAAACAAAGAATATAGAAAAAAAAGAACTTAGAGGAATATGCACTACTAATTACCCAGCCACTAAAGGAAAGTACTCACCAATAATGTTGATAGGAAAATATAGAGGTTCATATTAGCACTTCAGTTAGTCATGTCGATACCTCATCTTCAGATCATCAGCTTTTCTCTGCCCTACATCCCTTCTCCTACCAGGTCACTCTTTTGAAACTTGACACTACTCTAGTCTTGCTCTATTACCTCATTTTACTGTATGCTAGCTCATTTACCTCTTCTTCAAGATTTTAGTCTGTGATGCTTTTCTCTTCAGCACTTCTAGAACAAACAGACTTATTACAGTCTTGTGTTCCCTGCTTTCACTAAAGGTCTGTGTGCAGGATGGGAAAGAAGCTGTGTGAGCTAGATGTCTGAGAATGTGTCCAAGCTTGCACTCTGTGAACGAGGTCTGTGAATAGTGCATTATTCTGCAGAACGAATTGATTCTTTTCATGGAAGTAAGCAACTGTCCAGTGAACTGACATCCAGAGAAAAACCTATGAGCCTTATCTGCAAGTCTGTGCTTCACCAATCACCTCATTGATCTTGCCTTAGAAAACCCTTTGCAGTACATATACAGAGAGAATTTCTAATTCTCTCCTCCATCTTGGACCCATGTGGCCACAACAAGGTCACTAGTGACTGCTAGTAGTTGGATTCACTTGTTGATTCTCCCATTTGTTCTGTCTGATGCTTTTCACACAGATGCCCACATCCTTATCTTGAAATCTCCACTTCTGCAACTTAGCCTTTCTTGACGCCTTCTTCTCTGGGTGCGTGTTCCCACCTCTCTTTCAATAGAGACATGCTCTAGGACTCAAGCTTTGGGTTCAAGTCCTTTCTTCATCATCTCTGGCAATATTGGGTTGTCTTCTAACTTTTTGAACCCAAATGTGCTGATAACTTCCAGATTTGTATTTCCAGGCTAGATTCTGTTTTCCAAGATCAGACTTCTAGATGCCTACTTGAAAAACTTACATATATCTAAGTGCGTGTGTGTGTGTGTGTGTGTGTGTGGTGTGTATGTGTGTGTGTGTGTGTGTGTGTGTGTATGTGTGTATCACAAATCTAAAATAACAAAGCTGAACTTCCGATCTTGGTCCAAGCCTGTTTTTTATAGTGTTTCCATCTCTATCATTTCTGTACTGAGTATCAAGTCCCTTCTCCTTTTCTGAGCTTCTCACACACAAAATCATCCTGATGCTATTGTAAATGCACATGTAAATCCCACCATATCTACACTGCATCTTCTCTTACGTGAGTAGATCATCCTCATCATCCTATTTTTGTTCTCATGTTGTCTGATGTCAACTCTCCTAGAAGCAATTTCAAATGTAAATTAGAATGTAAGAATAGATGCTGCTTTCTTCTGTAAGGGCCTCCTTTTGAGAGTATGTCGGCTCTCCAAGGCTCTAGAAAGTACTGGACAATTTGCACCCCTTCTACCACCTTCTCCCCAAGTTCATTTCCTTCTCCTATCCATGCTTTCCAAGGTGCTCGCCTCTGTGGTAAACTAGCTAACTGTAACACACACCAGAGAGTCACCTGCCTTGGAATAGCTGCACTTTCAATTTCTTTTACCCAGATTCCACCGGGCTTACTCTCAGTGAGTACCCTGGCCTCTGAGTTTAAACTATAGCCCTCCTGTGTAAGGTCCCAAACTTTTAACTGGTATCCACAACATTTACCATGGTTAACACACACATTTTTATTTCTTTTTCTCCTTCATGATCATGGAAGCCATTTGAGGGTTGGGTTTTCCTTTTCTCTATTTTGTACACATTTGGGTCCCCTGTTAGTATCTATAAGAGTTCTTGGAATAGTCCTGTTAGTAATTTGCAGTAATCCCTGCTTGTGTTGAAAATACATCACTTGGAATCTGCCTGGGCCTTGCTATTCAGATTACTTACTGTCCAAAATGATTTTTAAAAGTCTGTAATTAACTTTTTGTTTACTATAGCTGGTTCAGGTTCCTTACCCTCAACCTGTCAAATGCCTTTCAGCACAAAAGATTCAGATAACGCATCACTCCCTAGAGAGCTTCATTGGCAAATTATGTCAAGTTTATACACTTTTCATGAAGTCTATCCCCCCACAGGAAAATTATGGTGTTATCAAACTAGGGATAGGATAATTGATGTCACACTTGGACAACTGTCTTCCATCATAAAACATGTAGGGCAAAGGTGATACTGACCTTGAAAACACCCTTTGTTGTTTCAAGCTAATTGATCTATTACTTCTATTCTAAAAATAATGAGTAAAAAAAAAAATGAACAGACTCTTAGGGGTTAAACCTGGTCCATGTAGGTTTTCATAGCTGAGTTCCTAATCATGGGACACTCCTGAGCTTCATGTCCAGTTTACAGATATTCCAGAGTAGAAACAACCCACTATATTCTTTTAGAACAAATAGCCATACCTTGTATGGTATAGCCCATAGTCCATGGAAAAATATTTAAAACTCTTATTTGGTTGTTCACTAAGGTAGTCTGACACTGTTGATTATAAAGTCTACTTTTATCACCCTTGTAAATGCACAAAAACTGATAACTTGATATAAACTCCATAGAGTATTAAACTGAATTGAGAATTTTTTTTTAAATTGCAATAAATCTCATATCCTGTTGGTACATTTCCTTACTGAAATAAAGATCTAGTTGAAAAATATTGACACCTGGTCCTTAGAGAAACAACAAAATTGAGATGTCTGGTTTATTTTAATTGGTGAACTGTCATAATAGAAAGGTGATAGAACATGAAAATAGCATGAATAACTCATGTCACATTGTTTGTAAGCTTTTAGTTTCATCTCACTGAAAAACTAATAAGGAAATGTTATTTATCTACTGATATTTAACAGTGTGATTTATTCGATACTGTGGTGTTTTATTATAGGGAGTAAAAAAAATTCCACTAAACGGGGAAAAAAAAAATCCAGTACATTTAGTAACGTCTAAAAGCAAACAATAGAAATAGTTTGTGTATGCAGCATGAAGACGCTTTAGGCTAAGGTCTCAATGCACACTGTAATGCTCTAGGCCATAATAGATTGTTTGTAAATAATGAAACAGTGATAACTTCCCTGTTACTTCTTAACTTTATGTTTCTGCTTTCAGATCTCCCTCCCCTTCCAGAGGAAGTTAGTGATGCCATAGCTTTAATGTCTGTTTTAGCTGCAAAACTCATTGTTCACTTTCTGTTAGAAAATCTAAAGCAGGTGGTATACAATTTCTCTTGATTTGGAATTCTTTAAAGGCAAGTAAATTTGCAACTCCTGTGTGGGTGGGTTAACGAAGGTAGTAACCCAGTGACGTATTTCTAGATTATTCCATTCTCAGCTAGTGCTTGCTATCTGGGTAGCCATAGCTCTCAATGACATCACTACCCTAATCATGGCAGCCTCATTCTCAAGGACTCTTTGTTTGACCCTGATTTGGATTTTCAATGGAAAGTAAAAGCGAGGGGTGAGGAGGCAGCAGCTAAAGCAGGGAGTTGAGCCAGTGCATTGCTGAACGGAAGGAATCTGGTCTGGAAGGAGGGGGACCTGACGCAAAAGGAAAGGGGATCCATCGCTTAAGTTCTTTGGAAAAATCTTGACTCAGAAGCCCAAGATTTTTCCATTTGTCCCAGCCAGGTAAAGGTTTTGTTTGTCTTTTAACAATAGTATGAACCCCGAGGATGAGAGCCGTATGCTGAAGGACGCTCTTCACTATTGACTGTAAGCTTGTGTCTCCTGTATTGATTCTGCTCCCTGCAAAGGGACCAAGTTTGGGAAAAGGCTTGGCAGTGCCAAGCACATCTGCAGCTGTTCAGCTGCAGTGAAACATCCAAATGTAGACTGATGAGAACAGGATTCTACATAAAGTGAAAATTCTGCTCCTGGCTATATCATAGATGATTTCTTTATGCATGCATGGAGGACTCTTGACCCAAGTAGAGTATGTAACAATACAGACCAGGCTCTTCCAGTCAGTACCGCTAGGTACAAGTGGGCAGGTGATGATAGTTGCTAGAAAAGACAGTAAGACAGCATCTGCAGTAAATGGGTCGCCAAGCCTCATTGCTTGAGTTTCATCTCTAAAGCATTAACTTATTGATGACTCCTTTTCCTGTGACAGAGAACATCCCCATGTGAAATTAACTGTGGTGTATATTCATAGCACTGTAAATAAACTCATGTGACATGATGAAATGTTGCAAACATGCTTTGACCAAAAAAAAAAAAAAAGCAAATGTGTCTTTCGTCTCCTGTCTTCTATTGTTATTTGTCAGTAATATATGAAGAAGGAATTTTTCTGTGTGTGTGTGTGTGTGTGTGTATGTGTGGTTTTTTGTTAATTTGTTTTGTCTTCCAAATTCTACCACCTCTGGGAATGATCCTTTAACAAATATTATGGAGTGGGATGAAGACATTATAAACCTTGTAAGGGCTTTAATCAAAATAATATTTATTATTATTATTACTTACCAAAGACTACAAATGAGTTGCTATGACATCAAACCTTCCTGGTATAAAAGATCCACTGACAAATATCTGGTCAACAGGAGGCAGCCGCAGTTTTCACTGGCGTGTTGTGAAGGAACTCATGCTGTCTGTCCTTTGAGCCTATGGGCCTTGGCAAGGCTTTCACTGTTTGCTAATGAGCATGGGTCTTTGGGATGCTCTGGGGAAGTTTCTCACACTGAATAAGCTCCAGGAAAATGAGAGAGGGATGTTTACAGGAATGGGTCACTGAGTAGTTTCTCAGCAACTCTAATTTGGGCAATGATTTGTCCTCCGTGGAGACATTTACAGAACAGTGAATACCTCTTGAGAATCTGTTTCAGTCACTTCCAGGCTCTGGATTACGAAGGTTGTTACCTGACTCTGTCTGTTTTCTGGCTGTGGCTAAGAACATGGTGATGTATCATCTCTCTCTCTCTCCTACACACAAGCTCAGGGAATAGTGGAAGGTAAGGATCTTGTTGGGAAGCAACATCAGGACATTGTGTCTTTCTTTTGTCCACTGGAAGCCTCACAAATTCCATATCCTCCCAAGGCCAAAATGAAGAACATGTTGAATTTAAATCTTCTAATAGAAGGACTAGAACTGACTACAGGAGCCCCAACCTTCATTCATTACAGATAACAAAATGATTCTTTGAAAGCAACGGATCACCTATGGTAAAAACACAGTATAAGGTACAATATGCTGCAGCAGTCCAAGTGTCATCCACTGTCCTGGAGGCAACACCAGCCATAATTAAAGTATTCTGAATTCTAGGGAAGGAATCAAGGTACATTATTGTTAGTTCAAACCCCACATGTTCTTAATTTATTTCTATGTACTACCATCTATTCTATTTGCCAACCAATCGTTCTGCAGATCATATCCAGGTATACTAGGGTAGTTTTAGACCAGCCCACTGTCCATGAATAGAAACTTCAGGCAGTTGCTAATAATTAGACATGACCAAAATGAGTATCTTACACATAATTCAAATGCATCCTAGGTAATGATCATCTGTCAAAATTTATTAGTAGCGATCATCTTTATTTTACCCTCCTATAATTTAATCTCATTTAACATTTAACATTTAACCCAAGGAAGCTGATTTGTTTCTCCTGACAATTAAATGGAAATAGAATTCCTGCCTATGTCAAGTTTCTTGTTCCTGCCTATGTCAAGTAAGCAGTAGAGCTGAGGTTTGCCCAAAGCCAAACGGCTTCCAAGAATATGCTTCAACCATACACTGCTATTTCCTTAGCTATTCTTGGCCTACATGAACACATGAAAGGTACAGGCCCTAAAAAATTTGGCTGCCTTGATAGCTCACAGAAAATTCAGTGGTAGGGAATCAAATGGCTCTCCTGACTATCAAAAAGACAATAGTAGATGTCTGATCAACTAATAAATAGCTACCATAAAAGTTTTGTTAATGCCATAAAAGATTCTAAAGTAGAGGTGACCGCCACCAGGTGTCAACCTCTGAGCTCTCTCCTGCATTCAATAAGTGACTGTTAAATTGGTGTGAAGGAGAAAGAAATCTATATACAATTCTAGGCTAAGGAGAGCATATTCCAGAAGAGAACCAATCTATCTGTGGACTAGATTATCGATTTTGTGTTTCATGATTGAGTGAAATCCATGTGATTATGAGAAGAGATAAATTTCAAAACTCAAAATAAAATAAATAACATTTTGGATAAAGCCATCCTTTACTGCAATTAGATAATAGTTGTTAATATTAAAAGCACATTTCAGCTTGTTTCAAAGATCTTTGATTAAGATGACATTCATTCAGCCTCCTTTCCATAACATCTGTAAGCCTGAACTTAGGCTTGAAGTGCCTTTGTTTATTAGCAGATTCTTGTTACACTGTTACTCCAGTAACAAATCCCATTCATTCATTCATATTAAAATGGCTTGTCTCTGAAAAAAAAAAATCTCTATATCACAGGCTTCAAGAGAGACGAATCATGATAACATTTTGCAGTTTTAGTTTACTGTATACGTTTTTAGATATGCAGGAAGAAGCTTGCTTATATTGTAACGATGGGAGTTTGAGACTTGTTGTTTATTGCTAACACCTTTGATTTCCAGTCAGCAAGAAACATTCTGCAAATACTCATGTTACTTTAAAAAAAACAAGCCATTAAATCTTCATACTGTGAAGAGAGTTGAGTGTTTCCAAGAACCAGGCATAGGCTTGAAAAACGCTTAGGAAAGCACAAGGCAAAATACTGTGCCTTCAGCTTTGTCTCAGAAGGAAATGACTTCCCTCCCCCAGAGCCCCAACACCACCAGTCCCTGACTCCCTTCTAGCTTACTTTGCCGGACACCTGCTCACAGATGCCAGTGCATTCTGCAGGTCTCGAAGGCGGGTAACTCCCATTCAGCAATCCCCTGTTCCAGTGGACAGAGGGAGGCTTTCTACAGCCTGCCTCTGTAGTTCTCCTGACTCTGCTGTAATAAGAGGGCAACTTAAATTGAGGATCCGTATGGATCCTTCTAGAATGTGAAGGGGGCTTCTAATATATGCATTGTTAAACCTGGGGAAAGCGGGTGGCAAGCAAGGGTGGCGTGCCCACTGCTGATACAGCATGTGTAGTCGAGGGCATTGTAAAACCAAATCATCCCACCTAGGCCATGAAGTCTTGGCCATTAAAGAGCCTTGAGACTATGAACTTGTTTGAGGAAGGGGAAGACAAATAAATACAGGGTATAGTCAAAAGGTAAGCCTTTTTCCTCTGCCAAATATGCAATGGTAAGGAAACCAAACACGGAAAAATGCCCTCTTCTTGTTAAAAGCCATAAGGAGTTGTGGGAGGTCTGAATGGCGCTTTCCAATTCCTTTCATCCCATGACATGTACTAACTATTTAGAGTTGAGAAAGCTTTGGCAATTTACAATATGTAAATTGTGTATGCATATGCATGTGTATGTGATGTCTGTGTCCATGTGTGTGTGCATGCGTATGTGTGTCTGTGAGATATATGAAGTGATCAAAAAAGTAATGTAACCATGTTTCTGCAAGCTCAAAATTCAAATGAAAGTGAAATTTGGTAACAAATTTATTCTAAAATTCCAAGACTAAGGAGGATGTGTTTAAAGAAGCAACTGTTTGTAGTAAATGTTTATATTATTGGAAAACAAAAACAACTGCCATTTAAGACTCTTGAACTGTCCTGCCCTCTCCACTGTCCTTTCATTCCTATAATTCAGGTAAAGGTGCACGAAAAAGCATCATTCTTTTTTTGTGGTAGTACATATTTACTCAGAAAATCAGTTAAGAGAAACAAAAATTAATCTCCAATGGTACAAAGCTTTGAAAAGTTTTAGTTGTAATTGCATGTTGAACATATATTTCAAATATTCCGTATATAATAGCATATCCTCACCAATTTCTTTTACAAATATTTCTGTTGTTAATTTTTTAATTATCTTCTAAGAACCAATATGCTTTCATTTTTGAGCACTTACCTTGAGGCTAGAGTAGCCACCTGCCCAGTATCATTATAGATTAAAACTCAAGTACATGGATATAGGTAGGCATATTACTATTATTAATGCAGAAAAAACTGGCATTCAAATGTATTTTATAACCTCTGTGCTTTTCTTTGTTTTTAAGTTATGAGGATGTTGTAAAACCTGCAGATATGCAATCAGATAGTTTCAAAAAATAACTCACAGGCCGAGGGTCAGTCTCTCATCCTTGGGTCTGTCTTGCCCTGACATGTTTATTCAATATCTCCAGAATTAGTTTCATTTTAGAAATGTACATGTTGGCTGAGATGGACATCAATTCTGTTGTTGCAGATTCTACACAATGACAATAATTTAGTGCTCTGAGATGTGTTAAAAAGCATCTCTAAAATTATAGGATTTTCCTCTTATTTTTAAGAAATTTAATTAAATAAGTGTAAATACCCTGTGATGAGGATCAGTGAAAGGTTCTAGTCCTACTTTTTCTGATATTTAATTAAAGAATCAAACATTTTCAACACCTGGAAGGGCCAGCTACAAAACAGAAGCGAAATATGTGTTGCCTCATCTATACAGAGAGTTAGCAAGAATAATTTAGCTGCGAAAAACGTTCCATTTCCTGGAAGAAAGCTACATGCAAATTCCTGCATGTAGGATGCTTGCATGACTGTGGCTGCACAGCAGAAGGTGAAGTGGGGTTCTCCTCTGCATACATATGGCCTGTCTCTCTCAAGGGATGCACTTTATGACTAGATTGACTAAATAAATAAATCCAGAAAAATAAATAAATAAATCCACATACATACACATGTATATGTATGTGTGTATATATATATATATATTTCATGTACATAAAGCCTGTAGTCTTAAAAGGCACCATTGTGAAGTAGAAACAGAGAACTAATGTTATCTCCTATCTCCTAGAAGAATAGATCGCACTATCAGAGGAAAATTGACGTAATGAAATACTCAAGATTTGCTAAATTAATTTTGCACCTTCTATTGCTCTTTTACTAACTTAATCTACAAAACCATTCGCCCTAATCTCAGTGAATTAAAGAATGTTACTTTCATGCCTGATTGCCAAGAGCACTTTTGGTATGACAACTAAGCAAGAGATGACTGGTGTCTTGCTCATGAAAGCAGTTGAATTCTCCTTTACTGGCTAGACTTGGCTAATTTGAACATTTGAGAATCAAGGGTGTATGGTACGTAGCTCCCTCCTGATGCTTTGTCCATAGATGTTTCAGCAGTGACACAAAGACAGTAGTCCCTGGGGTTAGTTCGAATTATATCTGTTTCGTCTCCCTCAGCACAGATGAGTGGCTGTGGAAAGTGAAGGAATAGATGCAAGGGAGAAAGAACTGTAGATGTGCGCGCTGCGTGTATCTTAGCCTCATCCGCACACCTTCGGGTTTTCAGGGGATTTTAAAAAAAGTATCGTATTTATTCACTTTACATCTCGATTGTAGCTTCCCCTCCCTCCTCTCTTTCTAGTTCTCCCTCTCACCTTAGGAACTCCTGTGGCATAAAAGTAAACTTGAAAAGAGGGAGTAAAATTTAACACAATTTTGTCATTTTTTCAGCTAATTTCATCTGTGCCCGGGCTCTGGGTTGCTACAGGAAAGTGCTGGAGTTTTCAGAAGACTTAGTTCCGTGGGGCTGGGATCTGCTGTGCAGCAGAATCTCTGGGAGTTTCTTGCATTAACTCTCCAACATTTCGCAAACAATCGTCCTACAAGGATTAACAAGGCTCCATTGTTTCTAATCACTACCTTCCCACATGAACTTTATCATTAGGAATGTCTGGGAACTGATACATTCCCTTTGCCTGCCTCACCCAACACACATATAGATTTTTTTTTTTTGCTTTTTTTCATTTGTTTGTTATAGTTTGCTTGCTCATTTTCTATGTTTGCTGGGAATTGAAGCCAGAGTCTCATACTTGTTAAGCAAGTATCTATCTATAAGCCATAGTCTAACCTTATTTATGTTTTATTCATCTATTTATGGGTTTATAGGCTTTGTGTGGTTGTAACTGTAACATATATACGAGTATTTATACTTTTTTGGGAAAACATACCTATAGTTTTCACCCCATTACTAAGTTAGTAATAATGATATTTAAGTTAGTGGCTCACACTAACTTAAGAGTGATTAGAGAATATATTTTATAGCCCTGTAATACAGTAAGGGATCAATCATTGCGGATTGTTGCTGAAATTGAATTTTATTAAACACTTGGTAACCGTCCTTCCGTAAACGTTTTTCAACTGCTGCACATACTACCATACTTAATTCCTTGTATGTCAGCCCCCTGCAGCAGGTTAACTGAGAACATGGAGTGGACGCTCATTTTGTTTCTGATAAAGGGGTTATTTGATAGGCCACTAACTACTTACCAGTTTCTTTCCATTCAAATTTCATCAACTCTAAAGAAATTAGAATGCCATTGATGGATTCACATTTTCTTATTTAAGTCCCCTAGGAAAAGAATGGATATATCCCTGATGTAGAAGACAATAGAGAAAAAGAATGAAATGAAAATCATAGCTGAGCATCTCTAGAAATCCCTGCACATAAGCTTGGTCATGTTTTAAAGTTGCTAATACAAAGGGGGAATGTAAAAACTCCCTGTTATGATGGTCCTGCTCTTTAATAAACATAAATGAGAAGAAAATTAAAATAATCTGAAATAATAGGCAACAAACAGCATTTCCTGGCTTGGAAGAGAGAGTCTGCCTATGTATTGTCTGAATTGTCCAAGAATTAGCTCCTGACACAATGGAAAGAGAAAGGAAGACCAAGACTACAATTATCTTAAGGCACTTTTAAGATATATCTCATCAATATTAAGCTAATACCTTCAGAGAACATTTTTTTTCAATCGAGCAGGGATAGTTTATTGAACACACAGAGAATGTTTTTAAATTTTGAATAATAATACTAACAAAGTATTATTTTAAAAATAGCAAAGTGTGATTATGATGATATTGGTAATCACAATCAATACTAATAGTGAATAAAATAAAATGTCTATTACTTAGAAAATGGATGTATGTATGTGTAAGCATGAATATACATGTGTAAAAGTATGCGTGTATGTGTATGTGTGAGTATATATGAGGGAGTATGTTGTGTGTATGCCTCTGTGTATATGAGTGTGTGTGTGTGTGTGTGTGTGTTTTCTAGATAAGTATAGATACTTATGTAGAGAGGGAGTCAAAGGACAACTTTTAGAAGTTGGTTCTTTCCTTTCACTGCAGTTTCTTGGAATTAAACCTAGGATGTCAGGTGTGTTTTTTAAGCATTGTTAACCATCTCGCCAACACTGGTTATGCATTTGTTAACATTTTAAGCTGATAGCCATTACAGAACCATTGCTCAGCTGATGACAGAGGACCAAAAGTAAAAGAACCCAAACCTTCTTGCCACATTCCACCAGCCCTGGCTCCTTGGGAAGCGACTTCTCCCTCTTGTCTAATTTAATCTTTGCCCAGGCTCTGGGTTGCTACAGGAGAGTTCTGGAGCTTTCTAGACTTAGCTCTATGGGGCTGGGAACAGAATCTCACAGTGGGGAGTTTTCTCACAGTGGGGACTTTGGGTACCAACCCTACAAGTTACTGTTTCACTTACAGGTAGCAAGGCCCAGGCAGCCTTGGGAATCAATTCACTTATTTGGATGCACTTGCAACCTAAATTTACAAGGCCAAACTGAATGTCAGGGGTGTATTCAAGAGTTTAAGGAATAATACCATAAATTAAACAGATATAAGGCAGTAATCCAATAGTCTTGAGTGTGCCCTTTTTGCCCCTGAGATCTGTATATCCAGCAAACATCATTACTATTCAAAAGTGTTCCTTTTATGAATATGTGAGGATTATTAGTTCTGAAGTGGCATTTTAGTAGTGTTTTATTCCAAAGAATGTTATTTTGAATTAATAAAAGTATCAGTTATCCTAACTGGTAGTACACATTATAATCCCAGTTCTGGACACATTAAAAGCAGAAGGATCACTAGGTTAAAGCCAGCCTGGTTTACATAAAAAGGCTTTGTCTCCAAAAGCAGGCAGAGCAAAGACAAAGGCAATAGCCCACAGGAAAGCAGCAACCACATTAATTAATGAACCAGCAGTCGATGTGTTATCCTAAAAATTCAGCAACTGGCAGGGAAGTCAGAACCAACTGTTGTTTCTTTAGGTTTTTCCTTTCAGCTTCCTTTCATGTTTGTTTTATGAGACTGATAAAATAGCATCGGGTATGGAGATTTCAAAGTATTTTTTTAAAAGAACTCTTCATTTTAAAGAAAAACAGATTTTGTTTTCAAAAAAGAAAGTCAAAAACTGGAGAAATGGTAATAGGGATGTGTTTATCTAGACAACCAGGAAACACCCCAGTGCCTATAAACCCTGGTGGAGTCTGATCTCAACAGATGTCCTTTTGAAGCACCTGTTGGAGTTAACTCTGCCCCTGCCTGATTAAGTGGACTGGAGGTTTAACGTTCCAAAAGCAGCCTGCATTTGGAATGTCAGATGCGTGCATTTGCCCCTTAGGTTCCGTTCTAGTTGCTCAGGTCCTGCACTGCTCTGGTGACCTTTGGATTGGGTAGTTAATGAGAGAAGTCTGCAAACGCTCTTGGATTCACCAGCTTTGTCTATAAAGGTTCGTTTGCAGTAGCCAAATACACACAATAAGCAAATAAATAAAGACTTGTACCTGTTTTCATCCACTCTGAGTTGTCTGTCAATGAGGGACAACTCGTTGAAAAGATATAACGGTAACTGGAAATCAAGGGGAGTTGGAAGCTTGTCTAAGAAGCTATCCTATGCTTTACAGGATGATGTTTGAAGGTGTGTTGGTTTATCCTAAAAAATGCCATATAGCATAGCACTAAAGGTGCTGGGATTGTGTTAATCATTGCACTGGGCAGTGGTGGCGCACGCCTTTAATCCCAGCACTTGGGAGGCAGAGGCAGGCAGATTTCTGAGTTCGAGGCCAGCCTGGTCCACAGAGTGAGTCCAAGGACAGCCAGGGCTACACAGAGAAACCCTGTCTCAAAAAACAACAACAACAACAATAACAACAAAAGGATAATCATTGCACAACCTGTGTACATACCATTTCCTCAAGTATATTCTTCATCTCCATGCATTTAACAGTACTGGAATAAATCCTATTGGCCTGAAGGTCAAAGGTCATACATAGTGATTTTCAACACTTCAATTTCGAGACAGCTGAATGACCCGGCTTTAGTCAGTGGGCTGATCATCTCCACTTTAAGCCTTCCTGCCCTTTCTAAAAATAGCAGGGCCTTTAAGCAGGGGATATTTTAAGCAACTCATACTCGGTTTTCTCATTGCGCAGAAGCACATTTTGGCCTCTTGCCCCTGTCAGATTGACACTTGTGCAGTTAGACCTGGATGCTAGTCCACGCTTCTTGCCACTCATATAAAAAGACCCTGGGATTGCTAGCAGAGAGGCAGTGGACAGACGCGAGCAGAGGAAACACCTTTATTAGGGATGGGACTACACTCCTGCAATCCTTCATTTCAGACATTTACAACTCAGTCCGCAGCTTTTCGGACCTGTTCTTTCTTCTTTTTCTTTTTTTCCTAAAACCTGGCTGTGATTTCACTCCAGAGACATCCCCCGCTTGTCTCTGGATCCTGCCATTTCTCGCAAACACTGATAGAAGACACTGCCAATCTGTGGATAAGAGAAACTAATGAGAAACTGCTATCTAAAACCTGAACTGCAAAACCAAAACCAAGCAAACCCTAAACCTCCAAAACAAATCCAAAAGAGAGCAACTCAAACAATCCACACTCACAAGAAGACCCGTAGAAAAAACCCCAAGATGTGACTGAGTTGATAACGGGGCGTAGCGGTCACTTGACTGGCGTGCATTGGATACTCTGTATTTTTCTCTTTTGAAAAACAAGTGCAAGGCTATGTTATTCTAAACAGCTGGGACCAAAAAATTATGCGTGTGAGAAAACACAGACTCTAAAAGCAAAATGGAATTGAGGCGGGTAAAGGCCGTGCCGCCGTCTTGCCATTCCAGTGCGTTCATTCGTGGTACTCGTGTTTGCGCATCTAAGAAATTTCCATTTTTTCACATCAAAAAATCCAGATATGAAGCCGAAGCTGCCTTCTTCGCCAACCTGAAGCTGTCTGATTTCAACATCATTGACACCCTCGGAGTTGGAGGTTTCGGACGAGTAGAGCTGGTAGGTGACTTTTTTTTTTTTTAAATGTTTTGCAAAGCTTGTCTCCCGCCTCACATTGTCTCCTAGCCTAAGAGCTCCTTCCCCTCCTCTTGTTAACTCTCATCGCTCTAATCAGAAGCAGACACCTGCATGCAGGCATGTCCCAGATTGTTTAACGGTGTGGGCTAGGATATGCAGTCAGTGTACTCCGGCTGCAAATCACCTCATAGAAAGCTCTTCATACTGAGTGAATGCTAAACACATTCATTTAATGAGGAGTCTTAAATCACCATTTGTCCCCCTGATTGTCTATGATCTTCCTTCCTCAGTTCTGATCTGTGCTTATTTATATAATTATGCTGTGATTAAATTATTTTAAATGCAAACACAGAAAAGAAACTGTAATATCTATTATATACATACATATTTATATACACAAAATAAATGTAGTGTTTAGTAACCCTGTGATTCTATAATTGTAAGTATCTAATTAGATTATAGTGATAGTGGTTTAGATGTTTATTATAGTTTATTTCACATTATATAAACTTCATGTAGTTTATTTCACTAGGTAAATAGATACACATTATGGGACATGATAAAGACACTTCTGTCCAAGTTCATTGGTTAAGCACATTGTATGGATATGGTATTAAAAACCATAAGAGCATAGCTCCATTTTGTAATTGTTAGAAATAGGAATTTTAAAACTGACTTTTGTGAGAAAAAATAAGGAAGGAAGTATATCCTGGTGACTGAGGCAGCTGTAGTCCAATGATGTGGCATTAGAGAATACAGAGTCACTCCCATCTCTCTGCTGGGCACGGGGGAGTCCCTGATAGGAGACTCCGGTACAGTGTGCTAGGAACTCCCCAGCACTGTGTAAAGTGCAGTAAACAGTTACTGTTGCTCCGCGAGGTCAGGAGGGATCCCGTCCACAACAGTCAAGTGAGCCAGAGCTATTCTTGATATTTGTTTGTGTTGTGGTGAGGCTCTCTGGCTTCGACACAGGAAAATGTCATTTGCTGAAGTATTAGAAAAGGCCTTAGGACTAAGGCGTGTTCCCCTGAATCTGCATTATACTTCCCGTGATGTGGGCTGAAGCTATTATAATAATTATTACTATTTCAGACACAAACATCCAGAATGCACCTGTGAGACTCTGGTTGTTGTTAACTATGGATGTAAAAACCTAGTAAGGGTGCAGAAAACAGTCAAATCTTTTTGCTTCTTTAAACTTCACCTATCAATTACTTAATGCAGCCTGCCCTATGACCAGAAACAACTTAGGGAGGAAAGATCTGGGGGCTGGGGGGCGCGATTGACAGGTCTAAAATCCGCCATTGAAGAAAGTCCGATGTGGAGCTCTATGTGGAGTTTGGAGGCAGGAACTAACAGACTGTAGAAGAAGGCTGCTTGCTGGATGGCTTTTCGTGGCTTGCTCTTATTGCTTTCTTTTGATTGTTATCATTTTTTTAGAGATAGTTACATTAAGTCCTCCTGCCCTCTCCTTGCTTCAGACCCTTCCTTTCCCCTTCCCTCTCACATTCATGGCCCAGGACCCCCTGCCTAAGGCAACATCACCCACGGTGGGCAGGGCCCTCCCACATCAACGGTTAACCAAGAGAAGTCCTCACAAATGTGCCCACAGACAGACCTGATGAAGACAGTTCTTCAGTTGAGGTTCCCCTTCTTGAATGATGCTTGTTTGTGTAAAGGTAACAAAACCCAGCCAGCATCGAGCCTTACAGTTTTTACAAGAAATTGACAAGTTATAATACTGACGAGTTTTAATGGCTAATGAAGGCAGGGTTAGAATTGCACGGTTTGGCTCTGGAGGGTAGGAACACAGAGCAGGACTGAGAAGACAGCTCCTTACTGTGATGACTAGAAATTTCTCAGAGTAGTGGTTCTCAGCATCTGTGTGGCAACCCCTCAGGAGGGGTCACATATCAGATATCCTGCATATCAGATATTTCCATTAGGATTCCCAACAGTAGCAAAATTACAGTTAGGAAGTAGCAGTGAAATAATTTTATGGTTGGCGGTCACCACAACATAAGGAACTGTATTAAAGGGTCTCAGCATTAGGAAGGTTCAGAACCACTGCCTTCGAGCATAATTTGGAGGGTATTTGATATAGTTCCTTAAAACCAGTTTTAAGGACTATGGGCAAGGGAGGGAAAGATGGCTCAGTGGTCAGGAGAACTCAACTGTAGCACCCACTCTGGACCCTGCCTCCAAATGATGTCATGCTTGCTTATGGCCTCCACAACAATGCTCTCACTTGCACGTGTGTTTGTGTGTGCGCACACGTATGCACACACACACACACACACACACACGCACATGCACCACACATAAAATTAAAAATAAAGTCTCTCAAATGGATGGAGCTGGAGAACATCATACTAAGTGAGGTAACCCAGTCTCAAAAGATCAATCATGGTATGCACTCACTAATAAGTGGATATTAGCCTGGAAAACTGGAATACCCAAAACATAATCCACACATCAAATGAGGTACAAGAAGAATGGAGGAGTAGCCCCTGGTTCTGGAAAGACTCAGTGTAGCAGTATAGGGCAAAACCAGAACAGAGAAGTGGGAAGGGGTGGGTGGGAGAACAGGGGGAGGGAAGGGGACTTAAGTGACTTTCGAGGAGTGGGGGGCCAGAAAAGGGGAAATCATTTGAGATGTAAATAAAAAATATATCGAATAAAAAAAAAAGAAACTTTAAAAAAAAATAAAAATAAAAATAAAAAAAGCCTCTAATAAAGACTTTAGACAATGAAATTGCTGCTTTACTCAACAAAAAGCAGCATTATATCTACAAATTGCTAGTGAATGACTTCAAGTCACCCCTTTTTGGGGAAATGCAGAGATTGCCTGAGGATGTTGGAAATGTTGCTTTTCAATAGCTTTGGAAAAGAAAACCAGTTGTGAACTCACTTCAAGTTGAAAAATTTAATACTGGCTTGAAAAATTGAAAACTCATAGAAAATTCTCTGAAAAATACACACAAAATTAAGGGAAATTTAATCATATAAAAGGAAATAATAGTTTTAAAAGACCAAATCTATGTATATGTATGTTCATTTATACATGTGCATGTTAGTATATTTATATATATATTTCCATCTCAGGGGAGATACTATACATATCCACCTGATTTTCTCTGTTTGAATATTATAGTTTACTGTTTTTTAAAGATATTTAAAGAAAACTAATACCCCTGGCCTAGAGAGATAGTTGAACAGTTAAAGGTGTTTGCTGTTCTTCTAGAGGACCCACGTTCAGTTCCCAGAATCCATACCAGGCAGCACAACCCCTCTAACTCCAGTAAATCTGAGACCTTCTTCTAGCTTCCCTGGAAACCTGCATTTATATGCACATAGCCACATACAGATACACAGATGCACATGTAATTTAAAATATTTTTACAAGAATAAAAGAAAACCCAAAGCATTCATCTAGATTCAAAATATAGCTAGTTTGTAATCTGCTGATATAATATTCAAAAATCCTCAGTGGATCATTAGAGACAGTGCATCCATTAGGATCAGAGACATGTCCTAAAACTCAGAAGTCACAACTGGTGTGATCCTTAACATCCTAAAAATGTATTAGAGAGTACACAGAATATCTAAAATGCATAGATTGTTAACACATGGAAACACAGGTCTAAACATATTAATAGAAAGTATGTAATATTTACAATTTGAGCCAACTAGTTGTTATTTACCAATGATAATCAAGTAAAGGACATTTTAAAAAATAACACTAAATTGTATCATAGTATCCTAAACTACATTTCCCAGGTATGAGATTATAAACTCTCCAATGAGATATGAAGAGTTTAGAGATTTGAAATTTTAAGCCCCATGTCCTAAAAAACTAAGAGCTTTGTAAGTGTTTGCTTGATATGCAGAAGATGCTTGCAGCATTTTGCATGATATGCCCAACCTGTTGGTCTTAACAGTTCCTAAATTTTTGTTTTGTTAGTTTAGACAAATTTAGGTACAAGAGTATTTCTGTCACAAGAATTTCTAAATAACTTACTTTGTTTTGTGGAATGAGAGATCATCGTGAGAAGTTTAAGTTTTATTCAGCGTGCAGCCTCCTTTCTGTTATCTGCCTCCTATCATGTGTTTTGCTCATGTTCTTAACCAATGAGCTTTGTAATGTGTTCAGTATGCTGTGCTTACTGTATGTCTTGTAGAAAACCAATTCTGTTTGCAATGTCACTCATATGTATGCCGTGTGTGTATACCTTCAGTCTTTAAGTATCACTAGAAGGAAAATAAAGGAGACCGTAATTATCCTAATGTGCTATGGTTGTAAAATAATGAGATTGCCTTTAACAGTCATATGTGAAAATGGGTCCCCTTGTTTTATAATAACATCCATAATCTGTTCCACTTTTTGGGGGCGGGGGTCAGAGGCACCTGCTTTCAGAAGTGATTTGCCCAGAGTCAGACAACTTTGCAACCTGTCACTGTTAGTGGTTTTTACCTTAAATATTAATTTATTCTGTAGTCCTAAGATTTCCTAATTAATTAATTTATCAATTCATTCTGTAGTTCTAAGACTTAGCTAATAATGCAAAAAATAATATATAAAGTTTTATTTTCTGCATTATATTTTTTCCCTGAATCATGGGATGGGAGATTTGAAAGTTTAATTGGAAAAGTTGCCCCTAGCTTTGGGGATTCACAGTTTGCTGCAAAGAGCGAATAAGACTAGACCATAAGCAATGCAGGAGAGACACAGTTGGTGCGTGGAAGAGGAAGGCTCGGGTAGAGTGGGTAACACTTTCCCATGGTGATGCATCATGGGAAATACTCGTGAAAACCAAAGCGTAAGAACAAAGGCTTGCTGACAAAGTCATACTCCAAACTCAAATGACCAACCTTTCACTTGAAGCCTGCTTGATAATCTTCAAGTTCACGCCCAGTTCATAATTCTGCTCATGTAGCTGCTCTGGGAAGAGAGTTCAGGGTGTGGCTCATGTCTCCCAGGGAAAATGTGATGACTCATGGAAGGGAAAGAAGTCCCCAAATGACAGACTTTTATTGTTTTGGTTTGGTTTGGTTTGAACTGAGAAGCTTTTCTGGCTCTAACAAATGCTTAGATTCTTCCCACTATGGCCATGAGACAAAAGAAGTAGATGTGTTTCTTAGTTTCCTATCTAGTTTCTGTGATAGATTACCCTGACCAAAGCACTTTAGAGGGAGAAAATGTTTGTCTGGCTCCCAATTGCAAGGTACAGTCCATCATTGCAGGTAAATCAAAGCAGCAGGAACACAGGCATACAGCTACTGTCAAGGGCAAAGAGCAGGGAGGTAGTGTATGCTTGCCTGTTTTCAGCTTTCTCACTATAACTCAATGCAGGAGTTCCTGCCTAGGAAATGGTGCTGCCCACGATGGGCAGATCTTCTCACCTCAATGGATAAAATCAAAACAAGCCCAGACAGAGGCCCAGAGGCTGGGCTGTTCTAGAGAGTGCCTCACTGAGACTTTTTTCCAGGTGATTCTAGATTGTGTTAAGTTGACAATTAAAACCATCCCAAATCCTCAACTTAAAAAACAAAACAATGTTCTAGGCCACTGAGATGGTTCAGCAGGGAAAAAAAATGGGGAAAGTCTGAAATCTGACCTTGATCCATAGTAAATGTAGAAGGTAAGAACTGATTCCATGAAATTGTCCTTATTACCTCCACAAGCACACAATGTCATGGCATGAGTGTGCCCTAACATACCATATACAACACACACACACACACACACATACACACACACACACACATACACACACACACACACACACACACAGAGAGAGAGAGAGAGAGAGAGAGAGAGAGAGAGAGAGAGAGAGAATATTTTTTTTAGTTTGTAAGATTTAAGAAGCTGAACTACATAATACAGAATGGCTGCAATGGTTTAACTCCTTAACCATAACAATGTTATCTCATTGTTTATGCCAAACATTCAGATTCCCCTTTCTCTAAATCTTTGTGATTCCTATTTTTGTGGTTAAATGGCTGTAGAGGAAAGATAAGCAAACAATGATAAAAATATGAAGTTAGATATTTGGAATTTCTGTTACCAGCTTGGTCATTTTCTTAACCTGTTTTCCTTTTCTGTTAAATTAAGATAAAAATAGAAATTGTCCTTCATGAGATTATAATGATTAAAAGAAATAGAGTCACCACAGTACTATAATATATTATCTTTGGTCAATGCATTTCAATGTTATTAATTTTCCCGTAATGATAATTGATACTTATTATCAAAATGCACTCATGATAGCCATCTTCACTTATCACCCCAGCTGTGTTCACAGAGGAATAGAACAGTTTATCTTTTTTCTCTCCCCATTGATAGGTCACATTTCTTCTTTGAGTAAAAGCCTGAGGTCTGGAGACCTTCTGTGATAGATGCCATTACATTACCCTGAACCACTAAAGCTTCTTAATTTCTAATCTACCATGAAGAATGACAGGAAGCAGTTTTCAATCTTCCAAAGCCACCCTGTGTGCACCTGAAGTAGCCTCCTTTTATTTATCCATTTCTCTTCTAAACTGCCAAGTCAAACTCTCAGAAAGGATTGGGTTTCAGCGCAGAACACTGGCTGACAGCCATTTGCCCCGTAACCTTTTTAAACCATGATATCCTAAATGGGCAAATTAGAGTCAGGCGCATGCTGAAGGGGTGTACTTAGGTATCGCTAATCCATTTTGTAAAACCAGTCTTTGGATCCTGAAGTTGGAGTCTCTGAGGAGCAAGACAGTAGTGAGTTATAGAGCCACACGTGTGTAGTAGAGTCCTGTATTCTTTGCAATGGCATCCAGGCCACCTGCTCGGCATTCCTTAAGGCTTCCTTGGTATGCACTTCAAAGGCTAGCCGGCATGGAGGGCTATGTAAAGCAACTGGGAACAAAATAGACAGAGTTGGTTAAGCAGGAAATGAAGTGATAAACTTGGTACTCAGTCACCAGAGTCTCATTTCATCACTCTTACAGGAGAGGAGCTTAATCCCAAAGGGAAAGAAAGCCCTAGTAAGAGGAACCATTCCAAGAGCTCCCATTGTGGACCCACAGTGCAGTGAGAGGGAAGAGGTGTGGCTTTGCTGGGTAGCAGGGCTCTCCTGTGTTCTGACATACTCAACAGAAATTGGAAACTACAGTTTTGTGTAATTTGACACAATCTTTGTCCAGCTGTACTCTCCCTTGCACAAGATTTACCATGGAATTACTTGTTTTGTTTCTAAAATAAAATTTAAAAATAAATGTGATTCATAGTACTAACTCCTAAAGAGGAGAAAGGCATTTAGCTAACTAATGAAGGTTCAGTCCAAAATACACTAATAGAGCAACATTTGGTCCAGAACAAAAATTCTCTGATTTATTTTTTTTCTTTCATTTTATTACATCATTTTAGTGGAATAAACTTACAAACAAAACCATGTGAAACCAGCTAGATTCAGGTAGCCCCTAAGCAAACATATAGCCGGTTCCAACACCAAAGTCTTACAGTGACCTTTTCTGCACAGTGAGAATGGCCGTTTTGAGGCTCTGGGTCTTCATTTTGGTCTTTTACCCTTTACTGTCAATTATATTTTTCTGGTTTATCCACCAGAATAAAAGAGAAATTCTATGACAGGGCTTAAACTAGAATACCTCACCCCAATCAAAATGACAATCAAATGTTGGGAAGGATGTCAGGATGGGGAGAGGAACCCTCGTTCACTGCTGGTGAAGGTGAAGCAGGCAGAGCCACTGTGGCAGTCAGTTTGGGAGACCCTCAAAAATTAAAAATAAGACTACCATGTGAGTCAGATACTCCTTGGGAAAATGCCTAGAGAACTCCATATCCCACTATATAGCAAGAATCACACAACCAGGTTTAATTGTTGCTGTATATACAGTAACACAAAAATGGGACCAGCATGTCCATCAACCAATGAATAATGAAAACACATACATACAAACATGCATGTGTGCACATAAGTGCACACATGCGCATACACAATCACACACACATACACAAAGTGGAATATTACACAGATGTAAAGAAAATTGAACCATGAATTACAGGAAAATGGATAGATAGAATGCACCCAAATTCAGAAAGATAAAAAATTCACATATTCTTACTCATATATGAATCCCAGCTTGTAGTGTGCACATGTTCATATGCAGACTGTCAAGTGTGGATGCACTTTAACATTTAGAATGGAGACCAAGGAAGGATAACAGTAGCTGATATAGAAGGACAGACTCCTAGCAAAAGGACACAGGACTCATGAACGAAGATAAAAAGCAAATTGTTATACTGATTTCAACAAAGCTAGTTTCTAAGCAGAAAAAAACAGAGCAAAATCTAGCTGTCCTTTGACAGACGCAAATAAAGAATGGATTAATCTGCCATGTTCCTATAGGATATACATTCAGTTCTGCATCAATAACTGTAACATAATTCAGGCTCCATGGAGGATAGAAAATACAATTAACATACATTAATTAATACACATCTTTTGAATTTATGGAAATGTATATACTATCTATGCATTGAAGTATATTTTTCATGAAAATTATTTAAAATTAGTATCCTTTTTTAAATTATCTTTAATTTGTTTTTATAGTTCCGTCATTAACCCCATCCAGGTCTGCCAACCCACAGTTCCTCATCCCATTCCTCCTCCCTCCTGTCTCCAAGAGGATGTTCCCCTCCTCACATCTATCCACCCCCTGCCACCAGGTCTCTCCACTCCCTGGGACCTCAAGTCTTGCAAGGGTTGGGCATCTTCTCCCTCTAAGGCCAGACCAGGATGTCCTCTCCTGTATGTGTTGGGGTCTCAGACCAGCTTGTGTATGCTGCCTGGTTGGTGGCTCAGTGTCTGAGAGACCTTAGGGGTCCAGGTCAGTTGAGATTGCTGGTCTTCCTATGGGGTCACCCTTCTTCTCAACTTCTTCCAGCCTTTCCCTAATTCAACCACAAGGGTCCCTGACTTCAGTCCAATGGTTGGGTGTAAGTATCTGCATCTGTCTCAGTCAGCTGCTTGTTGGGCCTCTCAGAGGATACCCATGCCAGGCTCTTGTCTGTAAGCACACCATAGCTTCAGTAATAGTGTCAGGCCTTGGAGCCTCTCCTTGAGCTGGAGATGCCAATTTGGGCCTGTCACTGAACCACATTTCCCTCAGTCTCTTCTCCATTTTTGTCCCTGCAGTTCTTTTAGATAGGGACAATTCTGGGTCAGAGTTTTCGACTTTGAGATGGTGTTTAGTCAGGGTTTCTATTCCTGCACAACACCATGGTCAAGATGCAAGTTCAGGAGGAAAGGGTTTATTCAGCTTATACTTCCACGCTGCTGTTCATCACCAAAGGAGGTCAGAACTGGGACTCAAGCAGGTCAGGATACAGGAGCTGATGCAGAGGCCATGGAGGGATGTTACTTACTGGCTCACTTCCCCTGGTTTGCTCAGTCTGCTCTCTTATAGAACCCAAGCCTACCAGCCCAGGGATGGCACCACCCACAAGGGGCCCTCCCCCCTTTGATCTCTAATTGAGAAAAGGCCTTACAGCTGCATCTCAAGGAGGCATTTCCTCACCTGAAGCTCTTTTCTCTGTGGTAACTCCAGCTTGTGTCAAGTTGACACACAAAATCAGCCAATACAGATGGCAACACCATCCCTCCACTTGATGCCATGTCTTTCTACTGGAAGTGGACTCAACAAGTTCCCTCTCCCCACTATTGGACATTTCATCTAAACCATTCTTCCTTTGTGGGACATCTGGGTTGTTTCCAGCTTCTAATTATCACAAATAAGGCTGCTATGAACATAGTGGAGCATGTGCCCCTGTGGCATGGTGGAGCTCTTTTGGGTATATGCCCAAGAGTAGTATAGCTGGGTCTTCAGGTAGATCTATTTCCAGTTTTCTAAGAAACCTTGAGATTGATTTCAAGAGTGGTTGTACAAGTTTTCAATCCCACCAGCAATGGAGCAGTGTTCCTCTTTTTCCAGATCCTCTCTAACATGTGTTGTCACCTGAGGTTTTGATCTTAGTCATTCTGATTGGTGTAAATAAACCAAACAACCCAACCAAAAAATGGCTTATAGAACTAAACAGAGAATTCACAACAGAAGAATCTCAAATAGCTGAGAAGCACTTAAAGAAATGTCCAAAGTCCTTAGTCATCAGGGAAATGCAAATTAAAATTAGTATCTTAAACTAACTCTTTTCCCTTCCAGACTTAGATGTGATCCTAGAAAAATCTGTCTAAATTTAGGAGCACTTGAATGTATTTCTCCATGGCTTAAAACAGTTCATCTCAAAGTTAGCATTTACATAGCATATATATTTTTGTTTCTTAACATCATAAATTTACTTCTTTTTCCAGGCTAATGTATGGACATAACACATTCAACACAAATTCATCTATATCTCGCTCCTAAAACACCCAAATAATCTATCTGGACTGCAGCAATATCAGACATTTTTCTAGCCTTTGAAAATTTTTTGCTTCTTGAGAGGATATGAGTAACTAGTTGGTGGCCAGCCTGAGCTAAATGAGACATTTTCTCTAAACAATTAAAAGGCTAACTGTGTAAACTCCAGCATGGCTCTGCCTTCCATTCATTATACAGTGACTGACAGACTGGTTGGGCACCACTCCCAGAAATAAGCATCACTTCCCTTCTTACTCAGTTCACTTTATTCCCAAATGTAGTACTCACCCATAAAAGTTTTATTTAAACACATTCAAAAGAGAATCCTATCCATAAGGAGGAAAATGGTCCCTCTGTGTATGTTGGTAAGGAGGAAAATTGCCATAATCTTTAGCTAAAATGAAAGTAGGTTTTATGATAAGGATATTTCAATATGAGCAATAAGTTTAATCTTACTTTCTGTAAAAGTATAAAACTTTTAAGGCTGTATGAATTGGGTGGATTTATCAATTAAATACAATTTCTACACATATGTTTAATGTATTACCAATTAATAATAGCTCCTCCACAGTAGCACACCTCCCCCGCCCCCCAGTAGTCAATTACATACAGCTTATTGGCCTGAAGACTGTCGGAGTCAGGAGCTTTTATGAGCCAAGTGATTGATCTGTTTTAAATTTTTGTTTCACAAAGACGGTTTCTTTTAAGTATAGCCTGTAATTTTGCAGTACACCTTCCCTCCCTCTGTCAAGGAATCCCCTTCCCCTCTCCTATGCTTTCTCCCTCCATCTCTTCTATTTTCACATGCACATACTCACACACTAACACACACACTCACACACTCACATGCACACGCATGCGCAAGTGCACACATACACACACACACTCACATGCACATGCACGAGCGAGTGCACACACACACACACACACACATGCACGCACATGATTTTATGTCTCTATAAAGAATTCTAATGCCTGTGATAGCAATAACACACACTATTCACCTGTGTCTTTTTATTTCATTTCACGTGTCTGTTAGTTGCACTGATTCTACAGAAAATGACACATCTTTTCATTCTTCTTTATGACTGGGTAGCTTTGTTGGATATAAGCACATATTTTCTTTATCTCTTCATCTATTGACAGATAGGCTGTCAATACCAAAGGCTGATTCCTTAACTTGGTCACTGTAAACAGTGCAGTAATAGATATGTAGGTATCTCTGTTCCATCTTGATGTAGAGTCCATGAGGTGTATGCACAGAAATGGCACTGCTATGTTATTTGGAAGTCTGTTATGGGTTTTCTGTAGGTTCTTGCTTATGATTACCAGAGGCTGTGTTCCCACCAACAGTATTTAGATTCCCTTTTCTACACACTCTCACTGGAGAGTTGTTGTTCTGAAGAGTTCTTACCTATGCCTATAGAGTGAAATGTTTTCCTTTAACAGTATTAACATTTGGGGGCTTATATTAAGGTCTTTGATCTATTGTTAATTGATTTTTAAGTGGAAGAGTTAGTGACCTGGCTTCATTCCCCACCTGATGACTATCCAGTGTTGTCTTTCTCCAGAGTATGTTTCTGACTGGAGTTGTATTATTTTACAAATGGGACCACTATTCTATTCCACTGATATTTTTAATGCTAATACCATGCTGGTTTTGTTACTATTGTTCTGTAATATGACTTAAGTCAGGGGTGGCAATACCCACAGTGTTATTTTTTTGCCGAAGATTATTTTGACTATCCATGATCTTCTGTGCTTCCAGATGAATTTTAGGGTTGTCTTTTCTAGTTCTGTGAAGGATATCATTTGAGTTTGATTGCAATTGTATTGAATCTGTAAATCACTGTTAGAAAAGCGGCCATGTTTACTCTATTAACTGCTGACTGACAAGCATAGGGGTCTTTCCATGGAGTGTCATCCTCTATTGCATCACTTACCCTTTCCCTTTCCTCCCTCCAGCACTTCCCAAGTGCCTTCCCTTGAGCCCCTCCCCTTCCGGCTCACTGTCAAATTGTTAGCTTCTTTTTCTCTCATTATTGTTATATACATTCATATCTATGAATGTATATGTATACACAAATATATAAATACAATCTGATAATTCATTTTGGTGTGTGTTGTGTTTAGGGCTTCAGAGCTGAGCATTTTGTAGTGTCTAATCAATAATGGAGGCTCATCCCTGGGAATTGCCTATAGTTCTTTGTCTAGGTAGATCCCCATGGAAACTTTATTCCCTTCTATGTGAGCATGTCCATGGATATTGCCATTGTTGCTGTCCCATTTATTAGGCTGTTTCTAAGGGATAGTGTCTAGCAACTGCCTTCCTGTTATTTTTGTCTCTTACAATTTTTATGCCCTCTCTTCTGCATTGTTTCCTAAGCATGAACTGTAGTGTAGATCTATCTATTGGGGTTGAGGTATGCAATATCCATTAACTCTTCCTTGGCTAAGTTTATTCTTGTCTATATTTTCTAATACCATGAATGGGATTATTTGTCTAGTGTCTTTCTCTCTATATATATTTGTTATATAGAAAGGGTACTGATTTTTGTGTGCTGATTCTATATTCTGCCTCTTGGCTTAATGTATACATCAGTTAAGTTCTAGTGGAGTCCATCAGGGTCTCATGTACAGGATTGTATTATCTGCAATAAGGGCCATTTTACTTCATTTATATACCATTGTTCCTGCCTTATCACTTTCCTAAATCTTCAATAACTGAACTGAGAAAGAGAAAGTAGACATTTGTATCTTGTTCCTGATTTTAGTGAAATGCGTATAGGTGTATTGATACAGTCTTTATTGTGTTGAGATGTATTTTCTTCCTATTCAGTGTTTAATCCAAGATTTTTATCATGAAAGAATGTTAGCTTTATCAAAGGTCTTTTCTGAATATGCTATTTTGATCACATGGTTTCAGGGTTTGAGACCATTAGAGTATTGTTTTACATTCTTTGATTTGCTCTGTTGAACCATCATTGTAAGCTAATGAAACCCCTTTGGTTCCAGTAAATAATCTTTTGATGTAAAGTTGAGTTCAGTTTATATGAATGTTTTCTTCCATGTTTGATATGCCTATTATTCTGTAATAAACATTCATTCTCATTCTGTCTCTCCCTCTCCCCATTCTCTCCCCTCTCTCCTGTTTCTCCCTCTTTTTCCTCTTCCTGTCCTCCCCAAACACACCTCTCTCCCTTTCTTCACCTTTCTCCTCCCTTTCCCCATTCCTCCATTTCTTTCTTGGTGGTCTCTTGTCTGGTTTTGATAAGAGTATAATAGTGACTTCATAAAATGGGTTTTACACTGTTTCTGCCTTTGAGTTTCACAAAGTAGTCTGTGCAGCACCGGTGTCAGATCTCCTGAAGGTCTGGTGGATTCAGTCATGAGTCTATCTGGGTCTGTCTTTTATGTACATGGGGGTGGGGGCAATACTCAGCATGCTCAGGGAGTCAGGCTTTGTCCTCAGTATGACTCCAAGAATAAAAGACTATCTGCAGAAGCAACCACAGTCTATGGATAGGCCTACTGTGACAATATAATCATAAACTAATTTTAAAACCACACTTCTAAATCTAGTCATTTTGAGATGGTAAATAAGCAAGAATGGTCTAGTATGATAAGTATTACTAGTGGTAGAAAGGAGATAAAATAATTAGCATGGAGCTGGAAATTGGTGTCAGTGTGATGGAGAAAAACACAGAAGAAAGGACAGTGGGGGAATTAATAAAGACAACATAGGGCATTAAGGTAGCTCAGGCTGAAGAAGAATGACTACGCAGAAGTACAGAAATGTAATCAGACCATCTAAAACAGAAACAGGGGGACCCCAAACACCAGCCTGCAAAGGTCTAGTAAAAAGTAAGCTAAGGGAAGAAGAGGGGCAGAGCTGCTCTTTTTTTTTTTTTTTAATCTCAAGCATGTCTTTACTTTCTGCACATATTCATTCTTTTTTTTTAATCAGGTATTTGCTTTATTTACATAGGCCTTGTGACTAGAATGCAAATCCTTCTCCAGAGTTACCTAGCCACTTGCAAGAAAGATAGTTGAATTTGACAATGAGATTCTCTCTTTTCCATGTCAACACATTTTCAGTCTTCAAGAAGAACAAGTGAAAGCAACTGAACTGTCCATATTGGATCCTCAGTTCCACATGGTCTTAAATTGTGAGTGTGTTTTAAGTAATGAGTGGAACAGGAGATGGAAAAAGACAGTTTATGGTGATCACTACTTGGGCTGATAGAATCCTTATCATTAAGAGCTGCTGAGGAATATAACACTAACTTATAGAATAGAAGCTTTCTGGGCACCTCCATCATGCTCTCTTTCATGACTGCAGTAAATATGCTCTGCCCGGTGGATATGAGAATACAGTGGTTTGCCAGAGTCAAAATGAGTCAAATCATTGTCCTAAAGTTCTTTTCATTCCCTAGGAAGGAAAACTCCTTTAAAGTCAGACACATTTTGCCAGAGCTTACTATTTCATCTTTACTGATTTAAAATGTGCAAAATGTAAAATGAAACAAACAAAACAAAAACAAACAAACAAACAAAACCACACATTTACAGATATCCATTTTAGTTAACATGCTCAAATATGTTAGAAATTCTGGTACAAGTGACAAGTTTTATGTAGCACATAAGTCTTGGATTGTTTACATGTCTTGTCTGACTCAAGATACCTGTAAGTCTGGCCTATGGCTATCTCCTAGTGCAGAATGGGGGCTATAGGAGGTCATGTGAACTTGCAAGAAAACGTGCTTTATATAATCATATAATATTAAAAAACATTGATGGGGTGGATCTGGGAGGAGTTGGGAGGGCAGATTGGGAAGTCAATGAAATCAAAATATCTTGTGTGAAATGTTCTTAAAAGAATGAGTAGAATTATTGCATTAAAATATGTAAAAATGTTACTAAAGTGCTATCAAAGAACTACTGATTTGACTGGGTCATTTATAAGGAATTTCATAACAGTTACATATATTCAAGCTAAATTGACTCATAATCCCCCTTTTTAGAAATTACAAGTCTTGAATCTGTGTGGATTTTTAAACCTGTATCAATTTTCACAAAATTGGAGTAAAAAGAACTACATTTTTAGCAAATGGGGGTAGTGTCTGAATATATATTGAAGATAAAAAGAGAGGCACAGAGGGAAGTGCCTTTCTGACACATAAGTTTTTAAACTATGAGCTACATATTTAGTTTGTATCATAATAAAGGAACTAGAAATTATAGAGAAGTAATTTTCTGATTTTCCCACTTTTAACATTCTTAAACAGCTTCATTGAGGTATAATGTGCACACCTCAACATTTTCTACCGTGCACATACAATTCAAGGAACATTAGTATTGTTTAAAAAGAGCCCTGTTGCCTCCCTTCCACCCCAGCTCCAGTCAGCCATGTGTCTGCTCTCTTTATCTGAAGTCTTGCCTTTCCTGGCACACAGTTTCTTACACTACAATTTTGAATTACACTCAATGTTTTGTTTTCCACGCATGTGATTATAAATCCCAGAGAATGACACCATGCCTCTCTTGCCTCTTGAATTTAGGATAATGCTTCTAATTTCTCTGCACTCGGCTCTGGCTGTGTTCCTATCTCACCTGCAGCATGAGGCTTACATTGTTTCTTGGACGTGTACTCTATGGGCAGTGCCTGACTGGCCTGCAAAGTGTTTAGTGGAGATTACTGGAAAATGGTGGTGAACAAAATCTGACGCTTATACATTTACAGGCTAATGCTTTGTTTGCTGGGTTCCCAGTTGTTGGTGGTTTTATTAAGGCCTTTAGATCGCTCCATGGCATCTTCTCTAAGGACTAACTGTAAATGGAGTGGAGTGAAACGCTGTAGCAGTTTGGCACAGGGAATCTTCTCACTTAGGTTATGTTTCTCTCAGTGTATCTATCTTGGGCTTGCTTTTCTCTCTATTGTAGAAAAATCGTTTATTACTATAGGGTCATTAAGTCATCTCAGTTTCTACTAAGTATGACTTACTTAAATCACACGATTGCAAGAATGTTCCTAGTTCTTTTATAAAGTCACTTCTTCCCTGATTTAAAAAAAAAAAGCCAATTTTTCAAAACAAAAATCCAACTACTATGTCCTGTGTAATAATACAAGTTACTTGCTTAAAAATTTGTGCTATTTTTTTAGAGGAAAAAAATGTTTGCCATTTCTATTTTGCACTTATAATTAAGAAGCCTCTGCCTACATGACTCTGTATTAATGTTCTTGGAAAAGATTTGGGTGCTGAATGCAGTTGAAACTAAGTAGTTTTCTTAAGTGTGGTTGAGACAACACGCACACTGTACGCTATGGCCACCTCTTCCAGTGGCTTGTAGCTGTTTCCTTAAGTCTCACTGCTATTACCTCCTTCAGATATCTGCCCCTTTTCTCTGTCTGAAGGCATTCCTTGTCTCGGTTCTCAGCCAGTGTTTGTTTGAAGTGGTTAGTCGCACTTCCTTCTGTACATTCACTTTATTTAGAGAGTAAAGTCCTTGTGGTATGAGCATCTATGATCTTAAAAATCACTTCCCAAACTTTTTACTGTTGACTTTTACATCTTTACTTAGCAGCACTAAGGTAGACTGGGACAAGAATAGGAACAGACACAAGTGACAATCAGTGTGTGGCATTGTCCCATACAAACCCACTCAGCTCTGTGATGCCACCTCAAAGACTAAGGAATTCCCTTATCTCTCAGGGCTCTGACAGACTTATGAAGAACTAAATTATTGGCTTCTATACAGAAAAGAACTCGAGGACTATCAAGTTATGAAGCATCAGAGTTAGCAAGATATTTCAATCCATATGTTAATTTGAAGGTTAAGAGAAAGAATGGTACTCAGAAAAGAAACAAACTGTGCCCAAGTGTGAGGATGGGCTTCTCAGGGGGAGATTCTGCCTCATCTTTAAAATAGTCACACAGAGGATTCTGGTGACATTTGAAGCTATCACCTTCAAAGGGTTGCTTAGAAACCTATGTGAGCATCATTTGATATGTGAATTGTGTCTTGGGTATTCAGAGCTTCTGGGCTAATATCCACTTATAAGTGACTGAATTCCATGTGTGTTCTTTTGTGATTGGGTTACCTCACTCAGGATGACATTATCCATTTCTACCCACTTGCCTAAGAATTTCCTGAATTCATCGTTTTTAATAGCTGAGTAGTATTCCATAGTGTAAATATACCACATTTTCTGTATCAATTCCTCTGTTGAGGGACATCTGGGTTCTTTCCAGCTTCTGGCTATTATAAATAGGGCTGCTATGTCCTGGAAAGGCTCAATGCAGTGGTGTAGGGGAATACCAGGACAGGGAAATGGGAAGGAGTTGATTGGGAAACAGGGGGAGGGAAGAGGGATTATGGGACTTTCAGGGAGGGGGGACTCCAGGAAAGGGGAAATCATTTGAAATGTAAATAAAGAATATATTGAATAAAAAAGAAAGGAAAAAACAATAAAAAATAAAAAAGAAAGAGAAGAAAAGAACCTATGTGAGATCTTATTGTAGTTCCCATGCACTGGATAGAATTACAGCTGATCTTAGATCACAAAGATTACAGGGGCAATTAAGATGTTTTTTTCTGTAAACAAAGATTAGACTTGTTTGAGAGTCCCAAAAAATATCCAATGAAACGAAGGAATCCCTACTTTTGACCATATATATTCAGGACTTAAGACTGACTCATTGCTATTTCAACATAAATTTTATAGATAGATGATAGATAGATAGATAGATAGATAGATAGATAGATAGATAGATAGATAGATAGATATAGATAGATATAGATAGATATAGATATATAGATATGTGGATATATGAAAGAAATGTTATCTCTATGTTGATAACTTTTCAGAGCAAATATTGTGCTGAAATTCTTGCTACTCTGCTGGCAAAGGCTTTGAGAAGATTCTGGAGTGAGATGCTCCTTTCACGTGCTCATAAGTTCCTTTGCCCTGCTCCATAGTGGCACTCGGTCTGTAGGAGCACATATGCTCAGTGTTTTGACAAGAATTGCTCATTAAACTAAGGTTTACATGAAACATAAAGATAAGGACAGTTAATAGTCACCAAATGATGGCTATATTCTATGTGGTCTTATGTCAATCTCCAAGGTTAGCTTTGTGAATTCCTCCTACTACCGAGATGGGAAAGCAAACAGAAAGATTATGAAGAACTTCCTTCTACAAGAGGCTGAAACACAATTGAGAGTCAAACCAAGGTAGTTAATAACAGACTATTCACCCTCAGCCAGTGCATAGCTCTGATGTCTAGAAAGTTCAGAGTGAATACTAGGGAAGATAAATCTGTGACCAGTCTTGGCCAACTGGGGCAGAGAAGAGGTTTAGACAAAAGGAAGGAGAAATATAAAACTACATTTCTTTTTTCTTGCCCACTTTTTTCTGAACTTAGCACTAATCTTTTATTTTGGTGGGTGGACTACTTGATAATAAACAGCATCATCAGTATCACCAGCATCACCATCTTCATCTCAAATTTTTACAAGTAGACCCTGTAACTAATCAGGCACAAAAGAAATAAAGAAGACAAACTTAAGTCTGATTTCAAACTTTTGTGCATCAAATTTAACCTGTATTAAACACATTAACTTGGGCTTATGAAATGCAGTTCAAACTGAAAAAGGAATGAATTATAGCAAATTCTTAATGAAATGAATAGCATGCAATTGCTCAAAACTTGCATAGATTTATATGCTCCATGGTCGTGCAGTATCTTGTTTCTCATTGTATCTGTGGGCATTGAATAGGACCAGGATTACTTTGAGTGCATCACTCAATAATATCAAATAGCTGTTATAATTAAAAGGGGTTTTAAAGTAACTGGAATTGACCCTGGAGACTCATATGCTCAGTAAGCACAGTACTACTGAGATATATTCCCAGCGCTTAGAAAATGTATAAATTATTTCCACAACTAGAGTTTAATTTCCACAACTTATAAAAATAAAATACATTAGTTCTGTAAATTTTAAGCAACCTAAAAGTTTAAAGGCAATAGTAACTAAAAATATTCATAAAAGAAAAATTATTGAGGACATGTTGCTGACTGCCAGATTGACCTTTCATACAAAAGTCTTAGAAATATGTATAGGTAGACATATACTCATTTGCACATACACTCTATGGAATCATAAAATATATACTGCCTTAAAACTATTACTGTTTATTCATATATTTTAATTATTGTTCTGTCATCAGTTTTGTAGCTGCATTGCATGGATATCATTTAATTTATTTTTCCCAAGCTCTTATTGATGGATATTAGACTGTTTCTGGTTTTTCTCAAAGAGCTGATGTTGATTGAAAGATCCATGAATGGCCTTTGGAAAGTTGTGGGTTTGCCAGAAGGGTTCTGGTGAGCACATTAGTTGGGTGTTGTTCAGGGAATTACCATAATCAGGAGACTCTCTGTGTTGTGTTAGCTCACAGTGGTGGTTCTTAGGCACTCTCACTTCCTAGGTTAAGAATCTAGAATTTGGAGCTGGATCGATGGCTCAGCAGTTGAGGAGCATCAACTGTTCTTTCAGAGGACCTGAGTCTGAATCCCAACCACCCACATTAGTTGTGGGATGTAGCTTACAACCACCTGTAACTTCACCTCTGAAGATCAAAGACCTTTGTCCTCTGTGTGGCCTCCAGGGGCACCCACACCCACATGCACAGACACAAACGCATATATATAACTAAAAATAACAAGCCTTAAAAGATACTGGGATTCAATTGACTTCTCATGAAGGCAGCTCCCTCTCCATCTTCGTTAACCACTTTCTGCCCATTTTGGCTTTTTTGGTGACTCAGGCAATCCACTGTGTCCCAAGCCCACTGGGGACACCATAAATGACTACTAGGTAATAATTCATTTTTTCTCTTTCCTTTACTTTTTCATACATTTGCTTATTTTTATTCTGTGTGTATGCATGTTTATATGTGGAAGGGTCTGCATGCCATAGCACATATGTAGAAATCAAAGGATAATGTTCAGGAGTCAGTTCTCCCTTCCCACTACGTGTATGTGTGTGTGTGTGTGTGTGTGTGTGTGTGTGTGTGTGTGTGTGTGATTTCCAAGGACTGAACTCAAGCTGTCTGGATGGGCAGAAAGCACCTTCGCCTGATAGGCCATCTCATTTTCCCAAATGACCAGACTGTTGATGGGGACAACACCCATATTGAGTAATGAAGATACACACCAATAAGTGGTTCAATTTTTCACATAGTCAGAGTTCGCATATCCCACTAAACTCAGATTTGTAAACATCTATCCTTATACTTTCATTTAGTTTTATATCCAGGTGAAAATCTGTGTGTACTTACAATGCCTTGGCTCCAAATGTCCTGAATATGAACCCAGTTCTGCCAGTTGGTAATTCTGCAAACTTAGATATCTAACACCTGTGTGTGCATAGCTTCAGCTTTGGGTTTTACCAGTTTACCTGACTAGTTATATTAAATCCACTTATGCCAATTTCTATGAAAAGACAGAATTTTTTAAAGCAACAGTTGATTGTCCTACTTGATATAAACTGCCACACAGGGAAGGAATGGAAAAGCCTTTAAGAGTGTAGGGGGATGCTAGGGTGGTGAGACAGGAGGGGTGGGTGGGTGGGTGGAGGAGCACTCTCATAGAGGCAGGGGGAAGGGATGGAATGGGGAGCTTGAGGAGGGGAAACCAGGAAAGGGAACAACATTTGAAATGTAAATAGATAAAATAACCAATAAAAAAAAATGCCAAGTCATGGACATTACCTCCTATATGATCACAGTAATTCTACAGCAATTGCTGTGTTGCCTTTGGCAAAAATTAGGGCTTGTAGCAGTTATGCAACTAAGATGGGTCAGAACCAGAACCTAAACCTGTGGCTCTCAATGCTGATCTCTTTTTGCTACCCTGTAGAGAAATGAAAAGTCAGTGTTATCAATAAAGAAAACAATGTTTAAGCTGGATATCTGAGCTGCACAGGATTCTCTTTGTTATCTGAATAAGACGACATTTTCTCTCTTCTTGGAACATTTAGAATTTTATTCTTCTCACGAACAGCTCATTTGTCATTCCATTTTCTTGGTAGTCCAGATTCCCTTTAAAAGTGAAACATCTGAATTCATTTGAAGCATACCAATCTATCATTTTTAAGGAGTTTCACAGAGAGATAAACTAGAGGGTCTTTGGTTGTTGTAGCTGTTTTCTTGTAATGTTTTTCCCCCTTTAAATGGTCACATAGATTCACAAACACAAACCACACTATTTGATGTGTCCACTCATTTTGTGTACAGACAAGTCATGTAATAACTCATTAAACCTGTAGATCAAGAAGCAAAGGATTCAGAAGTCAGGAAGGAGAGACCTATGCTTCAGCCAAGACTTGCCATGTTATTTCTCTGAAGCTTTATTTTGGGTCTGAATAATGTTGCTGTGGGGTTCCAGTGCTCAAGAAGTCTCAGTGAGAGCTCCCTTGACTACTGTTAATTGACCACCTCCATCATGGCCTTTCTCACCTTACTAGTCTCCTTGTTGACTCTTTTGTAAGCATGAGCATACACCTGTAGCCCACATAAGAGAAGGTACTGAGGAATCCAGCCTCCTCCATAGGCACAGTGGAGCTAAATAGTCTGCATGAGATGCCAGATCACTCTATTGCTCTTCAGTGGATAAGCCCAAGGAGTAAGATTTAAAATCAAAGGAGATTAGTACCACCAAGCTTAATGGAGGAAGGAAAAAGTGGTTTTCAAAAATTGGGGGGGGGGGGACGTTGTTTTATATATTTCACTTTGTTTTATGTATTTAAACTGGAGGCAAGGAAAATATAGCAAAATAAAATGGATAATAGCAGTTATGACATATGCCTTTCCAGTCCCAGCAGGGACCAGGGTTAATTGTTAACCTTAACCCTAGAAATGTTTGTGAATGAGGACTGTAAGGAGGATAAAGTCTCAGGTGGTCATGTGATCATACTTTCCCAACAGCATATAAAATAGAATTGAAAATAAAATTAGACATTTTTGATAGAGAACAACTTGGTATTATACTCAGACTTATTATATGAAATAAAATGAAACATGAATTCTTCAAATTCCGATGGGCACAAAATTAATTTGGAATGTAGTTAGTTGAAACTTGTATGATCCCGCACAGTGAGATTTGAGGACGGTTGTACCTTGCAGCTTGAAAACTCTGCCCTTCTATCAAGGATATCCCCTGAGTGACTTGGGTGGTAGTTGGGGGTTATTAGGCCCTGTGTGAACCTGTTAGTTTTAGGACAACAATGTGGTCTGTCACATTAAGCCTAGAGGTTCTCGCTCATGTGTCCTTTCTGCCTGTCTTTAAGGTCCAGTTGAAAAGTGAAGAATCCAAAACATTTGCAATGAAGATCCTTAAGAAACGCCACATTGTGGACACGAGACAGCAGGAGCACATCCGCTCAGAGAAGCAGATCATGCAGGGCGCTCATTCTGACTTCATTGTGAGGTAAAGGCACACCCCTGACAATGGATGCGCCAGCTTCACGTGGCAAATCAACCAAAGCTCTCTCCTTCATGGTGTCACCCTTAATGTATTTATTTCATGTCCACACACATGCACACATATACTCACACACACACACACACACACACAACTTGAGAAAATTGTTTGATTTCCTAAGAATAAAAAGATTGAACTTATATTTTTCAAAAGAATCATATTCTCGTGTCCTTGGAAAAGGATATTTTTTACAAAATAGATATCAAATATTAGCATTTCATTTCTATCATAGCTTGAGAACACATGAAACAAATACCAAATCAGACTAGTTAAATGTTTTGAAGAATTTATTTATTTATGTATATGTGTAGAGTATACATGTGTTCATGTGCATGTGTACACACACACACACACACACACACACGTGTGGGGGTTTACAGGTGAATAAATGTGTGTGTGGAAGCCAAAAACTGATGCCTGTGTCTTCTTCAGTCACTTGGCACCTTATTTTTTGTGACATGATCTCTCAGTGAATCAGGGCTCATTCATTTCCTGGACTGTCTGTCCAGTGAGCTCCAGGGTTCTGCTATCTTCAACCACTGAGCACTAGGCTTATAGATGTTTTCTTGTCTTTTCTTTTTTATGACGAAATGGCAGCTAGTCTGTCCACTTCAGTAGTTCCATAGCACTAAAATGATAATGGACAGTTTTTATATGCAGGAGAAATATGTATAGCTAATTTTCCAGTAACACTCGTAAAATGTTAAGATATAAATTTAAGTAACTATTCACAACCTATATTTATGAAAAATTATATACTTTATATCTATATACCATGTGCATGTGACCACTAAGTTTTGCTCAAGGCCATGACTGAAATATCAGCCAAATCAAGAAACTCTCGCATGCACACCCATTTGGACTAGTCCACTCTGGACGCTTCCAGTACCATACCTTATAAGAATCATCCATGGGGACGCTGGCTTCCTGTGGACAGGAGTGCCCTTCACTCTCATTGCAAAATACCAAGACTAGCAAGTCAAAACACTGCAAGCTGAGCACTTGTATTTATGATAAGGACATCATAAATTATCTCTTTTGTGTATTTTGAAATACTTAATGCAATATTGTCAACTATGCAAGTGGAACACCAGAACTTAGGCCTCTAGTATCTCTGTAACTTTGTACTACAAATATGTGATACATGTGCTTAATACTCTGGTTTAACTATTAAGCAGTACATATATGCATTAAAACACCTTATTATAGCATATACATTCATATATATGTGTGTGTATGTATATATATATATATATATATATGCTTGTCAATTAGATAATTCACCAACCTTAAAAATGAATGTTTTAAAGGATACTACTGTTCATACTTTTGTTTTTCTGCTTACTGTTCACAGGCTATACAGGACATTTAAAGACAGCAAATACTTGTATATGTTGATGGAAGCTTGCCTAGGTGGAGAACTCTGGACTATTCTCAGGGATAGGTAGGAGATTTCAATCTTTTCTGCCATGTTTCTAAAAACACATTGACACATGATGATCTACAAAAAAAGAAACTATTGTTAGCACACATACAATTATATTGATATTTTACAAATGCTTATATTTCCCATTGCAAAAATGAGACATCACCAATAGCATATAGAATTTACCATAAGGTATGTAAAACTTTGTAACTAATGGTATAGGTTAAGTCCACCTTATGAATGATCAGTAGGACCATATGCACATCACCCAGGCCTTAGCGAACAGTGATGGCTGGAATCATCTGACTCTCTACACCTGGAATTTCACCCTGGGCTTTAACCTGGGTTACTGGGAGCAGCATCATAACGGCAATCTGGGTTACCTGTTGCTTTAATTGCACTACAGTTTTAGATGGTCATCCTCTCTACCATTTACCAGAATACATTTTTCTCTATTTTTTCATAGCTCTGTTTTGAAACATGGGTTCACTCTGTTGTCCTTTAGAGGCTGGTGACGCTAAAGGGAAAAAATTAATCCACTTACTTGCACCTTTTCATATAGACAATTTGATTTGCCCTTCTGCTCTTCCTTGGGAGGTAAAGTTTATCTGGAGAGTATACAGTTGCTTCTCTGAATTATTTTTTAAAAAAAATTTGTCTCCATTTTTCATGTCATTTTCATTTTTTGGTTGTTGTTTTCAAGACAACAACTTTGCTTTCCTACAAATAAATAGTTTTTTGATCATTCAAAAGTCATTGTGTACCCCCACCCCATGTTAGCAGTCAAATCTAAATTCTTACATTTGCCAAACAAATACTTTTCCCACTAAGATACATCCCCAAATATTGGATTCTTGCAAAGGGTCTATGTGCTACAAGCTAGCTGCCTTGAACCTTTGATCCCTGCTCCTCTGTCTTCAGAGTGCTGGTATGGTGGGCAGGTGCTGTTGTCTTTTCACTTTTAGAAAACACATCCTTATAAAAAATTATTTTCTTATTTTTTCCAGCCTAGCCTTCAAGCTTTTCTCCGGTGGATAAGCACCACTCCCAAATTTAACTAGAGCTAGTTATGAGACTCATGTGCTTCATCTGAATTTTAAATAGTTGGGGTTTTGTTTTATTTTGTTTTTTAGATAGCCCAGGTTAGAACAGGGGTTCCTTACAAAGTCTTTAAGTTCTTCTTTCTAATGCTATCCCATGTATGTTTTTGTATCTCCATACAGTCTCTCCAGTCAGGCCTTTGGTCCCAGTGGCCTTACTCACATATATATGTTAAGTAGACCACTTTCTGTTGTGTTATAATCTAATACAGTAATACTTTGTTTGATGTGTTAACTACAAGTTAAAATGAAGCACACAAAGAAATCTTGTTGATACAGGATCAGGTCAACATCTGCACTAAGCTACCATATCAATGCATAGTCCTGTAGTGTTGTTAGTTAATAATTGAGGCATGATTTTTGTGACAGGCATGGTGATAGCAGCCTTGGATATACTCTGATAAATAGGATAGATGTGGGTCCCACTCCTCAGAACTTGCTGACTATTACACCAAGTTAATGTTTTGACCAGTGAATTAGCACCTAACATTATTCATGTTGTTCTACATTTTTAGTTCACTACTGTGTGTGAAAACTTTTCCCTATTTTCTTTTCATTAAAACAGGAAGTTTGTAGGTAGAATAAAACAGGAAAATATAATAAGTTGTATAGAAGAGGGACCAGCTATGTTCTCAGAGCTCTGTAAAATTGGTATTAAGTTCCTTTATTAGAACAATAATCATAAAAACAGCACTAAAACTCAGCCTGCAATAGTATCATATATCCACTCATCAATATTCAATTGACTTTTGTAAGGAAATAACACCTCATGTTTTTTTTCTCATGCCACTTGAGATTACAGTTCATGTGCCAGACTGAGTTTCTGAGTAAGCTACACTCTGATTCAGCAGGATAAGAAAGGGTGACTGTGAAGAATTTGGTTCCCTTGGGAGAATTGGATGGATAGACAATAACAGTGCAGATTCATTCCTCTATCTCCAGGGGCTGTGTTCTGATCCTCCCTTTTCCCTCCTCCGAGGCATCCTTGAGTTCTGCATACATGGTTGCTATGTACCCCTAGGGAACTTGATATGCATGACTGGGCTTAATGTAGAACAACAAAGCCTCCTTAGTTCTCTGATACATTCCAAAAATGTGAACCCTCCATTAAAACTATGGAGCCATTACATGGAAAGCTATGATAAATGTATAGACTTGGACCCATTTCTCTCACTCATTCTCTCCTTCTGTATACATATATAATCTTATACATAGTCTTACTCATCAATTGTACATATATTTATTTTACCTTCTCAAGAAAATGCTAGGAGCCAAGTCTGTTTGCTCATTTTTGTAACTCCAGCTACTCAGGAGGCTGAGGGGAGAATTCCAAAGTTAATCTAGACAATCTTAATGATTCCTTGCCTCAAATATTAAAACAATAAAAAGTAGCTTTAGAGATAGCTCAGTGATAGAGTGCTTGCATAGAATATAAAGATTTCAAATTTCAAATCTTTTGATGGTGTCCTTTGCTGTACAGAAACTTTGTAATTTTATGAGGTCCCATTTGTCAATTCTTGATCTTAGAGCATATGCTATTGGTGTTCTGTTCAGAAACTTTCTCCCTATACCGATGTCCTCAAGGGTCTTCCCCAGTTTCTTTTCTATTAGCTTCAGAGTGTCTGGCTTTATGTGGAGGTCCTTGGTCCATTTGGATTTGAGCTTAGTACAAGGAGACAAGGATGGATCAATTCCATTCTTCTGCATGCTGACCTCTAGTTGAACCAGCACCATTTGTTGAAAAGGCTATATTTTTTCCATTGGATGTTTTCAGCCCCTTTGTCGAGGATCAAGTGGCCATAGGTGTGTGGGTTCATTTCTGGATCTTCAATCCTGTTCCATTGATCCACCTGCTTGTCACTGTACCAATACCATGCAGTTTTTAACACTATTGCTCTGTAGTATTGCTTGAGGTCAGGGATACTGATTCCCCCAGAATTTCTTTTGTTGCTGAGAATAGTTTTAGCTATCCTGGGTTTTTTGTTATTCCAGATGAATTTGAGAATTGCTCTTTCTAACTCTGTGAAGAATTGAGTTGGGATTTTGATGGGTATTGCATTGAATCTGTATATTGCTTTTGGCAAAATGGCCATTTTAACTATAATGATCCTGCCGATCCATGATTGAAAAAAATGAACAAACAAATAGAAAAGAACTTGGTCAGTCTGTTCCCTTGTTCTCGTGTGTCCAAGGAAATGAATCAGTTTACCCAATAGCCTGGCCACCCTATTTTATAATGGGTCATAACCCTGCATATCGTAAGCCTGTAGATGTATGTTCTCACTAATGATTGCTGCCACTTGTTAATGATGCCTAGCCTCATCTGATAAGATACTTTGTCTTTGTTACATTCTGACATCTCAGGATCCAGTTTATGATAAGCTGTATAAATACTGTGATATATATATATATATATATATATATATATATATATATATATCCTCTGCTTCTATCAAATTGTCGTAACTCCCAAGGAACACATGAAAGCCTGTTTGCATAGTTTGACTTGAAGTGATAGCACTGTCAAAGCACAATTTACTATTTCAAAGAGCTACATAGAATAAATGATTTCTTTCTTTGAGCAACTCTCTATAAACAGCTGATAAAATAAGCTTTCACTTCTATTTAGATCAGACTGACATTGCCATTACAAATTCTAATTGTAGTGTTTTATTTTCAGCAACTCTAATGCTATGCTCTGTGACTGCATTCAGTGGCCTTGATCAAATATTTAATGGTGTAACAATGTGCTACTGATACATTGTTTGCATGTGCTTGTCATATTAATCTCTCAAAGTTTGAGGCTAAGATCCCCTTAAACCTTTAAAATAAGTCACAAATATACTTATATGTGGTATATACTCAATATAGATAGTTGAAAGAACTATCCAGAACCTTCTAAAGTCCAAAATGGCTCAGAACCAGGATAGGTACCTCTGAAGAAAGGAAGTAATTGATCTCTGGATTCAAACAAACTATGCAGTGTGTAATCTTCTAAAACCCCATTAATGGACTGTTTTGATTAGCCTTACTCTGGGATGTTTTATGTTCAGGGAAACTGAAGTCATATACAACAGAAGTGTGTACATATCCTTACTAGTTAAAGTAAAACATATGTTTTCAAAGAAATGTTCTATTCTTGGTAGACAAACATGTTCAAACTCTATTAAGTGCAAAGGAGAAAAGTATAATTCAGGATAATGCTCTAGTCCCTTTCTAGACCCCAGGGTTGTAGATTGTTTTAGATCTGACTAGGTTATCTACTTGTTAAAGGGTAATTATAGCCTAAGGAGCACCATCCACTCCCTGCTTTGTATGTGGTTCTTTCCAGAGACCCTTTCTTGCCTCCTTTGAAATTCACAGTTAAGTTACTCAGAAATCACTGGGATGGTGATTTCTCACTAATGAGCTAAAGTTATGACACTTAGAGTAGATGTCACCATTCCTAGAGTTTAATTTAATCTTGAGTTTTATTTTTAAGATTTGTGTTTGAGATAAGGGCTCTCTAAAGTCCAGGTTGGCTTGTTGCCTCAGCCTCCCAGGATTACTGTTATATGCTATCTTGCCTCCTTTATCTGTGTTTGCTTTAGTAACTACTCAGGAGATATACAAGGTAACTGAGTCCGTGCAGCTGAAAGTACTACTTCTAAATGCAAATGTCCTGCAAGACATCTACACTAGCCTTGGAATTGCAGATGAATTTTATAAATATGCAGGCATATCTCACTCATCTTTTTGTTAGACTTCACTCTTCAGTTTTAAAAAGGAGTGCCATCAAAATTCCAGCAGGCATCGGGGACCTGCCAGTGAGCAAGCACCTGTCCTATTGTTGAGTGGACATTAGCTGAAGTTGTAGTAGCTCCTATTTCATGGCCGCTACTCCAAGAGCTGATAAAGTTTATGCTAGCAGCCATAAATTCTGAAGTCATTCAATCGAACCTCAGTACTTGAGAAAGAACTAAAAGAACATGCTTATCCTAAGTCCAGAGAATAAACAAATACAGAGATTCCTCTCTAAAGACCAGGAATGAACTTAGAGGTATCTTTTAGCATTATTATAATTAATAAAGTTACATGTTTATATATAGACACAGATGAGAGGTAGAAAGAAAATGTGTTCTTGTTAAATGTTGGAGTTTAACAGTTCCTTCTAGTGAAGTTTCTCTTCTAGTTGTGTTTTATTCCATTTCCTCCTACTGATGCAAAGGCAATGATATAGAAGGTAGATACTGTCTGTCTTAATGCAGAAGACTCAGAGATCTAACATGGCAGATGAGATGATATGCGCAGTGTTACAGCTCTATGACGTGCAGTGTTACACTCTAGAATATGTGCAGTATTACTCTCTAGGACATGCGCAGTGTTACACTCTAGGACATGTTCAGTATTACAGCTCTAGGACATGGTTCTCTGCAAACACTGGTCTCTTTCATTAACATATTCGCAAGAACCATACCTACACCCTTTAGAAAGATCCATATATAAATGGGCTAAAGTAACCATGAACAAATTCATATATTTAAGTTCATATATGTATGCATGCTTGCTATGGAAGGTGGATATCTACTGTTTAATATAAATTCTCCTTTGGATTAGAGATGTAGCTAAATGGTAGAAGGCTTGCCTAGTGTATGTGAAGAACTGGGTTTGATTCCAAGTAACAAAGAACGAACAATTAATTAATCAGATAATCTCTCATTTGAAAAGCAAACTGTCAGTAAACAAGTTCTAATATAGGACTCATTCTCCTGCCCACAGCTCAGACTCTGCATTTTTTATTTAGCAGTGGGATGTTGAAAGGAAGCCACAAAATCCATGAAAACTTAGTATGCTACTGATCCCTTCCTGAGCCTTCCAGGAAGTAGGATTTAACTGTCCCACTCGTAATGGCAAAGAATGTTTGGCTTGAACCTCAGATGCTTTTAAAAGCCTAATGGAGTGGAAATCGTGTAATATGGATTCAGTTAGACACTGGTCTCTGAGCCAACTTTGGTGCAGAAATATAATGAACTCACATACACATGAATTCCTGGAGAATGAATCACTCATCCAGTTCTTGTTCTATTTTCCATTTTCAGGGGTTCATTTGAAGATTCAACGACCAGATTTTACACAGCATGTGTGGTAGAAGCGTTTGCCTATCTGCATTCCAAAGGGATCATCTATAGGGACCTCAAGCCAGAAAATCTCATCCTCGATCATCGAGGCTACGCCAAATTGGTCAGTGTGTGCACACGTGGGTTGTGTCTTGAAGGTTAAAAGTTCTCGTGTTCATTTGTTAACAGGACAAAAATCTATTTTCCATTCCAATGTTATAAATTCCTAAAAGCAGTGTTAGCACTGGAGTTTTTAATTAAAATGTATTTCAAATTATGTAAAGTATTAGGAAAAATTAAATTGGCGAGGTTTGAATTAATAATAGCCCCCAAAGCATGTGTTCTAACAAGTGTTAGAAAATGCCCCCATTGGCATATATTCATAGTCCTGAAAGCATGCATGCATATATATATAAATTCTGAATTTCTAAGCAGCTTTCTGCAATGGAAATTAGTGCTATACACGACCATGAACATTTTGTATTTGGTATTTAAGAATAATGCTCATGAAAAATGAGTGAGTTCTGAGGTAACATTATCTAGGTTATGCTAATGGTAATGGCACTATCAATTGGCTAAGAGTTCTAAAGAGCTACTGTATAAGCAAAGTTCTTTCATTTAAAAATGTTCAGCTTCTAAGAGCTCTGGACCTGTTGGCGCTTGTTTCTAGTTGTAAACTTTTGGAATTGTTACCCAGGCATGAATTTTAGATAACATCCAAATCGATGGCATGTAACTGTTTGCATCTAAACCAAATCACATTACAAAAAGGGGGCTTTCTGTGTTTGCAGCTCCTTCAAAAATGTTCCATTAAAAAAAAGAGAGATAGATTTTGGTTTTTCTGCTTGTTTACTGGGGAGGGGGACAGAAATGCTCTCTTCAGTGTGTCACTTGGCTCCTTCGAAAGTAAACCTTCTTCTTATATATTCAATACTAGAGCTGTGAACTTCGTAGTGAGCTTCATTCATTCATGCATGAATATTCTGTGAAAACTTTTCCGATGACCCACATATGCCTCTTTAAAAGACAAATTCTGTCTTTATACCACAGCCACTATTGGCAAAGAAAAAGAAGTAGGAAAAGATGAACAGTGTTTAAGAAATAAGCTTTTCTTTTAGTGATTTCAATTTCGTCCATGTTCAGGTTTCACTTTCTCATTGAAAGTGAATTTGAACAGGGCATCTGTGTCTACAACATACATAATTCCTTTTAGAAGACAGGGCTGTAATGAATTATTTTTGTCTCTTGGTGTCATCAGTGTGCTCTGTGAAGTACAAATTACTCGACAACTTGATCATAAATAGCTCAAGCGTTTTGCTTTCTCTTGTCCTAAGGTTGACTTTGGTTTCGCAAAGAAAATAGGATTTGGAAAGAAAACATGGACTTTTTGTGGGACTCCGGAATACGTAGCCCCAGAGATCATCCTGAACAAAGGCCATGACATTTCAGCTGACTACTGGTCACTAGGAATTTTGATGTATGAGCTTCTGACTGGCAGGTATGGACATTTGCAGGGAACTGTGAAGAAGTGTAGGTCTCGGCGGACAGCTGTGCATTCCTGCCTTTGCTGGTCTGATTAGATGATCTTAAAGAACATCTCACTATACCATGGAATTCAACTTATTTATGCAGATAATCACAGATTCAGAAAGCTAGCAACAACAAGAGTGCAACCAACTCCATAATGAAATTTAACCTTGCCATCACTGTCTCTGAGTGTGTGTATGTGTGTGTGCATGTGTGTAATAGGGATTAAATTTCCTTGAGATTTATTGGACTAGTCATTTATCTAAAAGTACAGTATGAGAAATGGTAACCATATGAAAAGTTTTAGAGTCAGATTTCCTTACAAGCAACAGGACCTGCTAGTACGTTTTGTATCTAAAGGAAACATGAGCTATTTGTGCATTGTTTGTATAATATCATACTCAATGGGAATAGCACAGGGAATAAGACACATTATAAGTTTCCCAAGAAATAACACGGAAGAAAAAAAATGGAATAACACAGGCTCATCATGACTCATGGAGCTCAGAAAAGGCTTCTGTATGATATAAGAATGTGTCAGAAACCTGCCAGAATATAAAATGTAGATGCAGAGAAAAAGGCAAAAGGCATTTTAAGCATGGCTTTCCTCGAAAAATAATTTCTAAAGAAACCTACGATATGATTCAGAAATCTCACTATCTATCAGATACTGCCATCGGCAGGACATTCAGAGTAACAACACCATGATATGTCTGAGGCTGGTTTTTCAAACTCGGTGTTAAGAAATAATTATCTCGATATCAAAGCCACAAAAGCATATGTTGTTGGCCATGAAATGATTAGGTGTCCAGCCAGAATCAACCTTCACTTCAGCAGCTTTAATGCTAAAAGACAGCATATCAATAACCATGTGGTCCAACAAAGAGAGGGATGTAGATAAAATTATTTATGCGAAATATTCCTAAAATAAAAAAAATGGCATATAATGTGGTCACACATGCCTTTCTCACAAGCACTAACTGACCAAGTCAACAACAGGGTGAATCTGATTAGAATCTCAGCGAAAAACCTGGCAAGTGGACTGATGTTGCTTTACTTTAATTTATTAGAATTTAGATTAAGTCATTTAAATGTTACTGGAGAGAATTACATATTGCACTCTTTAACCATTTTAATAATTGCACATATTTTCATAATGGAATCATGTGATTACAAAATTTAAAATTCCAGTATTTTATCTCTATTTTAGAACAATGTTTTAGGAATTGATATTATTGTTTTAAAAAATGTTCAAAGCTTAGCATTTCTTTCAGAGTTACTTCTTCTTGAAGCAAAATTAAGTTGAACACATATCTGCATTTTAAAAGTCATATACTCTTTAGAAAAGAGCAGGTCTCCAAGAGACAACCAAACAGGACAAAACAAGATCCAATAAGACAAGGCAAAAGCCCTCATGTCAAAGCTGGACAAGGCAACTAAATAGGAAGAAATAAGTTGGATATATACCTGCTCTAGCTGTTAGGAGTCCCATGAAACCACCAAGCTAACAGCCATAGCATATATGCAGAGGACATGGTACAGAGGGGAAGTGGATCTGGGTGTGAGGAACAGAGGGGAGAAAGGAGGTAGCGTAGAGGGGAGGGCAAACGGTGCTTGGGATATATTGTGTGAAAGAAGAATCTGTTTCCAATGCTTAAAAAATTCAGAATCTAAGTGTAATAGTTAATGAAAAGCATATCTGATTTTCTTAATAGAACTCTTTTTATGGTTTCTCAAAACAGGATTTAACTGTGCTTATCCCTAACTGTCCTGGAAATCACTCTGTAGTCCAGGCTGGACTCAAACTCACAGAGAACAACTTGTCTCTGCCTCCCAAGTGCTGAGATTAAAGGTGTGCACCACCACTGCACAGCCCTAATAGAATGCTTAAACTGATCAAAAATCTGAGAGAAAAGGCAGACAAATGTCTTAATGGAGGGTATTTTAAAAGATGATGTAAATGACCATACATCTATCATAAGTTTTATTAGATTCTTCTTAAAATCAGAAAATGTAAAGCTACCAAAAATCCAGCTCTTTTTAATCAAAGATTGTTGTACAGAATAGGTTTTGTGGTTTTTTTTAATTATATCTTTTGAAAGTTTATTATTATGTCAGGATTATCAGCTTCAATAAAAAGAATTTATCATCTCAAAATAAATAAAGAAATAAAAAGCATATACTTCTGTCTCTGTTCACCCACACACACACACACACACACACACACACACACACATATATATATATATATATATATATATATATATATATACACAAATAATTTCATGAAATTGTGTTTATCAAATGTTGATTATTAATATTTTGGGACATTATATAACTTATTTTATACTAAATAATATATAGATCCATTAATATTTTAGCAAAGACTAAGCATGTATCATCTCTAAAATATACTAAAGACATCTCTAATAAATCATTTAGTTGTCTAAAATAAACATGAATATAAAATCATGAATTAGAAAGTGCTAAATTAATCACAGAAGACTCTAAGGATTTGATTCTTCATTTCTGAAGCAAGATTAAAACTGGCAAGCTAACTTAAAAGAGTAAAAAGAGCATTCCATCTGACACCACAAGAAGGGCAAACACTAGAAGATTAAACAGAATTACATTTATACATTTCAATGGAAATTAAAGTTGAATATTATTAATAATATGCTAAATAAATAGAAGTATAAACTCTACATTTAGAAAATCATGCAGAAGAAAGAATTTGTCAAGCATGTGATAGTCACACAAGTTGCGCCAGTAAGGCAGTGTGGAAGGCAGGAGCATTGAGGCGACAGCAAAATAACCAAGCATAGGGGAAAGAGGGGGTCAAGGGACAGAGGGACGAATGCACAAGCTGCGTCTACCAATGGCTCTGCTCAACAGTGACTTGTCCTTTGTTAGTTTCTAACTCTCATTCCATTGTCATAGCTGATGAAATTCCCTGCATTAAAGCTGACGTCATGCTTGTGACTGTGAGGACACTTTAATTCTTATTTAGAAAGTAAAAAATACCTTCTCTTCTATCTTCCTCCCTGCCAGCCCACCTTTCTCAGGCCCAGATCCTATGAAAACCTACAATATCATACTGCGGGGGATTGACATGATAGAATTTCCAAAGAAGATTGCAAAAAATGCTGCTAATTTAATTAAAAAACTATGCAGGTAAGTATTCCAGGTACATCACTTTTAAGGGATCATGATATGATAATATTCCACCTTTTTCACATGATGATTATTTCATTTTTAGGGACAACCCATCAGAAAGGTTAGGAAATTTGAAAAACGGAGTCAAGGACATTCAAAAACACAAGTAAGTGTTCTTTTATATATAATACAGATTATATATATATATATAACTTTAGATTTCAAAATTAAGAAAGCATGATAAATTCCCTAAGGTGGAAGTTTTTAGTGAATGGAGAACATTCAGAGAGAATGTTAGCCTTTTTAAAACCTTTCTATGTATTTATTTAAGGGAGTTATTTGTGTCCTTCTTAAAGCCCTCTATCATCATCATGAGAAGTGATTTTAAATCCAAATCTTGCTTTTCCAGTGTGATGATGTATCCAGGACTTGCTATGTCGAGAGAACTGAAATCCTGGTGTGACCAAGCTCCTGAGATCCTGTATATGTGGAAACACACACACACACACACACACACAGAGACTGAATAACCAAGACAATATATCTCTTCCAGAAATCACCATCCCCAGTGTAATGGTCTCTGAGAAAAGGAACCAAGCTAATACACAAGAGGATAATTTCAAAACAGGTGTGAGCAAGCCTAACTGAGGACCATGAAAACACAAACAGCTGAATGAATTGATGAAAATAAAACAGGTTATGAAAGTGAAATTTGGAAAAGAGATAGAGTCTCTGAATAGAAGCCAAAATGGTATAAAACACAAATTAAATGGGAAATTAAAAAGAAGTGGGAGGGGGGGTGACAGGAAAGTCTCAGCAACAGACTATCTTGTCTTCCACTAGATCCAGAGGAAGTAGATCACTCAGTCAAAGAAAATGTTAAGCTAAACTAACACACACAGAGAGAGAGAGAGAGAGAGAGAGAGAGAGAGAGAGAGAGAGAGAACATGCAGGAAATCTGAAACACTATAAAAGACCAAAGATATAAATGAAGAAACCTAGGTCAATGGCGCAGAATAGATTTTCAATAAAATCAATAAAATTTTCAATAAAATAAATTCCCTTATCCCCAAGTATAAGGGAAAAGATGCTCATTAAATTGCAGGAGGTACAAAGAACAGCAAATAGGCAGGACCAGAAAAGAAACACATGATCCCACAAATCACATGATCATGTAGATGTTTTGCTCAATAGGACAAAAAAGTGTCAGACAGAAAGAACAAGATCAGGCCCTTCAGATTAACACCTGCCTTTTGGGGGAGACTTCCAAAGCCAGAGGGCCTGGAATGATGTTCTACAAATGCTAAAAGACCACACACAGCAGCCTAAATTCCTACCATCCCAAGGGAATTCTGGGTGCTGGTTCCAGTACTCCTGGTGTTGGGGCAGATGTTGTGTCCTCCTTACCTATGATCCTATGATCCTGGACATGCTAAACATGGATACAGACATTAAGCTAGTTAAAGTCTCAAACTGTAATAACTAAGGATAAGAACCTGAATTTGGATGTTGGAGGAGCATCATCCCATGGAAATTATAAGAGATAGTGTGATTACTTGGGACATCAAACATATAAATGAGAAAGTATAACATTGATTGCTATATTTAATATTAGCAACAGAACAGGAGTGCATCTTTATGTGTGAGATATGTGGCAACCATGGTGCTAGTGAATGACTAAAACTTGAGTCAGAATCTGACCTAGAGTGAACACAACCCAAAGTTTGATGTGTCAGATACAGATGCATTCCACTCTAATAATAAAGGGTGCAGGTTCGCAGTCAATCTAGGGTCATGATCCTTATATTCTTTTTAAAAATCTTCAGTCTTTGGGAATTCCATATATATATACACAATGACACATGAACATCGATCATAGCCACCCTTTGTTTACCCCTTCAACTCCTCCTGGATACCTTTTGACTTTCAAAGTGAGAGCCTTTGGGCTGACGTAAAAACTTACCAGTAGTTGTATATTGAGAATATGGCAAAATGTAACAGAACAATTCCAAAAAGAGATCCAATGGTGGAACCAATTTTAAAAAAACAAAATAAAAACATAGTAAGGTTGTAACCACTGAGTATATTTGCTAATTGTGCTTAATTTGACACAATGCCAAACAAGTAGATTTGTAAGTGGGACTTGTCTTTGCATTTAGGAAGTTGCAATATTAAGATGCCTTAAATGTTGATTCCTTGAAGATGATGTTAAAGCTTTTCAGAATTTATAGGTTTTAGTACCATGTTATCACTAAGACTGGAGAGTCTCAGCAGGAACAATTCTATTATATGATATAATGTATGGGTTCTCTCAGTCTGTGTGCAATCAGATCTGTCTCCACCCTCAGATTGTCAGCACACAGGGAGATATTTATATTCCTGACAGGGAAGCATTTGCGTAAGATCACATCATCAATCTCCCTCTCAGAATGTCCTGACCCTTTGTAATAACTTAGGGAAAGGTGTTTACTTCTGCCTCTTAGGTAATTATGAAGACAACGCAGACAGGACATTGTGACTATTTGAATTGTAGACTTTATGATCCTTTAACCCCAAAGACATAAACGACTAGAAAAGTTAATGCTTTTCATCCCAGAGGGAATGAGTCATGAAGTCCCTAAATGATTTTCTGCTGATCTGTTTGAAACAAGAGTTTTATGTTGCCTTAAGTTCACCAGTCATTTTCAGTCAGTCTGTGACCTATGCCTTCTCTACTTTGGTGTAAGAAGGACTTATATTTGGTTCTGGGACAGGTATTATCAGAGAGATTTTTGCTTACCTCCCAGCATTGCCACAGCTCCAACAGGTTGTGAGTGTCTTAGCTATTCTCACACTATAGAGTCTAGCTGCTAAAGTAAGCAGTGAGTCTAGGCCTGTCCTTTTCCTAGCTTTTAAGAAAGGAGTCATAATGCTGTATCTTATTCTGCTACATAGAGGACACAGAGCTTTTCTAAATTGGTAATTCCCAGGGCTGTGGCTTAGGGTCATCCTTATAAATACCACACAAGTCTACATAATAAGTAATCCTAAGTTTCTGTCTAAGGCAAAGAACAAAACCACAATACTGAAAGGAATATTGAAACATTTTACCTGTCCAGCGTTTTCTGGAACACACTGTTGACTGCAAGCTTCTGAGTGGGGACATTTACTAGAAAACCTTGGGCAATTTCCCTCTCCAAAGACAGCCATCATAGGAGCTGAAAGCCCAGAATTCCCTTGGGATGGCAGGAGTTTAGGCTGCTGTGTGTGGTCTTTTAGCACTTGTAGAACATCATTCCAGGCCCCCTGGCTTTGGAAGTCTCCCCCAAAAGGCAGGTGTTATTCTGAAGGGCCTGATCTTGTTCTTTCTGACACTTTCTTTGTCCTATTGAGCAAAACATCTCCTGCCCTGATTATGTGATTTGTGAGGAGTTTCTTTTCTGGTCCTGCCTATTTGCTGGTCTTTGTACCACCTACAATTTAATGATCATCTCTTCCCTTATACTTGGGGATTTTCTTCTGTGATTTTATTGAAAATCTATTCTGTGCCTTTGACCTAGGTTTCTTCATTTATAGCTATAATTTGTATCTTTGATCTTTTTGTATGTCTCAGATTTCCTGAATGTTTTGTTCCTATGTGTATATGTGTGTGTGTGTGTGTGTGTGTGTGTGTATGTTTGTGTTTAGCTTAACATTTTCTTTGACTGAGAGAGATCTACTTCCTCTATCTTGTCTTCAAGACCTGATAATATCTCTTCCACTTCATCCAGTCAGTTTCTCAGACTTTCCTGTGACCATTTTAAAAAAATATCCTACTTAATTTGAGTTTTATACCATTCTGGCTTCTCTTTAGAGACTCTATTTCTTTTCTAAATTTTATTTTCATATCTTATTTTATTTTCATCACTTCATTCAACTGTTTGTATTTTCATGCTCTGCATTTCAGCATTTGCTCACATCCTACACGAGTTCCTTCAATATATTTTAATTGCTGTTTTGAAATTATCATCTTATGTATTAGCTTAGCTACTTGTCTCAAAGACCATTACAATGGGGATAACAGAGATATATTGTCTGGTTATTCATAGTGTGTGTGTGTGTGTGTGTGTGTGTGTGTGTGTGTGTGTGTCCAGTGGGACCTACACACCTGTTGGCAGTTTAAGGTACAGCTATCTCATCTCACCTTTCCTGAGTGCTATTTGAAAGTCAGTTCGCTGTTACCCCAACTTTCTAGGTTATAAACCAGCTGAATGGTTCTTGGTGTTCAGTCTCAGAGCCACTCTGTGTCTATATGTAGATGGGTTTCAGAAGTAACCCTAACTCAGCAAATGAGAATACTAGTTGTGGGTCTCTGAGGCTTGGGGGATCTCCCTGCCAGTCTTGAGTTGTAGAGCCCTCCTTGGTTTCTGTGGGTGCAACTTGGGTTGGAGGAGCTAGGATCACAGTGAGAGTAGGCAATGCAATGTAGGGGTAAGATATAGGACGGCACACTATCCTCGGGTGGAGGTGGGTGGGGTGGGAGCCAGGTTGGGTATCCTTATCTGAAATTAGGGGCACAAGACCTTATGAACCCCAGGTCCCTTGGTAGGTGGAGAGGCAGACTGTGCTTAGGAGTTTCTACCTGAAGTGCCATGCCAAACTCCATACTGTGCTGGAGAATAATGATGAGTATAAAAAGCAGGTAGTTGAGAAGTATTGGGTTTGGGGAACTACCTGGAGTTCAGATCCAACTGTATCTGTGTTGGTAGCAGTGCGTGGGAAGGGCAGCTAGTATGCACGTGGTAAGAAGATGCACTATGGGACATAATGGAGTACAAAGTCACACTGGACCAGTAAGTAGGGTGGCTGGTAGGCAAGTGGGGGTGTGGAACGGGCTTGAGGAATGTACCAGAAATTCCCAATTGGATTCCATATGATGCCAGGGTGGAGTGTTGGGGAAGGTGACTGATATGCTGACACACAGGCAGAATAGGTCTAGAGAAAGCTACATGGACATATAGGTTGTATTCCACTCAATGCAGAGGATAAAGAGGCTAGTGGACAGGAGTATTGGCAGAAAAAGTCAAAGACCTGTCTATGGTACCCTGCCAGATCTAGGCAATTCAGAGTTCAGCTGATAAGCAGGTGTACAGAAGGATTCATGGTGGCCTACCTAGAGTTCCAAATCAGTTACTTAGGGAACTGGGTAGGGTGACTAATAGGCAGACACGTGGGTGGACCAGGTCTGGGAATTCTGTCTGGAGTTCTGGCTTATACTCCAAGCAGCAGCGGGTGATGTGGCAGGCAGGGTGGCTGATCGTTGAATAGACACAGAAGATCTGAGGAACCACCTTGGTGGTCCATGTCAGACTTATGCCGGGTGACTCTGTGAGACAGCTTATAGCCAAGCAGGATGACTAGGAATAGAACTCCTATTGGGAGCTCCATGATGGACCCGATGTGGTACCAGGTGGGGAGAAGGCAGCCTAGGGATGGAGTGTAGAGTCTCTGATAGAATTGGAATAGTAGACTGGGGTATAGAGGTCCAGGTCAGACTCCATGCTATGTTTATGGGAGCAGGACCACAGTGGTTATATGGCTACTGGAAGGGCAGGCTGAATTGGTATGGGGACATCCCTGGAGTTGTTCATCCAATCCCATGGGGTGGAAGTAGTGTGTTGTGTGGGGATGCTGATGGGCAGTAGCTGAGGCAGAATGGGTCTGGGAGACGGACCTGGAGTTTCAGATTATACTCTATGCTTTGTGGGAGGTGGAGTGTAGGTGGAGAGGACTGCTCACAGGCTGGTAGATGGGCTGAATGGTTCTCTGGGAGTCTTCCTATACTTCCTGGCTGTTCCTTACATTATCCCTGTGCAGAGCATTGGGTAGAGGGGCTGGTAGACTTAGGGACAGAATGAGTCTGAGAGAACTTCCTGAAGTTCTAAGACATCTTCTATACTCTGTGGTAGCAACATAGTAATTAGAGTAATTAATAGGTTCATGGACATCAGAATGGATCCAGGGTCCATTCTACTTGGAGTCCTGGGTCAGAATCCATGTGGTACAACAGTTGCTCAGTAGTTAGAGTGTCTGAGAGGCAGGTTGAAGGCATTGTGAGGACTTTGTGGAGTTCCCTGTCAGATTCCACACTTGGAGTCAAGCTGAGTGGCAGGTAGGGTAACTGAGAGATAGGCCAACAGAAAGGGTGTAAAACATCCTGCCTTGCGTTCCAGGGAGGACTTTCTGTGGTGCCAGACAATGTATTGGGCAGGGTGCCAATTGGAAGGTGGTCAGGTAGATTGGTCTGGAGGACCTAGTTGTGGAGTTGGATTCCACATAGTCTGAGGCTTGAAGTGAGTAAGGAAACTGATTGGTGGGCTGGTGCAAGGGTTCTAGAGGTTCTTTCTTTCTTTATGGAATAACTGTATTCCAATGAATACCCAAGAAGGTGTCCAAATCGCAGACAAAACATTTTAACTTTCTCTTACCAACAGTTTGTTATGGGCATTAAGGAACTTAGAAAGAGCTGTAAAAACTCTTCCAGCTCTGTAGTAGGCCTGCAAAGGGAACCAAAAGCAAGATAAAAATCTCTCTTTCTCTCTGCCTTCCTCATGCATATCTCACTCTTTCCTCTGAGTCACCTGGTTATGTCTGTGGGGAGGCACATTAATTATGCAGAAAGGACAGAGTTAAGTCATTGTCTTAAATCTTTGTAGTCCAGGAACATCACTCCCAGGATGGAGGCCATTATCCATGAAGGTAGCCTGTACTAAAGAGAAGGAGGAATCCCCTCCTATGAGCCAGCCTATCCATTGAAGCAATAGGGACCTCTTTGAACCATCTTGTAAAACTAGATCTGACAAAGTGATCGACCGAATAACATCTTTGCCAAGACCGTCCAGTCATTCATCTTGTTCTCTTCTCGTTGTTTTCTACCTAAGTGTTAAGTTCATGTCAGTATCCAAGAAGATAAACCTGGGGACCACTAGGGCCCCTCTATCTGTTCCTATAACACAACTACGTAGATCAAAGCCCTCTCTCTAACCCTTGCTGTTACAGACTCTTCAGCTGGCATAATTGGGACAAATGCCCAAGCTTTGTCTGTCGGAACTACTGGAGCTAGGAGCTTTCTGCATATACTGTGAATTAAGAGGAGTGCCATCTAATTTATATCAGTGTTCAATTTTCTCATCAGCTGATTCGGTACCATAAGAATAATATGTAAATATCACTACATACATTAAGGCAGAACAAAGGCCCTTGCTGTCTGTGCATAGGGACAAGATTCTTTTGAGAGATATTGCAAACAGCAATGTTAAAACAGCTACTTGTCATTCTCAAAAGCCATATTTCATATGGCCTTTCCTTCTTCCCTTCTACAAGCCTACAGTGTTCTAGGAACTTCATTGATAGGAAGAGGTGTGTCTAGATCCCCTTGTGTAAGTCCTGTGAGTCAGCCACCATTTGCCTTATCAGATGAGCCACCCCAGAAAGAGGGCAACATGGAATGAGAGGACATGGCTTAGTTAATCTTTAAGGTGCAGCTTGAGCCACAAAAATCACATGTATGACATTGTTAACACATAAATCACACCATCTCTTGAAATGCTCACATCCATACTTGAGCAAGTCTTATTCTTCACAAGTGTTCTCTTTCTAGTAACCCCCATGCTGAAATTTATGGTAAAATTCCTTTCCTAGCGACTTCTTAACTCTGTCGTATACTGGTTCATCTGAAATTATTTTCTGCAATGAGATCAAGAATCCTTCTTTCACCTCAGTAGAGGTCTCAGAAAAACCACCTCAGACTGCTCCACGTGACCGTGTGGGACTGGTCTGTGATCTTCTGCCTCCACCATACCCGGGATGTTGATTCACTGGCAAAGATAGAAAGTGTTTGTTATACATTGCACAGAGTTAAGCATATTATGACATTTATTAAATTATAATATGGCAAAAACTTAGACATACAGAAAAAATTTTAAATGGTATATGATTTATTTAAAAAATGGTATATGGCAAATTGGTGTGTAAATTTGATAGATACTTTAAGTTTAAATATTTTGAAATTTACACTTAAGTGTTAAAATATTTCTAGATATAATTACAACAATAATTATATTATTTTAATTATTTGATGTTCAATAATTATATTTATAATTTTATGTCTTTAATATTGTTTTATATGTATTATAATTGTTTTAAAATATGTTTAAATAAAATTTAAAATAATTAAAATGTTTTAAATATTTGAATAGATTTTTACATTTTGTAAAATAAGCTAATTGAAAACATTCTGAGCCAGATATGGTAGCACAGATCTGTAATGCCAACATGACAAAGTCATTATCACCTACATCTTAAGGCTAAGGTCATCATCCTTAGTCTCTGTGACACCCTTTGTTGGGCGGAAAAATAAGATCATAATTAAAGAGAAATAATGTCTATTTCCATCACAAGAAAACTCTTGCCTGGCTGTTGTCTACTATGTACATCAAACGTATTGTAGTGAGAATATGTAGCAGAGAGAAACGATGTCCTAATTGTCTTTATTTTTGCTCCCTAGGTGGTTTGAGGGCTTTAACTGGGAAGGCTTAAGAAAAGGCACATTGACACCTCCCATAATTCCGAGTGTAAGTAGACTTTTCGGCTTATGAATGGCTTGCTCTCGGTGATAATTTTTAACCAACAAAGACTTATTATTTTTAGGGTTTTATGCTCAGATGACAGAAGCGCCATATTAAAATGATGACAAATTTTAAAATCCAAACATAAGACCAGCAAGTCTAAGGCCCGTTATTATACCTGTAATCTACCTTTATCTTTTTAAATTCTTCATTGGAACTCAGATTCACTTTATTCATGAACACACGGCAGCTTTTGTTATGGTACATGTTAAAAATGTGCTTCTGCAGCTAGAAGAGTGAATAGAATTTACAGCAGTCATTTCCAGTTTCATTTACATGTCCATACCTACCCCTGCGTGACTTCGAAGGCATGTGTTCTTTCCTCCATCTATTAATATCTGTAAGGAGGTTCTCTTTTCCTAACATAGTTTATTTGGCAGGGGCAGGGAGGCATGCAGGAAAGCATGCTGCTTACGAGCTACCTCGGCACATGGACTGTGTACGTCATAGTAACCTAAAATAGACTTCAACTGAATGAAGTTTCTTTCACCTGAACCTGCCGTATAATGTATCCTGCTGCATTTAGAAAATGGTGAACGTATTCTAGGCTAATATCTGCTGATCAGTGAGTGCATACCATGAGTGTTCTTTTGAGACTGGGTTACCTCACTTAGGATGATGTTCTCCAGCTCCATCCATTTGTCTAAGAATTTCATGAATTCATTGTTTCTAATGGCTGAATAGTACTCCATTGTGTATATATACCACATTTTTTGTATCCATTCCTCCTTTGAGGGACATCTGGGTTCTTTCCAGCTTCTGGCTGTTATAAATAGGGCTGCTATGAACATAGTGGAACATGTATCCTTATTACATGCTGGGGAATCCTCTGGGTATATGACCAGGAGTGGTATAGCAGGGTCCAGTGATGTGCCCAGTTTTCTAAGGAACCGCCAGACTGATTTCCAGAGTTGTTGTACCATCTTACAATCCCACCAGCAGTGGAGGAGTATTCCTTTTTCTCTACATCCTCGCCAACACCTGCTGTCTCCTGAGTTTTTAATCTTAGCCATTCTGACTGGTGTGAGGTGAAATCTCAAGGTTGTTTTGATTTGCATTTCCCTACTGACTAATGATGTTGACATAATCCACATATCAAATGATGTCCAAGGAGAAAGACGGAGAGGCCCCTGGTCCTAGAAAGGCTCAGTGCAGCAGTGTAGGGGAATACCAGAACAGGAAAGTGGGAAGGGGTGGATGGGGGAACAGGGGAGGGAAGAGGGCTTATGGGACTTTAGGGGAGTGGGGAACCAGGAAAGGGGAAATCATTTTAAATGTAAATAAAGAATATATGGAATAAAAAAAACAAAAAAACAAAAACAAAAAAAACCAAGGCAAAGCTAACCTGAGCAGGGGTGTGTTTCCTTCCTTAAGTTGCTTTTGTTAGACGTTTTGTCACTACAATGAGGGAGTAACTAATGCACTAGTCATTGTCAGTTGGATAATGTTCTGCTTGTCTCCCAACTATACAGACAAGGCTAAATAATGCATAAACCAAGAGAAAATGACTTTGTGTCTAAATAATCTAATTATTTTTGATGGTTTTTCAAAATGTTTTTAAAGTTATGGATTAAAGAATAAAACTAAATTTATTTATTCAAAAAAAAGAAAAGAAAAGAAAATGGTGAACGGAGCTTGTGGCTCTGTGAATTTTGTTTATATGCTTTGACTCTTGGATTAATTCAAGATTCTTTGTATATAGAAACATTTTCCTTTCTTCCAAGTTTTTTTTTTTTCAACTGACTGTGTTTTCATTCAGGAAACAAGATAAAAAAAAAAAAAACTACGTTCATGTCTCACTGCATAGATCTCAGTTACATTCATGAAGTTTCTGTCTTCAGCGTAAAGGTAGAATAAGAAACTAGAAGATCCAAATACTTGATGTAAATTTTTCTTGCCTTAATTTATCAGAGGCCACTTTTATATAGAATATTACAAGGGTTTTCATTGATGTCCTAAAGATTGGACTTAACCAGCCAATCTGTAAGAATTGTGCTAAAGTTTAGAATAAATCTCCAAACTTCCATTATACTTAGAATCAACGTATTTCTTAGAATTATTTCATTATTCTTTTTAAAATACACATATGAATTTCATGATAAGCCCCCTTCTCTGGCTTTCCACCATCCCACCCTTCTCTCTTATGTGGCCATCTTGTTGGCCAGATCATTAGCTCCAGAACATAGAACCTTTCCAGGGCCTTGATGTGTGCTACATCCTCTTTATTGAAAAATGATTCTTAAGTTAAAATAATTTTGCAAATAGATTTTCTATGACCATTCAGATTTTCATAGCACCTTCATAATAGCATGTAGTTTTCTTCATAGTAGTTTTCTTCATAATACCATGATTTTGTAATTCCTTACGAGTTTCTGTGATTATTTGTTTTACATACACAATTATTAAAGACAGTCTAATTTCCTCTGGGTGTAAGAAGAATGTCTGCTTCCAGTTACTCGGTTACTCAGAATTTAAAGCAAAACATTCATACCAGAGTACATATTCCAAAATGGTCTCTGAATGGAGAAGGATAAAAAAAAATACCATTAAAAATTCAAACTCAGTGTCAGGTGTGGTGGCACACACCTTTAAATCCCAGCACTCACACCTTTAATCCCAACAGCTGGGAGGCTGAAACCTGGTGGATCTCCATGAGTTCAAGGCCAGCCTGGTATATGTATTGAGTTCCAGGCAAGCAGAGACTACCCAGTGAGATCCTGTCTCCAAACAACAGCACCACAATTCTAGTCCAATATAAGAGGAAAATGTGTACGTTTGCAAGATAAAATACTACCTTTCCATAAACAGATTGAAATTCTGGCATCTGTAATAACATGAGTGAGAATGGAAATCACTTTCTTAATTCAGGCACTGGAAAACAGAGTACACAGTTACCCCCATGTGCAATCTAAAGTCAAGTTCCCCTTACAATGTTGAACTTAGATGTTGCTTACCACAGGCTGATAAAAAATAAGGATGCCAGAAGAGTGGTGAGAGGGTGACTGATCTATAGGTACTGAGTTAGACTGAAACAGAAAGCCCTGACACACTGATGCATCAGAGCAGGGAGTACAAAAGCAGTAAGGAGGAACTTTACTTTTCAAAGCTGGAAAAAAGAATGCTCAAAGTCTTCACAAAGACAAAAAAAAAAAATGTTTCAGGAGACCAATCTTTAATCTGATCTAAATATTATTGTTATGCCTACATCTATCAGGTTACCCATCAGTATATATTTACAGATTTAGCTTTTGTGTACCTGTTTTAAAAATAAAGAGCTTATCCTTTTTAATAACGGAAAACAAAATCTCTAGGTCACAATTCTCCCCAAATCATCAAACGCCTCTTGTCCCTTCTGTCGCCTTGCAGGTCGCGTCACCCACAGACACAAGCAATTTTGACAGCTTCCCTGAGGACAGCGATGAGCCTCCACCGGATGACAACTCAGGCTGGGACATAGACTTCTAATGTATTTCTCTTACCTGCTTCTGCCTTGCTGAAGACAGCTTTTTTTCTGAGACACAGCTGCCAGCAAACCTGAGGGACAGGAAGATGATTAGTGCTCGGGGTCACCGTGATGCCTTTGGTCGATGCCTGCTCCCGTAACTACAGCGGCATTAGGACTTATCGCTTAGATTACGATAGTGCTCTTTACCTGTCTTATGTTTGAACCTAAACTAGCAGTTGACATGGTGGTCCTGAAGCAAAGCCTTTCACCAGTAAAGCGATGTTTTCTATTGTGGCGATGACCTTGCTTTGATCTGATTATATTTTGAAAGAGTGTAGGAAGCACCTCAATCTAGTAGAGAAGGGTCTGTATCTTGCTAGAACGACCAAGAATAGAGAATAATATATTTGGTACGATAGATGACTGTGGTACGGAACCTGGGCTACGATCCCTTTCATCAAGAGAAAGGGTAAGGCTGTAACTGCAAGCCGGTATATATCTCGAACAATGAGGACCACCTATCTGTGGGTCACAGAGTTCATGTCAAACCAGTGCTAGATGTTTCTGAGTTTCTTTCTGAGCTGATGACGAGACTGAATGTTACCTTTTCTTTCTGATCGATTCTAAACATTGGCCCTGATTGAAAAAGCACAACTGTATGGTTTGTGTACAAGCCTCCCATGGCAGGTACATAGTGCATTTTTTGGAGGGCAGAAAACGTGGGTGAAAACTGAGAAATTGACATGACAATATGGAAGTGGGGAAAGAAATTCACAACACCATTTCATATCTTTAAAAAAAAAAAAAACATTGTGCTTAAAGATGGTCCTGGAAATGACTAGCAGCCTATTGGTTTTATTTATTACTTAACATTCCTCAAACTGAGGTTTAAACTATTCCTTTTTATAAGAATAAACCCCTAGGGGAAGGGGTGGGGTAGGGTGGAGAGGAATTAAGACCCATCCAAAAAATAAAAATGAAAAGGTGCTATGTCTTTCTTTCATCTGTAACATCAGTGTCTGAATGGACGACACAGATTCTAATCATCATGTCTAGCCAGAGACTCAAGCATTTTCACCAACTTTATTAAAAATAAACTCCTGTCAGACATCACAACACAGTCCAGGTCTCAGAGAAGAAGGATATTAAAAATGTATTTAAACTAGTCTCTTGTCTTAAGCCTGAACCAAAACAAAATACATATGTCCAGTCTGAAAGCACAAAGTCAGAGGTATTAAAGACTTACTGTACTAAGGAGCTTTGTTGACTTGAGGCCAGGGAGGAAGGCAAAACCAGGAGTTGAAGACTGTTCCCTAGATAAGTTTATTAGAGTAAGAAGGGGTAAGAAAGGAAAACAGGAAATCGATTTTTCAAAACTACATTTTAGATAAATCAAGCAGAGGTATTGCAATCTTGAAATTTCATGTGAGCTAGAGAAGATAAAATTTGAAAAGATCAAATGGACCGTCCTTTTCACGTGAGGAAAAGAATCATCAAATTAAACCAAGAATGTGTTGTTGGCTGGCCAGTTGGCCACTGTCATTAAGTGGCAGAAGTTTCTTGGCAGGTGACATTTTGTTTGTATGGAAAAATGAACAATTTTCCAAGATATCATCCTGATTTGGATATGTATGTTAATAGAGGTTTGGTTTTTCTTATGTAGAAATTCCTATAAAAATGTTTCCATTATATTAACATATTATAGCCAATAAATCACATGACTTTTGTTTCAAATATCATCCTTAAAATTATTTTCAACTGTGCTTATCCTATCAAAATATAAAACTCTAAAAATATTTGAAGTCTAAAACTTATAAGTGTATATTTAATTAGGAAAAAGTTCAATTATAACTTTGACCCTTATATCATCATCATCATCATTATTATTATTATTATTATGATGTATTGGAATCCTCTCCTTCATAAGCAATTCTTAAGATTACTAGATTTCCCAACAGAGTTATAAATTTCAACAGACTATACAATATAAAATTAAATACATCAAGCTAAAGTTCAGTAATTTCTGGAGGTTTATTTATCTTCTAACTGGCTTTAAAAACATAATCCCATAATTATCATCAGTGTTCAATAATTTTTGTTGCAAGATAGTGTGGTTTAGGTATGCTAAAGGCTTGCAAAGGGGATCTTTTCTCTCTAATATTTCAAATATTCACAGATCCCCAGGAATTAACACAGACCATGTATTTAAGAACTGGGGTTCGAGGCTAAGACAATGTGTGTGTGTGTGTGTGTGTGTGTGTGTGTGTGTGTGTGTGTGTGTGTACATGTTCTATGAAGAAGAAAGTTGTTGCTTCCAGCACATCATGACTGTGGGTTATTTTCCACTTGTGATACATCTTTGTTCATTTCATCCACAGTATTGGTTAGAATGCCCAACACAATAACAAGATAAAGATGAACTCTATCTTCCATGAACTGCTAATAGAATTTCAACAATGAATATTAAGGATTTAAATCTTATCTTAATGAAGATACTAGGGCTATAATTCATGGTCAGCTTCATAAACCACATCTTACTTTCTGGTCTTTTCCATGCCCCCTAGTTTTCTGGATTATTTTGTTTTGTTGCACTAATGACCATCTGGATAAATTAGAATAGTGCTAACTTGTTTGATTTTCTAACTGACTTTCTTGTTGATAGTTTTGTGTGTGGGAAATAGGGCTTCCTGTGTGTCTGAAATCACAGAAAAACAGCAAACTGCCGAGAAAGGACATCACAATGTTTAAGTAGATAGAACACATTAGAGAAAATGAGTTTTGGAAAATTGTTACAGTTGATTTTTATACTTGTGATTTTCTTTGATTTTTGGATGTGAATGAGATCCATGTAGCATTTAAAACAAATTTATTTTTATTATAATCCTCAGTAGTCATAGGGCTTTTTCCTTAAAATTAGGGAACATACGTGTGAATTACACATGTAGAATAATTTCTAAAATGTTGAATCATCCTCACTTCATTTCCAAATGACAGACTTTATGGCGAACCTAAAGAAGTCAGCTACCATATTGAACACAAGGATATTAAAACCGACTTTATACTCACAGAGGCAATTTGTGCATTATCTCCCACATTTTCTTTCACAATAGGACCACAACAAATATTTATGTAAATAGATATTTTTGTGTGATATTTTGTGGTACATATAACTTTTTTAGTGTTTCACAGCATTATGATTTTATTTTATTTGTATTAAATAATGTTTTAGGTCCAAGTAGACTTGAATGGACATTACAATTGTTAGTATTATTGAAACTTATGTCAAAAGTACTGTCATTCATCCGTCCCATAGTTTAGAACATGACCTGGCTATCTGGCGTTGTTGCAAGTGCCTTAAACTCATGGCATCTTATTAAGAAAACAAATTTGGTGTTATGCTGCATGACAAAGACAAACACACCTCAAAACGTTGTCCTTTCTTAGCTTGCTGCGTTTTACAGTTCTTTCTGCTGACAATTTATAAGCCTTTATTATATAATATTGATGAATTACAGAAATGATGAAGTTGTTATCTTATTTTTGTTCAATGTACCAGAGCTGTGTGTCTGTTCATGAGATACAGCGTCATTTCTGTGAAATGTATAAATGTATGTGCAGGTCAAATTACAATATGACATACTATCAGTCTGTATACAGGTATTCCTGTTTTGCTAAAGCTGTGCAGACTCAACAAATTAAAAAAAAAAAAGTAGTGCAGTCAAATCCTAACATATCTCATTTTAAGATTCCATTAACAATGGTCAAACCCAAAGGAAAAATTGGAAATGACTGCTCACCACACCTCGTTAGGAAACCAACAATGAAAATGTACCTTGGTGCACCCCTCAACAAAACAGGATGCTCTCTCTGAGTTCTCATATATGCAAATCATGTATGAGGCGAGTTTTCAGGAGACTTTGAAAGCAAACTGTTGGAAGTATGTTGTTAGCCTTCCTCCTTCTCTGGCCCTGCAACAACAGACAGAGCTCTGGGACTTTGGCTATGACGCAGAGGTTTGGGCTTTCTACGTTAAAGGACATTTCTTTAAGCATCATTTATCAAGTTTATTTCAATGTATGATGTTTTTACAACTGGTCAGTTCTTTTGTATTCTTACAGCTATGGTTATTTGACTGTCCTCTTACAATTTGTTCTACATGAACGAGTCTTTTGTTAGAATGCAACAAACTGTCATCTAATGGTCATTGGCCACTTGCACTCTTTTGATGTAGAGTAAAAACTTTTTCATAACTTAACCTGCTTTGATTTGCTCTGTATTTTCCCTGCAGCTGTAATTGCAGAGTGCCTGTTGGATACTTTATAGAGTTGAAATAAAAAAATAATTACTTTTGAACTTATTTGTCTTTAATTCCAGATGAGTCAAACAATAGAATGAGTGTGGTACCATACTGCACTTGAGATGGCACATAGTAACTCTAACTAGCCCATAACACCTGCAACCCAAGTGTCTTTCATGAAATAGCATAATAGAAAGATAAGTCAATGGTCCATTTTTTTAAACTCAATAAGGATAATATCAGAAGGCTGTGTGGTGCAAAGAGCAAGATTTCCATAGCAAACCTGGAATATGTGATGAGTAAAGCACTTTCCTGTGCCTTTGCTTCCTGGATCCTTCCACTGAGCTTCAGATATACAAAGAACATAGGATGCTGAGGACAGCATGGATGTAAAAACTCAGTGCTCCTCTTTGCAGGAAATGACTAACCCATTAAAGCTGACATGTGGGTTCCCTCAAACCAACTGTTTTTATCCCACTGATTTGCTTTGATTGCTAGTGATGGTTCGTGAAAATTAGATATCCTTCCTGAAAACTAGATACCCAGTCCAGTAACTTTATCAGTCAGTCAAAACACCTGGAAGGAAATAAACCAGTCGGTTTTTCTATCACAGTTCTAAGAGTGATCTTATTTGTGTCTTAATTGTTAAAAATTATCTACCATGTTAGGCCCAGTGTGTTGTGACACTCGTGCTTGCAAATGAGATTATGGAAGGCTGGACAGTGTCCACTTCCCACTGTCACATAGTGTGTAAAGTTCAGTAGAGTTAAGTCATTACACAGTTATTCAGAGGAATCAATATCTTAGGAAAGAATCTCCCACCAGTTAAAGATCTCTGCTCAGCTTTTCAGCCTTAAATGTGTCTTATCCTGATTAGTCACCTTTCTTATTACTGTGACCAGCACCTGAGAAAGAGAGAACTTAGAGGGAATCTCTAATCTTTAAACCCTGATGTCTCCAAGAGATCAGGCTATTAAAAGAGGGAGGCATGATGGAGCAGAATGGTCCACATCGAGACAAATGGAAAGAAGAGTAAAGAGAAGAGCTGAAGGGGTCAGCTGAAGAGCTGAAGGGGTCAGCTGAAGAGCTGAAGGGGTCAGCTGAAGAGCTGAAGGGAGTGAAATATGGCCCTTAGAAACAGGCTCTTAAAACTTTTGCCACCTCTTTAATAATTGCATCATAGTTTGAGTCCATAAAGATGTCATTAATCCAATAGTTAGATCAGAGATCTCAGAGTGCAATAGTGCCTGGAAATGCCTTCCCAGATAAACCCATAAATATCTTTTATGAATCTCTTAGATTCTTCTCCACCAAATCAAACTGACAAGCTCCAACCACCGTGTGTACATAATGTAGGTCAACTATCACACTAAAATTTCTTTTCTTTCTGGGTCCTATTTAAAGTTTTTTTTTTTCTGCATTCTGTACCTTCTTTTCAAGTTATAAGCTGTCAGCACAGTAGTGTTTGTCTGTGACAACCCTATTTTTCAGCTAAAATCAACCTAAGGAGCAAATGATGAATCCATTCACATACCCATTAGCAAAGTCAAGCAATTCAAACTTCAGCTTTGATAAGGGAGGAAAAGAGAGGATCAAAAGAAAAAAACAGAGAAGAGATTGAAGGAAGAAGAGAGGAAAAAGAAGTAGGGTTCCCATAGGACCCTGGAAAACTGAGAAGAAATCCAATCAGGAAGTAATTGTTTATCACCTAATCAATTATGCCACTAGTACACTAAAGAGCACATCTTGCCTGGTAGGTTGATTGTAGCATACTGTGACTACAGCTAAATGTTACTATGGTTTCCTTTTCTCTCCCAGAGGCTGACTAATACCTTCTAACACTATGAACCCTAATCAGTGGGGGCAAAATTTCTAGCCCTAGGCTCAATATTGCTAGTGGAGTATTCAACTAGAGAAGCTTCAGTATAACTTACTTCACATATGGAAGCAATGTGTGCTGGATAAACACCTTCTTTGAAAAATGGATTGTATATTGATTATTAACAAGTTTTTAAAACTACTGACCTAGATCTTATTTGAGGATCTTTGCATATATGTGCATATTTATAGGCACATTTCTTGAAAATGCTTATTTCTTGAAAGAAAGCTCCCATTCAAAAATTCCAAAAAGGGGTGGGGGTGAAAATTCCTAAAGAGTTGAAATTATTATTTTGGGGGAGAATATTAGGGAGCACCATGGAGCATTGTGGAGTTAATTCCTTAATTTAACTAATGGCATACATGTATCCCCTTTGTGAAAACTCATCCAACTACACACTTAGATATAATATATAGGCTTAAATATTGAAGACTATCAAATAAAATATATAACATACCAAAATTTATGAGCTTTTTAGTGTCTCTTGGTCTGTATAAATACAATGTGGTAATGCTGCTTTGATGTATTTCTTTGCGTGTAAAGTTAATCATGCTGAAGATAATGTCTAGCTAACATGTTTTGAAAGGAAAAATACTTCCTTTCTCCACCCCTTATCTGCTTCCAATTCATTTTCCTTACTGAGAATATTTCAAAAAAGTGTCAATAGTTTTGGAATTCCCAGCTCCCTGTACTCATTGTCCTAATGACAGGGATGCCACCCTCCCATGCTACAGGGTTAGTTATAGGTCTCCAATCCCTGCCTAACTTTCAGCCTCTCACAACCACTGGCAGTTGTGCCCAGAACTTTTCAGCCTTCTCTTTGAAAATAGTTAGAGGAGAGGAGATATGGTGAAGACCCTACCATCATAGGAATGTTGTGGCACTTCCAAGTAGGTCACTGGGATTATTCAACAGGTTTGCCTGGACAGTCTTTCAATGTTTAGGATACAATGATTTGCCTACTATGACTGAAAAATAACGATGTACAAAGGCATCTAAAACGTGGCCTTTGGGGAACCAGTATACTACTGAAGGAGTACTAGTCTGGTGTGTCTCAGATAAAGAGTTTCCCCACAAGACTGATTCTTCAACTTATCTACTAAGGAACTGAGTAGTTAATTTTTCAGTAATATTTTTTTTTAATTTGAGATCGCAATTATATCATTTCTTCCCTTTCCACCCTCCAAAGCCTTCTCCTTTCTCTCTTTCAAATTCATGGCCTATTTTCGCATTAATTGTTGTTACACACACACACACACACACACACATACACACATGCTCAGTCCCTATAGTGTAACTTGTGTGTATGTATTCTGGACTAAGCATTTGCCATTAGATTACCAATTATTGTGCTCTTCAAAGAAAGGATCTTTAACTAGAAAAAGGAGGAAACTCAGTACAAAAGGAGAGAAATAGACATAGCATAATCTGCCCATAGTATAATTTGTACACACAGAGAGAGGAGAGAGGCGGTACCAGGCATCCATTCCAGTTGATCAGTGGAGTTCAAGAGATTTCTAAAACAACATAAGCTACCACTGTTGCCCTCTGTTGCCTCCCAGAACTTGAAGGTGAGGCCCTACCACCTCAACACACTTCAGACACAGATCTTGGAGGAGTTGAGCTAAAATGGACCTGGAGGCCTCCTCTCTGAAGACTAGCTCTGAAGGTGCTTTGCATGCTGCCAAGGGAGAAAAGTAATTGGTAGTCTTCTTGCCCAGTGTGAGTCTACAAGTCATGAGAATGAACAGCATTGCAAGATACACTCAAGGATGCAATATTTACCCTGTGAGCAACCAACAGCCATCTAATTGGACTTAAGCCCCACTCAAAAGAAGAGCATTCATGCCTGGTACTCTAAGCTCAGCCAACTACCTGTGGCTGCCAAGGCCATGGACCCTAGAGAAGAGCCTACCATTGCTACTTTCCTAAAACAGTATTATTTCTGTGTTTAAATCAAAAGATAAATGTACCTCTCTGCCCTCATCAAAGAAGCGTCTTCCTGCAGCCAACATAGATAATCACAGAAATCTACAAATAACTGGCCAAAATGTGGACAACTATGAGGTAGCAAACCCCAACTTATTCACTTACAGTACAACTCCTAGATCACAAGCTTAGGAAACATCATGGAAGACTGGGTAAAAAGACTGGAAGAGCCAGAGGACCAGGAAGTCTGCTGTGAGACTGTGTCTTCCATAAATGATGAAGACATCACCTCTATGAATCTCAACAATATGCTCACCTAAATAAGACCAGTACAATTAGTTGACACGCCAACATGAATTGGGAGAATCTTACAAAGCATTACTTAGATGAAGAGTTATATGCAACTAACAGTTGGTGAGAGAAGAGGATTCAGTCCTCTCCAAGGATGAGTTCTCTGATAAGTTATTCAATCCCAAGTAGTCATCCCTAAACATATATACACATATACATACACACACACACATACATACACATATACACTTATATAAGCAACACTAAATGGCCTCAACAGGTTGTACTTACATATACATGATGCCTACATAGAATTATTGCAGAATATTTGATGGCACTGTGAACCCTAAGACTATGTTATAGTGTGGTTCAGCCCTTAGCACACACCTTTAATCCCTCTGGCTGGAATATAGTCACACCCTAAGTACACACCTGTAATCCCAAACAATGAAGGTAAAGTTTAGTCTGAAGAAGGAAGCAACCATGTTTAAACGTAGTGTCTAATTCGTCTAATTTGGTGGAAGACAAAGTGACAAATCAGAAAAAGATTTGACATACTAAGACATGTCCAACTCTCAAGGGAAGAGAGAAGAACAGGAAGATATTGTAGAAAGCAGTGCAGAAGAGGAGGGAGAATGGCCGTTTTACCAGGATAGTTATACAGAGAAAGGTTGTAGAGAGAGAACAAGCTAGAGAGGGGGTGGTGGGGGTGGGGGGGTGAGGGTGGGGTGGGGGAGAAGTCAGATTGAATCAGTCAGCTGGGAGAGGAGTTTGATTCAGAACAGCTGTGTTGAACCAGCCAACCAGAGCTTAGAACTAGAAAGGGGTGAGCTTATTCAGCAGAAAGTCTCAGAGACTGAAAAAATTCTAGGCCTAGATTACATTGTAAGGAGACCAGAAGACTTCCAAGACTAGGCCTAGATTAGCAGACAGATGTAGTAAGCCTCTGAGATGACAATTAGTACAGGAGAATAAAAGTTACATTTACATATAAATAATAATTAAAAAAAGAGGACATAAATTTGTGAAAGAATGAAATTTTGGTGTATCCCCTTAGAAATTTTATATACTCATTAGGAGATGTATACATTATGCTCCCAGAAGCATTTTGATATAGGAAAACAGTATAGAAATCAAACTGTTCATCACCTGAGTAATGGACTATTGAATCTATTGGCTACGGCAACAATCAATGGATATATTAATTATATGGAATATGGATAATCATATAAACAGTGTTTAATCAAAATCATTGAACAATCATTTTGAATATTTTTTCTTTTAAAAATTTATCTTATGTGTATAAATTTTTGCCTTTATGTATGTATGTGCCTGAAGAGGCCAAAAGAGAGCACTGTGGATCCTTTAGAACAAAAGTTTCGGATGGCTGTGAACCACAATATGGTTGCTGGGAGCAGAAGCCAAGTCCTCTGCAAGAGCCCCAAGTATTAGCCACTGAGCTATCTTCATGGCACTAAATGAAAAAATAAATAAATAACATTTTAATTGTACATGAAAAAATATATTATGAAAAAATAGTTATTTTGATCAAATTTTCTACTAGGTATAATTAATTTTTAATTTTTATTTTATGTGTATGGTAAATGTTCATGCAACACTTGCATGCCTGGTGCCCACAGAGATCAGGGTATTGAATCCACTGGAATTTGAGTTACAAATGGCTGTGAGCTGACATGTGGGTGCTAGGAATCAAAATCTGGTCTTCTGGATGAGCAACTGTAAGACTCTAATCACGATCACAATGCTGGAAATCACCCAGTGACTCAAGACAATCCCCAACAGAGAGGAATGGTGTTGTCCAATGTCTAAAAAGTTCATCTGTCCCAGTCCAAGAATACACAGAGCCGATCAAGACACAGACAAATCGCCTGAGGCCTCTGGCGGGAGCTCGCAGCGGCTTGCTCCTGTGGCCTAGAGCTTGGGTTCAGGTCCTGAGGCCTCTGGCGGGAGCCCTCAGCTCAACTCTCTCCGCTTCCAGATGCAGATCAGCCTGGGCGGCAGCACCACATCTCCAGGTCCTGCAAGAGGCAAAAGGGGCTTCCGGGTGGCCAGCTGGGAGAAGTCGGTGTGCTCCGGTGAATCCAGCAGGCCCCAGCGGGAGCCTTCAGGTGCCTGCTTTGGGATCTGAACAGCCAGGGCCACAGCACCCTGTCTCCAGGCAGTGCAGGAGGTAAGCTGTGCACCAGAGGCCACCTGGGAAGGGGCAGCTTGCACTGGTGAGTCCAGCACTGACAAGACCAACTAACACCAGTGAGAACTAGATGGCAAAAGGCAAATGCAGGAACGTCACTAACAGAAATCAAGGCAATATGGCAACATTGAACCCAATTCTCCTCTATCAGCATGTCCTGGATACCCCATCACACCAGTAAAACAAGATTTGGATTTAAAATCACTGGTCATGATGCTGGTATAGGAACACATGAAGGACATACTTAAAGAAATTCAGGAGAAAATGGATCAAAAGTTAGAAGCCCTTGCAAGGGAAACACAAAAATCATTGAAAGAAATCCAGGAGAATACAAAAGCCAACAATGAGGAAACACAAAAAACACTTAAAGAAATACAGGAGAACTTTGGTCAACAGGCTGAGGTCATGAAAGAGGAAACACAAAAATCTCTTAAAGAATTACAGGAAAGCACAAACAAGTAAGTGAAGGAGCTAAGCAAAACCATCCAGGATCTAAAATCAGAAGTAGAAACAACTAAGAAAACTCAAAGGGAGACAACTTTGGAGATAGAAAGCCTTGGGAAGAAATCAGGGGACAGAGATGCAAATATCAACAACAGAATACAAGAGATAGAAGAAAGAATCTCAGATGCTGAAGATTCCATAGAAACCATGGACTCAACAGTTAAAGAAAATGCAAAATGCAAAAAGCTTGTAACCCAAAATATCCAGGAAATCCAGGACACAATGAGAAGACCAAACCTAAGGATTATAGGCATAGATGAGAGTGAAGATTTACAACTTAAAGGGCCAGCAAATATCTTCAATAAAATTATGGAAGAAAACTTCTCTAACATAAAGAGAGAGATGCCCATGAATATACAAGAAGCCTACAGAACTCCAAACAGACAGGACCAGAACAGAAATACTTCCCGTCACATAATAATCAAAACACCAAATGTTCTAAACAAAGAAAGAATATTAAAGGCAGTAAGAGAAAAAGGCCGAGTAACATATAAAGGAAGACCTATCAGAATCACAGCAGACTTTTCACCTGAGACTATGAAGGCTAGAAGGTCCTGGGCAGATCTCATGCAGACTCTAAGAGAACACAAATGCCAGCCAAAACTAGTATATCCAGCAAAACTCTCAATCACCATAGATGGAGAAACTAAGATATTTCATGACAAAACCAAGTTTATCCAACATCTATCCACAAACCCAGCCCTACAAAGGATAATAGGAGGAAAACACCAATACAAGGAGGGAAACTTCACCCTGGAAAAAGCAAGATAGTAACCTTTCATCAAACCCAAAAGAAGTTAAGCAATCAAATTTAAAAAATAACGTCAAAAATGATAGGAAGTAACAATCACTATTCCTTAATATCTCTTAACATCAATGGACTTGATGCCCCAATAAAAAGACACAGACTAACTGACTGGATACGTAAACATGACCCTACATTTTGCTGCTTACAGGAAACACACCAAGGGGTCAAAGACAAACACTACCTTAGAGTAAAAGGCTGGAAGACAATTTTACAAGCAAATGGTCTCAGAAAACAAGCTGGAGTAGCCATTTTAATATCAGATAAAATTGACTTTCAACCCAAAGTCATCAAAAGAGACTCTGAGGGACACTTCTTGCTGGTCAAAGGAAAAATACAACAAGAAGAACTCTCAATCCTGAACATCTATGCTCCAAATGCAAGGACACCCTCTTTCGTAAAAGAAACTTTATTAAAGCTCAAAGCACACATTGCACCTAACACAATAATTGTGGGTGACTTCAACACTGCACTTTCCTCAATGGACCGATCAGGAAAACAGAAACTAAACAGGGACACAATGAAACTAATTGAAGCTTTGGACCAATTAGATTTAACAGATATATATAGAACATTCTATCCTAAAGCAAAAGAATATACCTTTTTCTCAGCACCTCATGGTACCTTCTCCAAAATCGACCATATAATTGGTCACAAGACAGACCTCAACAAATATAAGAAGATCGAACTAATCCCATGCCTCCTATCAGATCACTATGGAGTAAAAGTGGTATTCAATAGCAACAAAAACAACAGAAAACCCACATACACGTGGAAACTGAACAATATTCTACTCAATGATACGTTGGTCAAGGAAGAAATAAAGAAAGAAATTAAAGACTTTTTAGAACTTAATGAAAATGAAGACACAACATACCCAAATCTATGAGACACAATGAAAGCAGTGCTAAGAGGAAAACTCATAGCCCTGAGTGCCTCCAAAAAGAAAATGGAGAGAGCATACACTAACAGCTTAATGACACACCTGAAAGCCCTGGAACAAAAAGAAGCAATTTCACCCAGGAGGAATAGAAGGCAGGAAATCATCAAACTCAGGGCCGAAATCAATCAAGTAGAAACAAAGAGAACCATACAAAGAATCAACAAAACCAGGAGCTGGTTCTTTGAGAAAATCAACAAGATAGATAAACCCTTAGCCAGACTGACCAAAGGGCACAGAGAAAGTATCCAAATTAACAAACTTAGAAATGAAAAGGGAGATATAACAACGGAAACTGAGGAAATCCAAAAAATCATCAGATCCTACTACAAGAGCCTGTACTCAACACAACTGGAGAATCTGGAGGAAATGGACAATTTCCTTGACAGATACCAAATACCAAAATTAAATCAGGACCAAATAGATCATCTAAACAGTCCCATAATGCCTAAAGAAATAGAAGGAGTCATAGAAAGTCTTCCAACCAAAAAAAGCACAGGACCAGATGGTTTCAGTGCAGAATTCTATCAGACCTTCAAAGAAGAGTTAACACCAATACTCTTCAAACTATTCCACAAAATAGAAACAGAAGGAACACTACCCAATTCCTTCTATGAAGCCACAATTACGCTGATACCAAAACCACACAAAGATCCAACAAAGAAAGAGAACTTCAGACCAATTTCCCTTATGAACATCGATGCAAAAATACTCAATAAAATTCTTGCCAGCCAACCGAATCCAAGAACACATCAAAACGATCATCCACCATGATCAAGTAGGCTTTATCCCGGGAATGCAGGGTTGGTTCAATATACGGAAATCCATCAATGCAATCCACTACATAAACAAACTCAAAGAAAAAAAACCACATGGTCATTTCATTGGATGCTGAAAAAGCATTTGACAAAATTCAGCATCCTTTCATGCTTAAAGTCTTGGAGAGAACAGGAATTCAAGGCCCACACCTAAACATAGTAAAAGCAATATACAGCAAACCGGTAGCCAGCATCAAACTAAATGGAGAGAAACTTGAAGCAATCCCACTAAAATCAGGGACGAGACAGGACTGCCCCCTTTCTCCTTATTGTTTCAATATTGTACTTGAGGTACTAGCTCAGGCAATTCGACAACATAAGGAGGTCAAAGGGATACAAATTGGAAAGGAAGAAGTCAAACTATCATTATTTGCAGATGACATGATAATCTACCTAAGTGACCCAAAAAACTCCACTAGAGAACTCCTACAGCTGATAAACAACTTCAGCAAAGTGGCAGGTTATAAAATCAACTCAAGCAAATCAGTGGCCTTCCTATACTCAAAGGATAAGCAGGCTGAGAAAGAAATTAGGGAAATGACCCCCTTCACAATAGCCACAAACAATATAATGTATCTTGGTGTGACTCTAACCAAACAAGGAAAGATCTGTATGACAAGAACTTCAAGACTCTGAAGAAGGAAATGGAAGAAGACCTCAGAAAATAGAAAAATCTCCCATGCTCATGGATTGGCAGGATTAATATAGTTAAAATGGCCATTTTGCCAAAAGCAATATACAGATTCAATGCAATACCCATCAAAATCCCAACTCAATTCTTCACAGAGTTAGAAAGAGCAATTATCAAATTCATCTGGAACAACAAAAAACCCAGGATAGCTAAAACTATTCTCAGCAACAAAAGAAAGTCTGGGGGAATCAGTATCCCTGACCTCAAGCAATACTACAGAGCAATAGTGTTAAAAAAAACTGCATGGTATTGGTACAGTGACAGGCAGGAGGATCAATGGAACAGGATTGAAGATCCAGAAATGAACCCACACACCTATGGCCACTTGATCCTCGACAAAGAGGCTGAAAACAACCAATGGAAAAAAGATATCCTTTTCAACAAATGGTGCTGGTTCAACTGGAGGGCAGCATGCAGAAGAATGTGAATTGATCCATCCTTGTCTCCTTGTACTAAGCTCAAATCCAAATGGATCAAGGACCTCCACATAAAGCCAGACACTCTGAAGCTAATAGAAAAGAAACTGGGGAAGACCCTTGAGGACATTGGTACAGGGAGAAAGTTTCTGAACAGAACACCAATAGCATATGCTCTAAGATCAAGAATTGACAAATGGGACCTCATAAAACTATAAAGTTTCTGTAAGGCAAAGGACACCATCAAGAGGACAAATCAGCAACCAACAAATTGGGAAAAGATCTTCACCAATCCTACATCAGACAGAGGGCTAATATCCAATATATATAAAGAACTCAATAAGTTAGACTCCAGAAAACCAAACAACCCTATTAAAAAATGGGGTACAGAGTTAAACAAAGAATTCTCACCTGAAGAACTTCGGATGGCGGAGAAGCATCTTAAAAAATGCTCAACTTCATTAGTCATCAGGGAAATGCAAATCAAAACAACCCTGAGATTTCATCTTACACCAGTCAGAATGGCTAAGATTAAAAATTCAGGAGACAGCAGGTGTTGGAGAGGGTGTGGAGAAAGAGGAACACTCCTCCACTGCTGGTGGAGTTGCAAATTGGTACAACCACTCTGGAAATCAGTCTGGCGGTTCCTCTGAAAACTGGGCACCTCACTGCTAGAAGATCCTGCTATACCACTCCTGGGAATATACCCAGAAGATTCCCCACCATGTAATAAGGATACATGCTCTACTATGTTCATAGCAGCCCTATTTATAATTGCCAGATGCTGGAAAGATCCCAGGTATCCCTCAACAGAACAGTGGATGCAAAAAATGTGGTATATCTACACAATGGAGTACTATTCAGCCATTAGAAACAATGAATTCATGAAATTCTTAGGCAAATGGATGGAGCTAGAGAACATCATACTAAGTGAGGTAACCCTGACTCAAAAGGTGAATCATGGTATGCACTCACTAATAAGTGGATATTAACCTAGAAAACTGGAATACCCAAAACATAATCCACACATCAAATGAGGTACAAGAAGAAAGGAGGAGTGGCCCCTTGTTCTGGAAAGACTCAGTGAAGCAGTATAGGGCAAAACCAGAACTTGGAAGTGGGAAGGGGTGGGTGGGAGGACAGGGGGAGAGAAGGGGGCTTACGGGACTTTCGGGGAGTGGGGGGCTAGAAAAGGGGAAATCATTTGAAATGTAAATAAAAAATTATATCGAATAAAAAAAATAATTAAAAAAAATGATAGATACCCGGAGGGCCCAGTCCACTACAGCAGCGACATCTATAGGAAAATGGTCCATAAAAATCAGGGTGAGCAAACTGTGGGGAGCAAGCCAGTGAGCAGCACTCGTCCACGGCCTCTATCTGCTTCAGTGCCTACCTCCAGGTTCCTGTTTGAGTTCCTGCCCTGATTACCTTCATGACGGCCTATAAGCTTTAAGATGAAATAAACCCTTTCTTCCCCAAGTTGCTTTTGATCACGGTGTTGATGACAGTGATAGAAAGCAGCCCAGGATAAGGGCCCCCCCCCAAAAAAGACACAGACAAACACCCCCCCACCACTGTCACAAGTGGAAGAATCCAGTTACCAGGTGACTCAGCTGGCTTACATGGGGCCTGAGTCTAATGGAGGGGAGTCCTCCAGACTCCTTCCAGGCTCTCTGAAGCTGCATTGTTAAGGCACAATTGCCTGCCTCTCAGGTGTGTTCACCGCTCTCTGTTCCTACAGGGTGTCGATTCTGGGCCAATGCACCAAATATAAGACTCCAATGAGCCTTAGCTACCAGAGACCCTCTGAGTGAACCACACAGAGCTGGGGATCAATGCAAAAGCAAGAGGAATTTATTGTTTAAGCACACTGGGGTCATCCTGCACCCAAAGGAGGGGCAAAGACCCCCTGCAGCCTGTTTGTTCAGTTTTTATACAGTTTTCAGGGATTGAATAGAGCAACAGACACTAGACACACTGTGACTGACAGAACAATGTGACTTTTAAACTGATTGGTCTCTGCAGGTGACCAATGTTCAGTCCCCCATGTGGTCTTTCTGTAGAACGTAATCAGCCTCTCTCTTCCAGAGGGGAGGGGTGCTTATGTTCTTCCTGACCTCTCTCTTCCAGGGGTGTCTGGTGGAATTTTACAAAGGTCCTGAGCTCACCTCTTTACAACAAGTGCTGTTAACTGTGGAGCCATCTTTGTAGTCATACACACACACACACACACACACACACACACACACAATATATATATATATATTGTGTGTGTGTGTGTGTGTGTGTGTGTGTGTTATGGATGTAATTTTTTGAAAATCTTCCAAAAGTCCCCCAAAGTTGACAACATACCACAGGTTGATGACCTGAAAGTCTAAGAATGATGAGAAAGAGTGTCTGGTTAAAACTATTTGGTACAAGAACATTTCCTAGCCTAGAATTAGGCTTTGGGTCCATAGCTACCTATGACCATGAAGCCACACTGTTCACTGGATTGTTGTTTTCTTATCCAACCGAGGGCCACCTGCCTGGGTGTAGAACCACCCAGAGTGTACTGGGCCCTTCAACATCAATTGTCAACCAAGAAAACATCCCACAGACATGCCCACAGGCCAGCCTGAGGGAGACAATTTTCAGTTGAAGTTCTCTCTTCCCAGGTGACTATTTTGTGTCAACTTAACAAAGACTAATCAGCCCAAGTTCTATTTTCCTAGAGAACTCTGACAATTTCTGTTGGACTTCCAAATAAGCCCCAGTAAAACTACCATAATCTAAAAATAATATAAATCCAAACTGTGCCTAATATACACTGAAAGCTGAAAATACTGTAAATCTGAAATGCGCCTAACAATGTAAGTGACTACCCAGCATGATGGCTCAGCAGTCCATGTAACTGTGGAGTGCTGGTCGGTTGCCTGGTGACCACATGACTGACTGTGAGTTGCAGCTTCCCATACATTGTCTTACCAATGATCCAGATAGCCCAGGCAAGATCTAGAGCTCTTCAGTGGATGCTAGCCCTTTCGTGGCATAAGCCAGAAAATCCTAATCCAAACTATTATTACATTTGGGACCTTCTCTCTGGCTCATGATGCGAGTGTTCAGAAAAATCCATAAATAAATAAATAAATAAATAAATAAATAAATAAATAAATAAATAAATAAATATCAGAGCTGGGTTCAAAGCAGAAGCAAAAACTACTTTGAGTTTAGTGGATATTTAAGATGCACGGCTGTGGCTGGGTGTGGTGACACAGGCCTATTAACCCGCCATTTTGTAGGTGGATATGTAAGGACTAGAAATGCAAGACCAGTCTCGGCTGCTACATCTCCATCTCAAAACAACAAGCAAAAAAGTCATATATGCCCAAAGGGTTCCTGAAAAACAGTTGTAGAGGAAAGGAAAGTTTTGATTGACAAGTTCTTTAAGTTCTTTCACTATCTTGTGAAGAGCTTTTAGGGGCAGCTTCTAGAGACTTAGCTGGGATATGACACGGGGCCAGGACATGGAAGTAAGCTCAGGCAGGAATCTGAGGTTGGGCCAGGACTCAGGAAACAGTCTCATATTGAGAATATTTACATTTGAACTAATGCGAAGCTCAGCGAGGGCCCAGCTAAGGAATGTGCAGCATTCCTTTTGTCTTGGTCATCCTGATAAGCCCTAGGCTACTTGTGTTTATTGCCTTGTCAGTTCCTTGACAAGGACTGACCTTATTATTTGAATGTACTTAAAATAGTCTAAAAGCAGACTGGGAAAAAATTCGCTCCAGCCTCAGCACTGGCTGGAGTCATGTTATAGTGTTGTCTAGTTATCTTTATCTTTTCAATACTCACTCCCTCCCTTGAGACTCTGTTGACTAACTGAGCTGGCTTGGTCACTCTCTCAAAAACAAACCATTCACCTATTATTTATTTATTTATTTATTTATTTATTTATTTATTTATGTATGTATGTTTGTGTGTGTGTGTGTGTATGTGTGTGTGTTTGTGTGTGTAGAAGCATATAAATTTAGAGGCCAAAGAATAATTTTTAGTGCCTTCCTCAGTCTCCAACCTATATTTTGAGATAAAGTCTCTCATTAAAACTGAACCTTAATGATTCAGCTAAACTGGCTGACCATCCACTGTCAGGATCCTGCCTCTGCCTGCCTGATTCTCAGACTACCATTTCTAGCTACCATGCCAGCCCCTGCATTTTATATTAGTCCTGGAGAGTCACACTTGGATCCTCATGCTTTCATGTCAAATATCATCTTACCAACTGAGCCATTTTCCTATGCCAAGTATTGTTGGGAGCCACTTGCCCTCTTCTCTGAAGCAGAGATGAGAGAGAGACAGAGACAGACAGAGACAGAGAGACAGAGACAGAGACAGACAGAGAGAGGGGGGTGTAGAGTCAAGGCAGGTCATGGTCTGTTGGCAGATTTCCAGGACTGCTGAGGCATAGAGAAGGTGCACCTGAGGCTCAAGTCTATGAGCTGAAGATTCTATTGACCTTGGTAGAAGGAATGGGGGTGTGTGTGGCTGAGAACAAGCGTGTTATATATGCATATAAATATATAAATATATAAATATATAAATATATATATATATATATATATATACATATATATATATATATATATATATATATATATATATAGCAAATTGTTCCCATTAGTTTGTGGCTTTCCTTCCCACAGTACCAGAGTACATGAAGGCTATGAGAAATACACTCAGTGCTGACAAGGTTTTGACCTGCAGCCCTCCCATATCTGTCTCTTGCATCATTTTTCTATCTTTCCTATAATCATCCTCACTTCCTCCTTAGAGGACTGTTCAACTTTGTACCAGCTGGACCAATATAAACTATTCAATTTTTTTCTCATTTTTCCCATAATCTCAATTTTCCCATCTTGAAAAAGAAAATTCCACTTGACCCGTCCAGCAGGTCCAGTTATTCCAGGGTCCCGAAGAGGCACTACCTGAGGGTCAAAAATGGGGGGAAGAGAGAAAGGAAGCCAAGCACGCTAACAAAGTCAGAGTCAGCCTGGGTTGTGTCAAGGCTTCTTTTAATGTCGGGGAGGTAAGTGGGTTTTAAGGCTTACAGAGAAGGAAATAACCTTCACACCAGACAAAGGAGGGAAGGGCAGAGACACCCCTAGGGGTCGAAGCAGGAAGCAAGCGAGGAGGTCATCTGGTCATCTGGAGAGGACACCCAGGTACATTCCGTGGTTAGGGCAGGAACATCTTGTGGTATTCTCGGAATCTTCTCGCACCGATAGCTCAAGGAGAAGGCTCTAGTTAATTGTTCTTATATTTTAGCAGTAACCACCTTAGGCCTATGAGTAAGCATAAGTCTGAATAGCTCAGGATGGCTTCCTACATCCACTGATTTCCAATGATTTATTATTCTATTATTCTCTGTGAATGACCATTGAGCCAATTCTCTACCCATGCCCCACTTTTCTATTCTTCTAATCTCAAATGTCATAATACAAGAGCATGGTAAGTTTTCAAATAAATTGAGGACTTTGCCTATCAATCATAACCTTTAAAATAACGGATAATAAAAACTTGGTATGTAAAGAAGAATACTACTTAGCTCTGAAGAAGAAAAAAATGAAACTACAAAATTTGCAAGAAAATGTATGTTCTCAGACTGTATATCATTGTGAAGCCAAACACTCTCAGGAAGAAAAATAGACATATTCTCCCTCATATGCAGAATCTATCGACAATGTGTGTGTGTGTGTGTGTGTGTAAACATGTGTGCATGTGCTTACTATATAGCATGCGACAAGAGAGTAAGAAAGGCGGAATGTGAGGGGTGAAGAAGGACTGGATGAGTTATGAATGCAGATGTACAATTGATGGTTTCCTTGTTCCAATTCTATCATGGATACTTTATGGCAACAATAAAAAATATATACATAGTGGAAGCGTAAAATGTGAAGCTCTTGATTTCTGTTTCGAATGGCTACTCTATGTTCACTGCGTTGTGCAACCATCTTTGGGGCGGGTCTGATTAATATGCTGTGTGGGTTTCTATTCTTTGTTTTTGTCTTTTACTACTGTTAAAATAACAATGTTTAAAGTTTTAAAAAAATCTGTAACATCAGCAACAAAAAGCATGACAAAAAACAAACCTTAGGGCTTCGAGTTTACAGACAAATCTAATCCCAGTTTGCCTCGAACATCATTAGGAGCAAAGGAAGGAAGGTGGTTCTCACGGAAGGCTAATTAGCTTTCCTTACCACTCCTGCACCCTCTAAGTACATTTGCAGCTAAGCTGAACCCACAAAGCCTCTGAACCTCGCAAACTGCTTTTCACTCATTTCTCGGGCGTGCAGCTTATAGTGGCATCTCTTATAAATAAAGCCAACTGATAACAGCAGCCTTTGGAGGTACTGATGGAGCACATAGTTGAAGCTGAAGACATGAAGAGGTTAATGAACTGAGCAGTGAGAAGCCAGGTGAGGTGACGCAGGCTTGTCATCCCTGCCCTTAGAAACTGAGGTAGGAGGATTGCATGGCAAATCCTTATTCCAAGCAACAGCAATTTAAAAAAAGTTAACCACTTGAGGTCTTTTGTTGGAGGTCAACTTACTTCTTTAAAACCATTCCTAGAAAACATAATCTAAAGCACAATATGAAAACAATGCTGTATAATATTATAATTAGCACTTGTTATATCTTGTTATAACTTGTATAATATAACTTGTTATATTAGTACACTATAAATGTTGAGTTGAATGCTTAAAGATATTATTTATTACACAAGTCCCAGAATCCTTGTTTTTTTTTTTTTGAAAAAGAAATCTTAATAGTGGGTACAGAATTATTACCTGCCTGGATTTTTCATAAGCCTCCTAGATAATATTCTTTTTTTAAAAAAAATTGGATAATTTGAAATTAGCAGTTTCTCATTGAAACAAATGGCATATTTTCATTTTCCAAGATGTTTTATGGAAATGGTTATAGATGAATGAACTTTCCTGAAATACATGCAGCATAGGAGTCTCCTTCAGTATCATACTTATCCCCAGGCAATGGTGGCGCACATCTTTAATCCCAGCACTTGGGAGGCAGTGGCAGGCAGATTTCTGAATTTGAGGCCAGCCTGGTCTACAGAGTGAGTTCCAAGACAGTCAGGGCTACACAGAGAAACCCTGAAGTGTAGTACTTATCATCAGAAGAATCTAACATTTTCATTCAGAAATGTGAAATGCTGATTTGCAACTTAAAACTAATTGAATAAACATTTCACCTAGAACCTCTGTGCCAGACTCCAACTCCTTAGTCTTTAGACAGCGGTTGGACACTATCATATCTTATTCTATTATGTGAAGATTTGCAACGTACTATATGGAATATTAAAAGTTGGAGACTATATGGGGTATGGTGGTGCACCCTTTTAATTCCAGCACTCTGGAGACAGAGGTTGGTGAGCCTCTGTGAGTTCGAGGTCAGCCTTGTCTAAAATGTGAGTTCCAGGAAAGCCAGGGCTGTTACACAGAGAAACCCTGTCTCGAAAAACAAAACAAAAAACTTGCAAAGAAAAAAAAATTTTTTAATTCCCTTTCGGTCTGGATCACTTCCGATAAGATCCACTAGGGGGAAGCAGAGGAACGGGATTGATCTTTCCCGAAATAACAGTGGGGAGGACCTCACGGGAAGAGTAGAAATCTTCCCGTGTGTCTCCTTTGCCCCTCTACCCTCCCCACTTCTAATTAACCCTGATTTATTTGTCCGTGAACTGACACTGTGGACCCACAGCGGCAGTGTAGTGCGAAGAGATTTGCGCCCAGGCCAGGGCTTCAACGGGATTAGGCTGATGAATTTGCTAAACACAAAGTCCACAGAAGCAGCAAACCCAAGGCTCTGCGAGACCACCTGGCTCATGGTTGATTAAAACGGGGGACCCTGAACTGTTTGATCTTCCCTCATCAAAGAGTCTTTAAACAAGTTTCATTTTACACTACTGTAAGGTGGTGGTGGCGATGGCTTGTGACTGCACTGGGCCTCCGCTGGGGCAAGCACTCTGGCAATGAGGGTTCGCGGCCCACCCTAGCAGAAAGGGAGTGCAGCCACAGCTCAGAGCTCCAAGATGCTCTCAAGGGGGAAGAACCCTTGCTCCAACCCTTAGCAGAAGTTGTTTCTAGCCCACGTCTTGATTCCACCAAGATCCTGATACGTGGAACTAGCTGGACATTCTGGGATGAAGAAACAAAATAATTCACGTATCCATTCTCATTCATATTAATTCATTCATTCTCTCCCTCCCTTCTTCTCAGACATCTTTTAGAAAAATCAGGCAGTCATGTAACTCACCATATTTCCGGGAACTTAGTTTACATTCTTCAAAATCAGCAAGTTCCCAGAGTCCACAATGGTAAGTATTGCTTAATAAAGCTGTGGGAAAGACGTTTAAGCCGAAGAGGCCTTTCCCCTGGACTCCTTAAAGATTATTTTTGTATCCAGAAGGGGGCTCCCTTGTCTTCCCAGCATGACAGTTAAAAATGAAAAGAAAGCTAGATACACAGTCACAAAAGGGACCATTGTCATCTTGCAGTCCAGTGCTGAGCTCCAGTCCTTAGCGCCCAGTGCAGAGGCAAGGGGCCCTTTTGAACACAGCCCTTGGAGATGCCAGTATAATAAAGGGAGGATGACAAAAAGCCAGTGGTACAGAAGAAAATTCAGTCTCCTGTCCAACTGCTGTTCGTGCCCTGCCTTATGCTAGCACTGCCCTGTCTTTATGACTAGAAATAGTAAGTCCTTCAGGACATAGTATGAGGCAGTTGTACTCCTAGACCCTACCCATCACAGGCCTTTCTGGGCGTCAGGACGTCCTGAAAGATGCAGGCTGGTATCAAGCTTTATTCTCACCAGACATTAGTAAGCCTCCTCGGCTTTCTGAGCTCCAGGCTGTTTATGTTTCAAGGGCCTCAGGATCATTTTCAGAGCTGAGTTAGATAGTCTTGTGACGCTGGGTTTATCTAGGCTAGCCATCTCCAGGGACAGAGTGAAGATAATCATCCCGAACTCACTTGCTCCTCTGTCATACCGAAAACCTACCGTTTCAAGGGAGTCCAAACATGAGTCACGCCTAAAAGCTCTTCTATCATGAAGAGCATGGAAACTAAGAAACTTAAAAGTCGAGGAGAAAGTTGCACTCTTTTTATTAAACCCCAGGAATGGGAAATCTCTGCTATTAATTCAAGACTGGAGCCAAGGAAGATGCTAGCAATGCCCACCACCTACTCCATGTTCTCTTATTGAAGGAAAAGTTGAATGTCAGTGGGTGGGTGCGGGGGGTGGTGGGGGCGTGGGGGGGTGGCGCATGCCTTTAATTCCAGCGGGACTCTGGAGGCAGGGGCAGTCTGATCTCTGTTCCAAGCCAGCCTGATCTAGAGAGTCAGTTCCAAGGCAGCCAGGGCTACCCAGAGAAACCCTGTCTCAAAAAACAAACCAAAACAAACAAGGAAGAAAATAATGTGAATAGATCGACTACCTTCAGTTTGACAAGGAGAGAAAAGGAATGGGGGAAGGGGAGAGAAGAACCCCAAATAATGAAGGTGGGAGAGTACTTTGCAAATATTCCCGGGTTCTGTATCTTTAAATAGTATTTGTCATTTGTCTCATGAATCAAAAGGACCCATATCCTAGGCTGTGGCCCAACATTTAAAACAGAAGGAAGCCATGTCTTATGCTATCCTCAAGTTACACTCACAGTTCAATTCCACTGAGCAAAGCATGCCTCCTTGTTTTAAATCTAATATAAAATATTAACTGTATTGCAATAACTGGGGTCATATTGAGAACATATACAACAAGATACAAAGTTCCTTTCAGAGCAAAGTAAACTAAGTTTAATAGATCTGCCTGGCATTCCATCCATCACCTGCCTACAAGAGACTCAGAGTCATGTGACCTCTGACTCCCTGAGACTGGGGTGTGGTTCTACTTCCGGGACCTTTCTTCTTTTTTCTCCCAACCATTATGTACCAAGTAAAAATCTACTTAAATAACAAGACTAAGCCAGAGGTAGTGGTACACGCCCATAACCCTGACAATGGAGGAAACCGTGGTAGAAAGCCTAACACGCAGGCTACAGAGTGAGACTCTGGTGGTCTTAAAACACGAAGACCCCACCCCAAGGCAGCAACAAAAACCAAACAACAACACAACTCCCTCTGTGACCTGATATGGTGCTTCCCAGGCTTCTGGGAGACCGGAAGGAGCCTGTCTCGAGCATATTAGAGAAATGCTCATAAGGGGCTCCTCTGGGTGTTCTCTGGCACTGGAGGAGCAGTGAGCATCTCTTTCCGTCTTTCCCTCCTGATTATGACACCCAGGAGCAAGCTAAATCAAAACAAGTGTTCACAGATGGAGACTAGGCTACCCTGGAAAGACAGTTTCTCCCCCTGTATCATTTGTGAGTTTACTTCCTCTTTTCCTAAATAACTTGAAGGTGGCTGTTCAATTTTTTTTTTTTTTTAATTGAAGCAACAAGCAGAGTGCTTAGCCTCGGGTGTGGACCTTTCATACCTTCAGAAGGGACATAAAAAGCAGAGAGTGCCAAATTAGCCCCCCTGGTTTCAGTGGTGGGCTTAAGTTCTTGGTGAGCTCATTTCTGCTCATCTGGAGTAGGCGTATTAATCAAGCATTATTCAGAATATGGGGGGAGGACTACAGCATATGTGTATTTCTAGAATTATCTAAATAGAATAACAGGACAGGGAAATATCTATTTACTCCCCCAAATGGGCAGGAGGCTCACTCCCTCCTCTTTAATGTCATATGAATTTAAATTAAAAGATACTCAACACGTTGATCATTGACATTGCTAGTAATATGCCTACTGTGATAATATGAGGCCCCACTCCCATGTTATTCTTTTCTATCCCACCATCTCCCAGCGTCTGTGCAAAGTTCAGATCCACTGCCTGGTAGGTGTGCAGTAGAGCCAGGAAAATCTGATTTATTGTTACTTATTTGTCCCTCCTTTATTGTTCCTAAGATTCACTTTTTAAACAAAATTTTAAAACTTTTGTTTTCAATTTTTCTAAACATCTGTAGGTAACCAGCATTGCCTAACACAACTGCCACAGTTGCACATATTCCTAATAAAAGCCAGATAAATTCATAGGATTGAATTCATGTTGGACTTTCAACAAACCACTAGAAGTTCCCCAGAATGAATGGAGTTTGGGGTAGACTTGAGGCAACATTGAAAGTTACTTGGAAGACACTTAAGGTAAGTCCTGAAATCCACCAAACAGATATTTAAATATTTTTATAATATCCCTCCTAGCTCAACTCCAGGATTATATTTGTACAAGGCTATCATTGGCTATTGGTGGGGGGGGGGGGGTGTTCCCAAGAATGACTATTATAGATAAGGCAGTGTTGTGAATAATTCTAGCTGATCCAGAAGCTAAGGGGCTCCAAAGCACACCTCAGCTCACCCTCTCCAACAATGATTTCCAATGGTTTCTTCCTTTTCAATTTCACACAACAGTTGCTTATGGTCGGTCTCACACTTATCAATCTGTTCTTAAACATTATTATACATTTCTGATCTCTTGTTATATCATGACAACTGTCTCTTATAGCACCGCAATGATTAGAGAAAGGTCTTGACTTTTATTCTCTTGATACACTATCTCTCATTTATAAGCACAGCATTCTTAATGTTCATGTTATTTCTTATTTTACACACTGGTTGAAACCCCTTCAAATTCATTCTCTGATTTAGGTTCAGCACTCCTAGAGTTGTTATCTCCCTGGAGGGTTATTCCTCCTGTCCTGTCCTGTCCTGTCCTGGACAAGGTTTGATTTGGGATCAAAAGCTAGCCCTCTACTCCTCAGCGATATGAAACACTAATGAGGAAGCCGGCAGCTAAGCCTTCGGGGTTTCTTATCTTCTTCTATTAACCCACCGCTGGGAACCGGGAACCAGAGGAGAGGACTGACCAGGCTCAGGGACCCTGTCCGCTCTGGCTCAGAGACACTTTGATCTCACGTGTCTGCTTAATCAAGTTCATCTACTGCTGGGATTGACCAGATTCAAAGAACCACATTAAATAGTTTGATTATCGGGTGCCCATTTCCCTCTTCCCTCCATCCCTGATTTAATTTCCAAAGGGCAGTCTCTCGCCTCCACCCTCAACCCCCCCAAACTCACCATCAAAAGAGAATTAGTTCTTCCCTTGGCATCCTCATTTGATGTGCAAATTTCCTTGTCTTTGCACATTTTTTTTCTCCTGGTGTGTGTGGGGTTTAGGGGAGAGGGAGTGGGAAGGAGGGGGGGAGCAACTGGACAAACTTAAAAGCCAAGAACCTCATTTGCACATCGCAACGCTAAAGGGTTAATCAGCAATTATAGGAGCCACCTGGGCCTTTCACAAAGCCTTTGAATGACTGCTCTCGCGTTGTATTTAATATTGAATATTATTTGCGTGCACAGCAAGCGAGGGTATGCATAAGGGGAAGAGAAGAAAGGTGGTGTTATCACTTTTAACTCTGACAAGGATTTCAGACAGAACTAACCCAGCCCCACCTAAGCACCTAAGCTCTCAGAGCTCTCCCTCCCGCCTTTTGTTTTTGTTTTTTTTAATTAAAGTTCAGGTTAGGCTCTAATGGTCTAGTAACCCACACTCTAAGGTGAGCTGGACAAGGGGACCCTAGTGCAAGGGAGGGGCAAGGGGAGAGTGTCAAAGTCCTACCAGCTTCCGATACACAAACACTCCCCCTCCCAGCTCCTCCCAAAGCTTTGAAATCCCATCCCGGCTTTGTTGTCTTCCCTGAGGAGCTGGGAGGGCTGGGAGCCTGAGTATAAAGGCAGCCAGAGGTGGCGGTGGCTGTGCAGAGCTGTGCGCCTGGCAGCCAGACTCCACCCTCCGAGGTTCCGAAGTTGAGGTTGTTCCGCAGTCCAGACTCTGCAGCCGCTGTGCAAAGGGACCTCTCTTTTCCTCACTTCTTCCTGCTTGCGTCCTTCTGAGATGATGGTTGTGTGTGCAGCGGCAGCTGTCCGGTTCTTGATCCTGTTTATAACGATGGCTCTCTGCAGCCTCCCTCTGCTCGGAGCCAGCGCCACCTTGAACTCAGTTCTCATCAATTCCAACGCGATCAAGAACCTGCCCCCACCGCTGGGTGGTGCTGGGGGGCAGCCGGGCTCTGCTGTCAGCGTAGCGCCCGGAGTTCTCTATGAGGGCGGGAACAAGTACCAGACTCTTGACAACTACCAGGTGAGAGGGGGTGTCTGGAATCCGAGGAGGAGGCTGTGATCCCCACGGGGTCTCAGAGAGGAGGGAGTGGAGTATCTGTCCTAGGTGTGTGAGATTTGGGGTGTGTTTGGAATCACTACATTGAGAGCAGTGTGCTTAGAGAGCTTTTGAAGAGGCAGCTGGGGACAGGGAAGGTGTGGGGACCAGGATGCTTGAGTTGCTCACCAGTCCGCTTCCATTCCCACAGCCCTACCCTTGCGCAGAGGATGAGGAGTGTGGCGCTGAGGAGTACTGCTCCAGTCCCAGCCGCGGGGCAGCCGGCATCGGAGGCTCACAAATCTGTCTGGCTTGCCGAAAGCGCAGGAAACGTTGCATGAGGCACGCTATGTGCTGCCCCGGGAACTACTGCAAAAACGGTGAGTCTTGGACTCCCTTTTAAATTAGAACCACCTTGCCTTTGAGTACCCAGAAATCAAATGAAATGCTCCGGTTCTGTCAAAGCTCCGGGCACCACTTGCAAGCGCGCGCTCATGCAAGGGTTCTCCTGACCAATCTGACGTAATCCACTGGCTTGTGTTTGAGCACTTGAAAGTTTATCTTCCCTTGCCTCCCTCTGTGATCTAACAACAAGACCTGGGAGTGGACCCTTCCATCAAACAATTATCTTCAGGGAGCCTTGGGGCACTTGAGAAAAGGGGAGAGGTCATTCTGAAAGAGAAGCCAGACTTTTTTTTTTCTTAAGGTGGACTCTGTGTGGCTTTCCCAGTCTCTCTTTTCTCTCAAGGTCTCTCTGGCTATCAAAACTGTTGTCAACCGGGGAGCTAGAATGATTAATCTCTGCTGGGCAGCTTTTAAAGGAGATCTCTGTACCACTTATACCCCTCGCTCTCCACCCCTCCCCCTACCCTTTCCCTCCACCCTCAACTACCTTCAAAGAAGTATTCTCCTCTCCCGGGGACAACCACAGATCCACAAAATGTTAATGTCTCAAAGAAGTCTCCAGAAATAAACTTACAGGGTGGCTAACTTTCTAGGGTACAGCAGCATTCCAGAGTGAACTCACTAAAATCTCTGTAATATCCAAATTATACAGTAAAATAACTAGCGGGTGAGGGTGAGATCGTAGTCTTCCAGGCAGCTGGAACTGCGCTGCACAGCTAGCGCCTGGAACAGATGAGTTATTTTTAAGATTAATTTTTTAAGTGACTGCATTTCTTTTTCCTACCCCAAAGGATAATGTTAAAATAGACAGAAATATCTCTGCTGCCTCCACCACAATTAGTGGGAACACATTTAAAATGGTTGTACCTGAGGTGTTCCATAGGACCCAACAGAACATGCATTGACACTGCTTTCTCTGGGGAGTTTTGGTAAACAGAGGCAGGGACAGCAGTGAGGTATCTCACACTGGTGTCTGCATAACCCACTACTCCTGTCTTGGCTATTAGCAGCAACATGCTAGGGTCCGAGGATTAATCACTATTTCTGGCTTTCTTAGGAATATGCATGCCATCTGACCACAGCCATTTACCTCGAGGGGAAATCGAGGAAAGCATCGTGGAAAACCTTGGCAATGACCACAATGGCGGGGATGGATATCCCAGAAGAACCACACTGACTTCAAAAATATATCACACCAAAGGTAGTACAAGGGCTTTCAGGCTCACCCCAACCCCCCACCTCACCCCCACACCCCCACCCCCATTTAGTATATCAGAAGTGCATTTAGAATTGTCTTAATGAAACGGTACAGGCCTAGCAGTAACTGTCATTTTCCTTCTGTCTCCTTCACAGGACAAGAAGGCTCTGTCTGCCTCCGATCGTCGGATTGTGCCGCGGGGCTGTGTTGTGCAAGACACTTCTGGTCCAAGATCTGTAAACCTGTCCTTAAAGAAGGTCAGGTATGCACCAAGCACAGGCGGAAAGGCTCCCACGGGCTAGAGATATTCCAGCGCTGTTACTGTGGGGAAGGTCTGGCTTGCAGGATACAGAAAGATCACCATCAAGCCAGCAATTCTAGGCTCCACACCTGCCAGAGACACTAAACCGACAGCCGAAATGTGATGGACTCTTTTATCTAATATATGCTACGGAAAATCCTTTATGATTTGTCAGCTCGATCCCAAGGATGTAGGAATCTTCAGTGTGTAATTAAGCATTCCGATAATACCTTCCGAAAACTCTGGAGTGTAAGGACTTTGTTTCTTGATGGAACTCTCCTGTGATTGCAGTAAATTACTGTGTTGTAAATCCTCGGTGTAGCACTTACCTGTAAATGCAACAGAACTTTTAATTATTTTTCTAGAGGTGCTACATTGTCTTGTTTCTCTTGCATGTAAATTTTGTTTTGTACACGGTTGATTGTCTTGACTCATAAATATTCTTTATTGAAGTAATTTTGGTTTACGGTTCCTGAATGTATAACCCTTTCTACTTTAATTTCTAGGGTGTAGAATGTAAGGAGTTCTTGGAATAGTCAGTAATAGGCATCTAAAATTTAACATGAGGATATTGGTTTATTTCCTGAGAGATGTGCTCTTTGCTTAGATCTCTCTCTCTCTCTCTCTCTCTCTCTCTCTCTCTCTCCTCTCTCTCTCTGTCTCATCTTTCCTCTTCTCTAGTTCTGTCTCTCTCAGCCGATAGTCCTTAAAATAAAATTTAACATTTAATAATCATGAAGTTACAAGCATAGATACATTTGGGGCTCTGAGTGTGGGTATGTGGGTGTGTGGGTGTGTGTAAGTATGTGTGTGAGAGAGAGAGAGAAAGAGAGAGAGATTTTTAAATGATAAGATAGATTGCCTATGTGTGAGTTACTTTAAACAGAATGTATTATACATTGATAAACTCAAATGGCTTTGGTAATCTGGGGTTGAATCTGATATAACTACTTTCAAAACTACTCTTGTACCAAGTGTGGTTGGTGCTTCTGCCTTCTGTCCCGGGATTCTGGAGGCTGAAGCAGGAGGACTGCCCATGATCTCAGGTCCCTTCCGGGCAACTCCTCCAGAGAGCAATGTTCCGTTTCAAAAAAGTATCAACAACAAATTAATATTTATCTAAGTGACCAACAGTTACTAGAAGAGAGGGAAGGTTCAAGCAAGTGATTCCATGGGACAGGTGGGGACTCAGAAGAGGTTATGCGGAAGGGAACCTGCCAACTTAAGCCAAAAAATTAATTCTGAATATTTTAGATACTCTGACATGGTGAAGAATTGTTTCAATCACTTTGATTTAAAAATAATTACTAAACAACCATAAATTCTAGAATGTTACACTTTTTTCTCTTGCCAAGAAATTATTTCATTTTTTACTTCACCTATACTCCATTGGTTGGAATGGCTTTATAAAAGAATAATCCCCAAATTAAATTCCCTCTTCATGTTTCCTCACTAAATTTCATATTTCTTTTGGTGGGGTGGAAGGACAAAACAATCTTCCTAATTTATTCTCTAGTATTCTGGAAGTCTGCATCAAAACCACAAAATGCTGGGTTCACTATTCGCAGGATAGTAGGGACTGACTGATTGTCCCAGAATTTTCCTTAAATAGCATAGGTGGCCTAGAATATCCATCTGTTTTTGTGTTCCCGGAAGTGGTTAATTTTCAAGGGAGACTCACAACAGCACATGCACTCTGTTGGCTGGCTCTCTGAGAGGAACCCTGGCAGGATGTCTGTGGTGTGGCCCTTTTGTTCACAGGTCTCTGCTTCTTCAAGCAGAAGCTCTTTCTCTACGTGTGCTCATTGACTGTTGTTTTAGGAAGGCCAATCTCAAGGCCTGCAATCTTCAGTAGTATACAATAAGAGGAAAGGTAAAGGGGAAATTTTCATGAAACAGGAGAAAGAAAGGCTTTCTAGGAGAGAAGCAGGACAGCCTGGTTACTGGATCCTCTATGCAGGGGCCTCCTGGTGTGGGGATGCCTTTTTCTCTACATCTCATTGAGTATGTTAAGTTCCAGCCTTTCCGGTTGACCCTCAGGATGGGGCCAGAGAGACTGGTCAGTTAGCCTCCATCTACCTGGGATCTTAGGAGGATAGTACCAAGAAAAGAATATATATATATATATATATATATATTCTTATATGCATATGCATATATATGCATATATTATTATATATAGTGTGTATATTTTGTAGAATATATTATATAATATATTGTATTTGATATATATAATATATAAACACATTGACATTATACATATATATGTGTATATGTATGTATGAAGATGTAAATAAATCAAAACTGTAGGTACTTTTTAATTGAAAAAGTAGAAGAGAGACATTATGTACCATGCAGTCATTAAACGGAATCTTAGGGAATCTAGAATTTGTTTGTGATAGCTTCTTTAAATCCTTTGTGGTGGTTGACTCCTAAACAATGTATTTGACTGCTTGCCCATGAGGATACTTCACCAGCTAATTTACCACTTTATGCTTCCATAGGCTACAAACTGCCTTGCACCTTGATCTCTCTGCTTTTGAGTGTCTTGACTTCTGCCCTATACAACAAAATGTCGGTGACTGTACTGGCTGGTTTTGTGTGTCAACTTGACACAGGCTGGAGTTATCACAGAGAAAGGATCTTCAGTTGGGGAAGTGCCTCCATGAGATCCAGCTATGGGGCATTTTCTCAATTAGTGATCAGGTGGGGAGGGCCCCTTGTGAGTGGTACCACCTTTGGGCTGGGGTTCTTGGGTTCTATAAGAGAGCAGGCTGAGCAAGCCAGGGGAAGCAAGTCAGTAAGGAACATCCCTCCATGGCTTCTGCATCAGCTCCTGCTTCCTGACCTGCTTGAGTTCCAGTTCTGACTTCCTTTTGTGATGAACAGCAATGTGAAAGGTGTAAGCTGAATAAACCCTTTCCTCCCCAGCTTGCTTCTTGGTCATGATGTTTGTGCAGGAATAGAATCCCTGACTAAAACAGATTGGTACCAGCGTAGTGGGGTATTCCTGTGACAACCTGACCATGTTTTGGGGAGGACTGTGGAAGGACTTTGGAACTTTGAGCTAGAAAAGCCATTAGAATATTAAGAGCTCGGTGGAAAGTTCTGTAGGAGCTTGGAAGACAATGATAAGAACAGGGCAAAAGATGGAGGCCTGGCTTGTGAAATTTCAGAGGTAAGATTAAAGACTCTTACAGTGGCCATGTTTTGATTGTGAAGATTCTGTGGTTTTGGTTAGCTGGGGCTGAAGAATCAGCTGTGATTAACAAGATACCAGAACCTCTAAAGCAAACCTTTGTGTTACTGGGACTATTGATGCTGGTTAGCTGGAGCTAAGAAATTAGAGGTGATTAAGAAGAAACCAGCATCACTGAGGTGAAATCTGGAAAGTGTATTCTGAGAGCACAGAAGCTGTGTTCCAGAGATAGCCACAGTTGTATTTTGTGCTGTGGCTGGACTTGGTACTGTATAAGAGTCACCCAGGTAGTACTGGTTTTGAAAGCATGAAGGGGTCATGAAGAGCAGCTGAGGCTCTTGGCACAGCGAGAAGCCATGGAAGGCCATTGGTGAAGGTGCAGCCTCAGTTGCAATTGACAGCCCAGGACTTGAAGGGGTCATGCATAGGAGCAGAGGCTTGTCACCATGAAGAGAGCCTATGAGAGGATATTGGTGAAGCCTAGTTACAGTGGAAGATAGCAGTGTTTTAGAGATGCCAGTACCATGCGATGACCTCCAAGAACAGCAGCAGCAGTGGAGTACAGGCAGCTGGAGCCTAGAAGACAAACTGTGTGCTACAAAGGGCAGGACTGAAGAAGTGACCCAAGCCCTTGGAGGAGCCCAGAAGATCGTGAGTTGGATCCCAGACAATGGACATTTGGAGTTTGAGTTTTGCTTTTGGTTGTGACTGTGCCCTGATATGATCCCCTCTTGAAGGAAGAAAGTATTTTAGAGGAGCCCACAGTTAAAAGACTTTGAACTTCTAAAAGACTTTGAATTTTAAAGATATTGGACATTTTAAGGTGATTGAACTTTTAATATGTAAAGACTGTGGGACTTTTAAAGTAATTTAGATCTTGGGGATAAATAAGAAAGTAAGGGCTGAGGCTTAATAGTGATGTGCTTGTGTGTCAAGTTGACAAGGGGTCAATTGTGTACTGGCTAATTTTGTGTGTCATCTTGACACAGGCTGGAGTTATCACAGAGAAAGGTGCTTCAGTTGGGGAAGTGCCTCCATGAGATCAAGCTGTGGAGCATTTTCTCAATTAGTGATCAAGTGGTAAGGGCCCCTTGTGCGTGGTTCCACCTTTGGGCTGGTGCCCTTGGGTTCTATAAGAGAGCAAGCTGAGCAAGCCAGGGGAAGCAAGTCAGTAAGGAACATCCCTCCATGGCTTCTGCATCAGCTCCTGCTTCCTGACCTGCTTGAGTTCCAGTCCTGACTTCCTTTTGTGATGAACAGCAATGTGGAAGGTGTAAGCTGAATAAACCCTTTCTTCCCCAACTTGCTTCATGGTCATGATGTTTGTGCAGGAATAGAAACCCTGACTAAGACAGTGACTCAACCTTTGAGTGGCTTGTATGATTTAGAGGCTTTCCTCTGATTTACTCAACCAAGTGCCAAAAGACAATCAGGTGGTTTCCAGAGTTACTTTAATAAATATTGTGCCACAGGCATAAAATTCTCCTGTTTTATCACAGTATAGTTGTAAGATAATGTTTTGAGTGTTGACACAAAGTTTTGTATCAAATGCCATGCTTTTCCTACCTACTCAAAGTCTGGCATGGTCACAATGGCGAGATTCTTATTTATGTGGTGGTAAGCTCTTATGAAACTGTGTTAAAGGAGGAAAAGGGTGTGATAGAAGCTTTACCTAAGATGTCTACAGTAAGCACCAATCTCTCCTACTAGGAGAAGGTTAACTTTCTCCAACCTCTTTTATGTCAAAGTGCTTATACAAGTCCCTCACCTCTTTCTCATGTTCAGCTGGAAGACTTGAAATGGTTTTTCCTCTTTTTAATTTTTAACATTATAATATAGTTATAGCATTCCATCCTTCCTATCCTCCCTCCAATCTCTCCCATATGCCCCTTCTTGCTCTCTTTCAGATCCATGGCCTCTTGTTTTTTTCTCTAATTTTTCTTGCACACACACACACACACACACAAGTGTGTGTGTGTATATATGTGTGTGTATCCATATGTACATATACACACATGTGTATATGTACATATATGTATATGTGTATGTGTATATATATGCATATATATGTGTGTGTGTGTATATATATATATATATATATATATATATATATATATATATATATATATATATATCCTAATTGTAACCATCAGAGTCTATACAGTGTTGTTTGTATATGTGTTCTCAGGGCTGTAAACTTGGTTTAATCTGATGCCAGAACAATGGTAGGATCTATTGTCTAGAAGTGAAAACAGGGGCACCAGAAATGGCTGACAAGTTAAGAGCACCCATTCTTCAAGTATGAAAACCCGAGTTCAAACCCCAGCAGCTATATAAAATCTTTCATGGCTGCACTTTCCTGTCACCCCAGACATGGTGGGCAGTGTGCAGCAGCAACAGCAGTGGTGGGGAAGGACTGACTTGCAAACACTAAGCATGGGCTTCACCCTGAGCAATGTCTCGATGTCCCCAGCCCCTACGTGCAGAATTACCTTTAGTAGAGCTGTGACTGCCAGCTCCATGCTCATATGCATTATTAAAAATATTCCACATTAAAAAATTCGCTAGGGAGTGGGTGGGTTGTTGGGGGAGGGGAATGGAAGAGTGGGATGGGAGTTTTCGGAGGGGAAACCAGGAAAGGGGGGTAGCATTTGAAATGTAAATAAGAAAAATATCTAATTAAAAAAATCTCTAAACTGGGGGGTGGGGGGAACTTGATGCATGGCTAAGCATAACCCAGTATTTCATTCTACAATATTTTACAACTTTCTCCTCATGGGAAAAAAAAACTTATTAAAAGAATCTTATATTGAAAGTTTTCACATATCTGTGACACTCTGAAGTTCAAATCAAAAGCAGATGAGAGAATCTGGTGGAACCGTGAGGGGTTTCACTGGGGAAGAGTTCTTCAAGCAATCGCTATGTCAAATGGCACAGCTCTCTCTCTCTCTCTCTCTCTCTCTCTCTCTCTCTCTCTCTCTCTCTCTCTCTCTCATCAGGGACCCACATTTATTAACAAAGTTAAAGAGATTCTATGTGTCTCTGGTCTTGCTACAATTATTCACACAGAAAATAGAACTGGAAGAACAGAGATCCTAACATGTCTAATCACCTGCTGCATGTGCGTGGTAGTGCTAGCTAGGTTCTGTTGTAGAAGCTGTGAGTGTTAATACATGTTGTCTGTCCCATGTAGTGAGAACTAGGAGTAAAACCTATGCCCCAGAGGAGATGCTGTTTGCCTTGCTGACAGGTTTGCTGTGGTTAAATGCCATACAGCACTTGAAGAGAAACTATGTGAGTGGATTAAGATGGTGTCTATCTATCCCCTCACCCGACCACCAAACGACCTGAGAGAGGAGTAATCCGTTTATTCCAATCACTTCCACGGGATTCACACATGCTTTCTTGTCCTCCAGCTAATGGCCAGACCATTGCAGATAGCAAGGACGCTTTGTGACAGAAACTCATTTTGCTTTATCATTTGCCTTTCTACTTTTGAGAGAGGCTTTGTATACCCTGGACTGGCGTCAGAGTCTTGGGTTCTGGATTCTTCTGCTTCCATCTTCTACGTTCTGCCTGGGATTGGCATGTGTCACCAGGCTTGACTGATGGGGAAGGGGGAGTTCTTTATTCATGACGGGCAGGAAGTAGAGAGATAGGAAGCCATCGGGGATAATGTCCCACCAAGAATCTATCCCCAGTGGCCCAGTTCTTTCACTTTGGCCCCACACTGTAGGTTTCTCCGGCCTCCCAAAATAGTTCCCACCAGCTGGGGATCAAGTATTCAAAACATGAGCCCGATGGAGACATTGCATAGTAAATGAAGAACAGATGAACACACAGGACCCTGCATAGTGCCTTCTTTTCTATTCTTTTTTCTTTTTCAGGCTTGATAGGCTTGGTGGGTAAACTATAAATGACTAGTTCACTAACTAGCTCATGTAAGATAGTCACATTAATACAAAAGAAATACATCACTCAAATGAACTAGACAGTGTTAGAATGTTCCTTGTCTTAGCTTCTCCTCTGTTAGTATGATAAAATACTCTGCCAAAAATGACTTAATGGGAAAAGGTTTTATATCGACTTTTAGGTCTAGAGAGATGGTACACGTGTCAGGGACATGGCAGCTGGTACAAAAGGCATGGTGATGGGAAAAGAAAGCTAGTCGGTCACACAGTATTCATGATCAGAAAGCAAAATGGGAGACAGGCTACGCAGCATGAAGTCTGTCCACACTGCCCCACATCTAGCCAGGCTCCACTTCCTAAAGGTCTTGCAACTTTCCTAAACAGCACTGGGGACGCAGTGTTCAGGCGAGCCTACGGGACCATTCACATTCAAACAACAGCACATCTTAAACTTGTACACTATGAGGATGACAGTACCAACCTGTGTACTGCAGAGAGTCACGTGCTTTGAGAGCCATATAGAAGTACTCTTCCCACCAGTTGGCTCATCTTCTGATCAGTTAGCACTGTGGACTGACACATAGGCCAGTGCTCTGAGGGTTAATTAGATCTTAAAGAGCCATGTTCCAAAAGTGCATAGTGTGTAACTTATAAAAGCCTCCCACAGCTGAAAGCACATGTAGGAAAGATAATACTTATACGTATAGGCACACAAAAAAAAGCCACATGTATATGTGTCTGTGTTTAGAACAGACCATGGGATTTTACAGGAGACGGTGGAAGGATACCATGAGCTTTAGTATCATATTACAAACAAGAGGATAACTTAAATGTGGATTACCGTTTAACTGCTACACAAGTCCAAGATTCTACTTGTACACTGTTATGTCAGAATAACTTTAAAACATCATCTTGTGATAGATGCATGCACTGTAGCGCTAATACAAAAGTAGCCATGAAGCACTTTGTGTGCAATGTGTTCAGTTTGGCTGTAATGATCCTAAACGTTAAATTAAACAGATTCCTATTTAAAGAAGCAGAGAATCCAATCTACATCTGGCATGGCTGCAAAAAGCTAGTTGCTACTGGTAGGGAAAGCCACGGCGACCCTTTTCTGAAACACAGCTTGGCAGATGCTTTAGATGAAAATGGCCTTTCACATAATAATCTGGTTTCTAGAAATTTATCTTAAGAACAGAACTGTAACTGTGTAAACGTTTACTTTCAGTGGCATAAGAGCAAAATCTATAAATGGATTAGATGTACAACACAGCAGAAATATGTAGGTAAATGTGTGTATACCCCTGAAACTGCAATCATCAAAATAATATACAGAAATGATCAAGATTTTTTCATGTGTGAACATTAGAACCTAGCATGTTATAAAGTATACTTGATCCTATGGGAACATTGAATTTCTAGTCTAATTCTACATGGCCTATCTGGAAAGCAGAAGTGTGGGAGTTCCTTAATCTCTTTTTATTCTTTCTTTCTCCATCATCTAAGATATTATACACTCTGAAGGTAGAGCAGGAACTTGGGTTTTCCATAGGAACTCTGAAGCTTGATGAGTTACATTCCAACTAGGAAATTTACTGACAAAAATCCTCCACCTACTGAGAACACCTTACTTTCTAGTAAGAAATGTGAAACAGAATAACTGCTACTGGGGGTGGGGGGAGAATTTGTTAGAAGAGGGGCGGGGCTTGTAGGAAACATGATGACAGGACATGTCAACTTACAGATAAAATAAAATGGAGCATATTAAAATTCCAAAGCAGGGAGAGGAAATAGGGAAAGAGAAACAAAACACAATTCTATCTTAATAAACTCTCGTTCCCCCCCCCTCCATCTTGGCTCCATGTTCTCAACTCCACGTTCATTCTGATGAACTGAAAAACTTCCATGAATACATTAAACCATTTGAGCAGGACATGACCTTTAGTTTAGAAAACTCCATTTGTGAGAAAAGTCTCACCCTTCTCCTGTGGAGAGAATGAAACTTTTAGATAGCCTGACTTGCCATCATACTGGCTAGGAGATTGAATTTCATAGCTAATATAAACAGAAAGCTGGAGACAGCAAAGAGGATGGAACATATTTACTCTGGGATTCTATACATTTCACAGTTTTTTCCTTCAGTCTCCATCACTTTTTGATCAAGGAGGGCCAAGTGCTCTCATGTCCTCACACTTAAATGGCCTATGGTAGAAAGTGTTTAAAAGAAACAAATGTACCAACAACTCCAACTCCAACGCACTCCGGGTGTGGTCTGACACCAGTGAAACTGGGAAGCAAGCTCTCTATGGTTTTTTTTTTTTTTTTTTTTTACATATTTACACTTCATTTGACAACTTGAACTTTGCTACTGATATAATGTCTTTCTTTCTTTCTTCCTTCCTTCCTTCCTTCTTTCCTTTCCTTTTTTCTTTCTCTCTTTTTTTTTCTTGAATGGCATCACATAAGGATAACTCACAGAAGGCGAACAAGGAAAACAAGAAAATAATTTATCTTAAACCAGAATAAAGAAGGACCTAATGTTTCACATTTATACTTTATATGTCCTCCACAGAAGACCACAAACAATCCCTCCTCCAAATACCTTGAATGACACCAACAGACAGAATGTGCATGTCAACCTAATGGTTTTCTTGTGAGTTTGTGGAAACAGTGAAGAGAATGAATCATTGATGCCAATACTCCCTCCATCCAATCTCCTTAATCCACTCAGAATGACCCTTTCTTGACTTTTAAATTATGGGAGACATACTGCCTCTAAGATATTAAATACTACCTTGGCAACTATTTTGAAAAGCTATTTGATTAATCAATAGTCATGCTACCAAAAAATGTGTCTTAGGAACACACCTGATTTAATCTAATTGTCTGACTTGACTTTATCAACTCAAGTGAAGTAAATTGCTGACCCACATAGGCCATAAAAAAATATAGTATGAGCATTTTGGTAAGAAATAGAACCTTTAGTATCCTCTCTAAACTCAAAGTAATGAACAGCTAAGGTAATAGTTGACAGTGAAAGCTGTGACTGTAGTCACATTGAAACCACTCCACAGAGATCAGCTCTCTCAATAGTCTCTAATATGGAAGAGTCTCCTCTGGTGTTGACTACAACATTTGTAACATGGCAAACATCTAGTATAATATCAACTTAAGTTTCCTTGGAGAATCCAATAAGTTCTATATCTCTTGAACAATATATGCTTTAAGAAGCAATGACAGGTACCAGTGTTTAGACAAGGGCAATGAATAGACAGAGTTATGATCTTAACACCTAATCAACTTTGATAGGTGTCATAGTATCTAGGACCATATATCCATGCCTTGTTATCATACCAATGAGAGAATCAGTATCAGAAGCATTCTGGATAGAGGCAGCTAAGTGATCTATTCACCACTTTTAATCATTTGGGTGCTAGTTGAGTTCCTAAAACTCAATAAAAGACTAAACTTATGAATACTTCACCAGGGTATTTACAACCAGGGATTGATTGTCCATAAACATCAAGTTTACTTGCAATCTCTAAAAATTGTGTTATACCTGAGACTGAGTATACAAGCTCTGTAACCCACTGCAATGTTGGAGACATAGTAGGTACATTACTGGCCATCTTCAAATACTAAGATAATGCTGCAGTCTTTCTGGCCTCCTGATGTGAAAACCACCAAAACTAGACCACCATCAAGACTCCAGGTGATTATGAAAGATGACTCAGTAATAATCTTTGCAACTTCTTTGGAGATTGACCTGAGTCTAGAAGGCTTTCCATTTCTAGTGACTCATATAAAAAAAAATCAAATATTTCTTGGCTAAGTTTCATTGCAGATACAAACCACAAGGTTCCCATATCAACTGGTATATTGCTCATTAATCCTTATTGGGAACTGAATTTTCATTTCAGTATAACAAGGTTTTCTGTCTAAATAGAAACTTCTTTCCTGAATTTCTCTTGTACACTTAACAAGAAATAGTAAGGTAGTGAGTTTTGTCATCAATCTCACCATAATATACCTGTGAGGTCAAGAGGTTAAGCTCATGTATAAAGGTACACATGGAGGGACCCATGTCCTTATGTAGCAGAGGATGGCCTTGTCAGACATCAATGGGAGGAGAGGCCCTTGGTCCTCTGAAGGCTTGATGCCCCAGTGTAGGGGAACACCAGGACAGGGAAGCACAAGTGGGTGGATTGGTGAGCAGGGGAAGGGGAAATTGGATAGGGGGGTTTTGAAGGGGAAACCAGGAAAGGGGATAATATTTAAAATGTAAATAAAGAAAACATCTAAAAAAAAAGGCAGCTTGAAAGTGAATAATCCTTTTGTGACTTTGCAATGTTAAGCATGTAATTCTGTGGTAAACCTTACTTTAGCAGACATTCAAGGATCCTCCCAAACCAACAGGAACATCTAATACAGACCTGCGGGTCAATGTGCTGCTTTAGTGCAGCAGGCAAGCTAGGTAGACAAACTCCCCTCTCATTAAGGAAGTTGTATAGCAGTTTCACAACTTCTCTTCTAAGCCTGGTCCAGTCACATAATACAGTAAGACCTTCATCTATCTTTTCTATTTTCCCTTTGGTAATCTGGTACCAGTGCCTGGGTAAATTTTAACAAGCATCCAAGATTCGATATTTAGAGGTCTTTTTACTCTTATTGTCCAAGTCTGTGGTTGTATAGGACCATCAGGATTAAAGATAAGAGATTTTGCAATATCTACAAGACTTACAGTTTTATGAATAGAAAAAATTCATCGATAAAAGGCATAGTGACACCATATAGTGTTTGTCTCAACATATCCCTTCTGAGTCTATCCATGCCCTCCACTGTACAGCCATCTAATTGAGTATGTTCAAGCCTTGGTTATTGATTCCTAGAATACTTGCCATAGCCTTGTCATTAAAATAATGGCTTTCTTCTGTAATTGGTTTCATTCGCGTAGATTGGCTTATCCCAATCACTGTACTTGACTTCTGAAATTTGTCAACCATAGACAAACCATAAGCAGCATCACTTTTTGTAAAGAGGAAACCCATTAGTCTTGAATAGGGAGGCTTCATTGTGAAAGGTCACAAACTAAGGTCTCACTATTAGAGGTTATATCCATTTGCATTAGCTTAAGTATTCATGATGACCTTGTCATGTCAAATTAAAAGTCTTAGTCTTTAATCCATTTTTTTTTTTTGAGTACTACTTTGGGTCTCCTCAAGGCAACAATATGAAAATAGTAGGTCTGAGCAGGGTACAAGCGCACTTGGGTTGATCAGGACTCTTACATACCTGATGGTGGTTGTTCTCAGAAACACCAACAAGAATCCCATCCTTAAGCAGTGCCAACTGAAAGGTTAAAGGATCAGGGATTCCTCTGTAGAACATAGATGGTCATGATGCAGGTGAAGGTGGCCACCAAGGACTGATGGCAGCTACTAGATCAGAATTTCTAGAAAGCTCAGCGGGGAACAGTACTTCCACTTCTATGTAGTAAACTAGGATGCTTGTAATGACAGATGTCTGTGGGTTCTAGTCAGCTTGGGAGGCAGCAGGCCAAGTAGAACTCAGGCATCTAAGTTTAGAATGTGGACATGTGGACAGACTTTACCTGTGCTATCTGAGAGATGTGAGAAAAATCCTAAGGAAGTTTGATACAGGGACACCATCAAAGTATAACCACTTCCCATATTCATAGAGTATGTTGTTACACCAACGTTCATCTGGCTTAAGTCCTGCTTCCAGTGTTCACATCTCTAAATGAGTCAACAATATGCTCATAACAGTAGTGTTTGTCATATAAGCAGGAGCTGTGACAATAAAAGTCTTGTTAGCCGGGCGGTGGTAGCGCACACCTAGAATCCCAGCACTCTGGGAGGCAGAGGCAGGTAGATGTCTGAGTTTGAGGCCAGCCTGGTCTACAGAGTGAGTTCCAGGACAGCCAGGGCTATACAGAGAAACCCTGTATGGAAAAAAAAAATCCAAAAAAAAAAAAAAAGAGTCTGGTTATCTCCTTGCCCAAGGATACCACGGTCAAACCCAAGATCCTCTAAACTCAGTAGTTTGATACATCCTGGGATGATACTCCACAGCTTCCGGCTCATATTCTTTCCTGTAGTTAGGGCACACTGAATGCAAGTTTCCCCATCCTTGGGAGAAAGCAGCACCTTTTGTGGCCATAAAATGTTTAGGAGGGTTAAACCTATCCTAGATTATAAATGTTGTGAGAACCAGTACCCAAGAACCCACCTGCTGAGAATAATAGACCAATGGCCTGACCAAGCAGGTGTTATAACTATGGGCAGAGAGCACTACACCATGACGAATAATCAAGGTTCACAACAAATGAGCAATCTTGTGTTATTCTCATGGAGATCGTATTTAAATTATGAGATGGCTGAGAAGGTGAAGTTTTCATAGAATGTGACCTAAGAGGGCATAATGTGTTTCTTGAGATTGAGTTTTATCAAGCCTGCCCTTGATAAAGATCTATTGACTGTGAGTGCTTAGGAATGTACCTTTTACTTTAAGCTTTCTTTCTTTAGGAACTGCAACTAGTATTATGTCTTGCTAGTTAAGTATCCCTGTACTAAATGGTTTCACTTTCTATATTTTCCAGGTTATATGCCAGCAAGGCTAGAATTAAGCACTGCACACTTCTATTAGAGTCAATGTACTGTACTATTAGAGGCAATCTGGTCATACTTCTTTGAATAGGTTTCAGAATTATGTTCAAAAATTCACTTATAGAAGATAAAAATCTCCTTGGCCACTTGTCAACTAACTTGCTACTCTCAGTACTCTCAAGCAAGTTAGCTTCAACTGTGCTGGAAACCACTTTGAATGTTCCCTAAGCACCCCTGATGCATTCTTCATGGAAAGCAATATCTTTCTCTAACAGCCCAGAACTTAGAAGAGTCTGTGACCTCCCAACACACTCAATCTAACTGCTGCTTACTTTCAGCTTCAATGGGGATTTCAGAGGACAAAAGGACTGAGATACTAAGAATAATTCCAACCTCATTTGTGGATAAGACTTTGAGAAGTTATCTATAATACCAAGAAAAGAAAGTGGAAGTATAGAAACTGCAGATTCTATTACTTTGTGGAAGTCTGACAATACTGATCTATTATGGTGTTTTAAAACTAACCCGATGGCATATGGGGACAATGACTTGACACAAAGTACTCATTATGAACTGCTTGCAGTGAAACTCCATCAAGTATGGAAATTGTTGCTTTTACTCTTTCGAACATGCTATACTTGTGAAGTATATCTTCAATGAAACTTGCTATGACAAAATGAACTCTGAGACAGAAAGTGTTGGCAATGGCTAGGAAGTGGTTATAGATAATTAAGCAGAATCAGGGAAGCTGGAGTGGGTGGGTAAGGGGGTGGGTAAGGGGGAGGGGATAGGGAGTTTTCAGAGGGGAAATGACGAAAAGGGATAACATTTGAAATGTAAATAAAGAAAATAGCTAATAAAAATAAATGTATGGATTTAAAAAAAAAGCAGGATCAGTCATTGCAATGAGCATGAAAATGCGCAAGCAATGTAAACAACCTGATAATCCTTTACTTCTTGTTCTGAGAAGGATACCGTTTGAACGCATGCTTGGAGTATTGAAAGTTTTTCTAAGATGTGTCTTGTGAATCTGTTCTGGAGAATGGATGGGACCTCTTATGATTTTGGCTATTAGGTCAGAAAGGAAGGGGGAAAGGGAGAAGAAGAAGAAGAAGAAGAAGGAGGAGGAGGAGGAGGAGGAGGAGGAGGAGGAGGAGGAGGGGGGGGAGGGGAAGAAGGGGAGGAGCAGGAAGAGGAGGAGCAGGAAGAGGAAGAGGAAGAAAGGTAACACAGATTGCAATTAAAAATTAATAGTTTCTGTGAGTAAACAAGGATTGTAAAGTAGCATACTTGTGTACTTCTAAAGAGCTTGCAAGCTTAACCCTGACTGAAATCAGCCATATTTTAATCCCACACAGCAACATCTTCTGTGGCCATAAAATGTTTATGCCTCCTTCATTTTTCTTTCTCTTCAATGAAGGAAAACCCTGAGCAGAGACCATCAGATGACAGGGCCTGTCGTGGAAGACACAGAGTATGTTAAGCATGGAGGGAAGAAAGGCAGCAACTCTGCTTTCAAAGAAAAGCAGCCTGAGCAGATCTCTCCTGTCTTTTAATTCCTTGAACTCTAGTCTGGAAATAATTGAACCTTGACCTCAGCCGAGGTGGGCAAGCACACACAGGTGGCCTAACTCCTAATTATTCCATTCAAGAAAGTGGCACAGGTGTCAAGGTCTTAAGGATTCTAGTCTTTCATTTGACCCCTTTTCCACCCTTTTTCTTTTAAACTAAACATCAACTTCTTCTTTAGAACACAGTGATGTCTCCGGCTCCCTCTGTCTTACACTATAGTGTAACAAACTTTAAGCTGCTCATTGTTTTGATTTGTGGAAGCAGCTGTTGCTTTTAAAGCTTTTCATGTTCCCTAAGAGCTTGGCTCTAAATCTTTGCTGTTTATTGTATCATATGTATTTACTATAGAGACAGAGAAAATGTCAGACAATATGATATATATGCTAACAATTATAAAAACAAGATGAAAATTAAAACATATCTAGATACAACTATGTATTTTTTATTTTGAATCCAGAGACTATCTATGTAGCATATGGTTTCATATATAATAAAATATAAAATATTGATAATGAATAATGTCTTAAAAACTTTATGTTTCAGATTTTAGTGTTCTCCATTGATTCAGATTTTACTGGCTCAGACTCTGTAATTCTGAAATGGCACAGATATTTATTACTTCATTTAAATAATTATCTTTCAATCTGGTGAATTTCTTAAAGCAAAAATAATGAAGACTAAAATTTTTAAGTAGTCTGAATTAAACAATAACTATTCTCTCAGAGTAACTATTGATGTACACTATTATACCAATAGAAATCAAAAGAAAAAATAACCTTTAAAAAGAAGCTATGAAAGCTACAGTAAGTAAGGTGTTTCCAAAGTCAGAATTTTATACCTATAAGTAATTGTGAACACTGTTGCCCCTTTTGCCAAGATGGTGCCTAAAGAGAAGAAGGAAGCTCCTGCCCCTCCCAAAGCCGAAGCCAAAGCTAAGAAGTCTTGAAAGCTAAGCAGGCAGTGCTGAAAGGCATCCACAGCCACAAAAAGAAGATCCACACATCACTTAAGTAGGTGGGTGGTTATAAATACTTCCTTTCTCTCATTTGTTGTTTGTTTTGAGACAGGGTCTTGGGAATGCTCCTGCCTCAGCTTCCTGTGGTGGGGAAGCAGGAGTCGGGCACAGCAGCACTTTCTGGTGGAGAGGCTATTCACATCTGGACAAACCAGGAAGCAGAGGGAACAAGGCCTGATGGAGCCTACAAAGTCCCACTCCTAGTGATTTACATTTGCCAGTCAGTCCCCACACCACCTTCTAAAGACCCATGTTCCGGTGACACAGGACCCTCAAAGAGTGTGGCTAGGAGAAACAAGCTTGATCACTATGCTGTCATCAAATTCCCACTGACTATGGAGTCAGCCATGAAGAAGACAGAGGACAACAACACGCTTGTGTTCATTGTGGATGTCAAGGCCAACAGGCACCAGATCAAACAGGCCGTGAAGAAACTCTATGACATTGACGTGGCCAAAGTCAACACCCTGATAAGGCCTGACAGAGAGAGGAAGGCGTATGTTCGTATGTTCGCTTGGCTCCTGATTACGACGCTCTAGATGCTGCTAACAAGATTGGGATGATCCAACCTGAACCCAGATGGCTAATTCTAAACGGACACTTTCTTTCAACATAAGTAAAATAAAAGAAAATGAACACTCTTGCATATGCCTCCCATATATTAATTTTTTATTGATATACTACTATTCATTAATATTTATATCTTGGTTTACAAAAGATATTACCACTGAAGAATCAAGAAACATAGGTATTTTTAAAATGAATAACCCAGAGATAAGTAGATCTCTTAATTTCTAATAATGGTAAGGCTTAGCTATGTATTAAAATATACTCATTTGTGGATTTTGGTTTGTTAATTTTAATTTACTATCTTTTATTTTAAGCCAGAAGGAATACAAAGATATGTCTTCATTATTTAATATAGTAGAATAATATATACCTGGACAGGTTTTTCACAGTTTATTTCTTCTACCACAAACTCCACATCCATGATGGTAACTATTAAACATTAAGTATTTGTTATTATAGTATAAATAAAACTGTTCATAATAATTGGCTCCAAACTCCTTTTTATTCAGTAATATATCTTGGGTTATTTCTACACTAATATATAAAACTCACTATATTTCACCATAAAGTCAGAACACTATTCCATAGCATAGATGGCTGTAGGTTATTAGTGATCATCTTCTTAATTTAGGCATGCAAGTTTGCACTCTTTCAAATAATGCAGTTTCAAACATTCTATTCTATACCTTTGAGTATGTGCACAGGTTTTTGCTTATGTGGGTTTTTCATTTTAGCATGTGAATGTACAGTGCTAAATACCTTCCAGTGTCCAAGTGTATCCGTGATGGCAGTGTCAGAGAAGGTCCAAGTGTATCCCTGACATCAGTGTCTATCAGAGAATGTCCAAGTGTATCTGTATTAGTCAGGGTTCTCTAGAGTCACTATAGAGCTCTCTATAGTAAGGAAATTTGTTGATGACTTACAGTCTGTCTGTAGTCCAACTCCCCAACAATGGTCAGCAGCAGCTGTGAAAGGAAGTCCAAGGATCGAGCAGTTGCTCAGTCCCACAAGCCAAGCAGTCGGAGAGAGTGAATCTTCCTTCTTTCAATGTCCTCATGTAGGTCTCCAGCAGAAGGTGTGGCCCAGATTAAAGGTGTGTGCCACCATTCCTGGATCTGGGACTTGCTTTTTCCCTGATGACCTTGAACTCAAGAGATCTCCCTGCCTTAATCTTCTGGGATTCATAGTGACTATGCTTCAAGATCTCCATGCCAAAATCTAGGTCAGAAACTTGTATCTCCCAGCCTCTAGATTAGGATCACAGGTGAGCCTTCCAGTTCTGGATTGTAGTTTATTCCAGATATAGTCAAGTTGACAACCAACACTAGCCACTACAGTGTCCCTGATGCCACTGTCAGAGAAGGTCCAAGTGTACGCCTGATACCAGTGTCTGTCGGAGAAGGGATGTAGTTCATATCATTTCTGGCAGGAGTTGTTTCTAGTCCTCAGAGTTCAACAGAACAGTGTTACAATTGTTCATTGCACATAGCAATGTTCATGCCATTTCAATTTGCTTTCTGGAGCTATTCATGAAGTTAACTTTATTGACTGTGTATGCCCACACCTTTTCACTTATGTTTCCTGCCTTTTTTTTTTTTCTGGAATTAAAATTTTGTTAATATCTATGATAGCTGCTGGTATCCACACTAGTATTCTAATTAAGACAACCTCCTAGCAAACTTATTTTTAAAAAGTCAAAGGCCAAAATATCAAATTGTCTGAGGACATTTATCCTAATTTCACAGTTCTATTAGTAACCCGTTTCTCAAAGTGAGGTGCTTCTATACTTATGTAAAAGATCTCATAAAATTTACTCTATACTGGCTTATAATAGATATGGGAAACAAAAAAAAAGGTACATTTAAAGTATTTCTTTGAAAACTCTTGTGAAAAATAAGTTCATAGGGAATTGCCAGACATGTTTTAGACTTTCTAACATTATAAATAAATAAATAAATAGATAGATAGATAGATAGATAGATAGATAGATAGATAGATAAATAAATAAAAATAATAATAGTGGGGCCAGCATGGTGGCTCAGCAGACGGGTGCTTGCCTCATCGTTAAGTACCTGTGTTCAATCTCTCTGAACCCACATGGTGGAAAAAAAGAACAAACAAAAGTTGCCTTCTGTGATACACACACACACACAGATACACACAAAAAAATAAAAACTGTAATTAGAAGTATAAGTAGAATGTGTTCAAGTAAAAATTAACAAATTTTCAATGTTCATGGAAAATAAACCGAGACACAGGACCTAAATTGAATAGCATCCATAAGGTTTCTTCCCTCGGGATCAGGTTCGACACTTAGAAATGCGTACTTTGCAGAGTTAGAATCCTTTGCTCCCTGGGAAAGCTGCTCAAGAAGTTGCTGTTTCGATAATGCATACACATTGAAATCTCCTAGCTTATCTTTCCTTTTTAAGATTATCCATTGGATGGTAACTTCCTTCCATGAGATAAAGAGTCTGCAAATCCAAGCCCATAAGGGTTGACAGGTCTCCGGGACAGACAGCAGGAAGTTATGATGCACAGATACTGCAAAGGCACGGCTGGGCACAAGGGAAAAGAGAGAGCAGACACCAGATTCAGGTAAAGCTGATACACAAAGGAATCATCAGCTTCTAAGCAGACATTGAATAAGCGACTGGGATGCCCTTCCTGGGAAGACTCTGCTGCCTGCTCCCAGCTTCTCCTTGCTGTCCCTAGTTCTTCCTGTAGGGTTGAAGCCTCCTGGGCTCTCCCACCTTACAGCCCTCGGCCCTAACCCACCTCCACCATCCACAGTCGCATGTCTATTTATGTTATCCTTCTTCAGCTCACGTTTAGGAAGTCATGTTGGTGAGAATTTCTGGGCGTAGTTTCTGATGTTCCTAGCAGACAAAAATCTCATAGCAAACTCTCTGATCCTCTAGCTCTTAACAATCTTTCTGCTCCCTTTTTCATCAAGATTCCTGGGCCTTAAGTAAGGGGTTGTATTAATGGATCATAAGATCTAATTACTGCAGTCTTTTATTCAGTCTTAATATTGATCCACTCTCCCTGGTCCTGCCTTCCCACACATGCAGAGTGAATATGCGGGACTGTTTCTGGACCTATTGGTACTGTTGCTCTGTTCTGTTTCTATTGCTCCCTTTGGACCACCTTGGACTTCGCATTATTCACAGGTCACCTTGGTTTACAGAGCCAGTTCCCTTGATGTGTCATTCACATGACTCTTCTATGGGCATTGAGCAGATACAAAGCTTCACTTCTCATCTGTCTCCTCATCTTTCTGCCTCTTCCAAAATATATACTGAAGATCTCTAAGGGGAACACATGGAGAGCTACAACTGAGAAATCTGTTTAAACACTTTTCCCTCGTTTGTATTCTTATTAGGGTGGTACTTCGAGGTCACTTTCCTATAAGCCTTCAAATTTTCGCTTGATGGCATTGGGTTTCTATATGGCCATTGTTGTTGTTTATAAGATAAATGCTTCTAAATTGCATTCAAATATTTCTAAGTTAGAAACACCTTCATGACACTGTCCATTTCCAAGTCACAAGTAGCTCTTTAAAAATAAAACATAGGAAGAATAACAATATCAACCAACCAGAACCACCCACCATCCCCCACCCCCTCACCCCACCCACCCCACCCACCCTACCCACCTCCTACCACCCCAGAGCTCTCATGGACTAAACCACCAACCAAAGAGTACACATGGAGGGACCCATGGCTCCATCTGCTTGGTCCTGTGGCAACTCGATGCCCCAAGGGAGAGGAATGCTAGGGCTGTGAGGTGGGAGTAGGTTGGTGGGTGGGAGAGCCCCCTCATAGAAGCAGGAAGGGTAGGATACGGGGTTTCTGGAGGGGAAACCAGGAAGGGGGATAACATTTGAAATGTAAATAAATAAAATAACCAATAAAAAAATTAGTCCAGTCTCATTACAAATATCACTTTACAAATCTTATCCTAATTCTTTACTATGTTATTGTGAAACTTCAATCTTGAATCATAACCAACAGGAGTTTTGTCAATGACTCGTTTAATAAATTGGAAAATAAAAACATAGAACTTAAAGGAGCCTATTAGATAAATGAGCTTAGAAAAGCCCTTCAGAGTGAGACAGCAGACTGGTCGCCTATGCTGATATTACAGAGACCTCGGTTTCCATCTTGGATCTACTTATGATGTTCTCAGCTTAATTTGTAGGAACCTACTTTGAAGTCTTGTACTGAATACATAAGAATGAGAAACCTCTGTTATGCTTGTAGACAGAAGCCTTGCATAATCCTCTGAGATGCTCCACCCAGAAGCTGACTGAAACAGATGGAGAGACCCACAGCCAAACATTGATTAGATGGAGCCCTGAGACTCTTACAGAACAATTTCGGGAAATATTGAGGGCCCGGAAGGGGATAGGAGCTCCACACCTGGACTCTTGGGGGGCGTTCAGAGACTGGACCACCAACCAAAAAACATACACAGCCTGGACCTAGGGCCCCACCCCCACCCACATATGCAACACAAATGCAGCTCCATCCTTATGTGGGTACCCCAACAACTGGAGTGGAGGGCAGTCTCTAAAGCTGTTGCCTGTCTGTGGATCCCGCTCCCTTAACTTGGATACTTTTTGTCTGGCTTCAGTGGGAGAGGATGCACCTAGCCCAGCAGAGACTTGACATGTGTGGAATAGGGGGAGTGAGGGATACCCAAGGAAAGGCTTCTACCCTCTCAAAGGAGAAGGGTTTGGGGGGAAAGGAACTGTGTGAGGGAGAGATGGGATGGGGCAGGGGCAGTGATTGGGAAATAAAATGAATAAATTAACGGGGGCTGAGGAGGCAACGAATAAGAAGGCACGTATGAAAAGAGCGAGCCTGACCCTTGTCAGCGATGCATATACACACTTTGATTCTTGCTAGCTACCATACTAACAATTTTCAAAGGATTTGCCTCTATAGCATAATCTCCACACAGATACTCAAATCGTGTTCACTTTATATGACTTTTCTCAAATCAGACAACTGGTCAAAGGTAGACACAAATGCCTAAGTCCAGAACTCAGACTTTGAACCTTGACTAGCCCTCCGCCACAAGAATCAAGCAGATATGAGTTGTAGATTCTGGAGTGGAATCTAAAAGATTAGCTTTGGACCCCCTATCAAGTTGCTTAAATCCTAAGCTTCATTTATCTTATCACTGCACTCAAAATAATGGTACCTCCCTAGTAGCCTATTTATGAGGTGCTGGTAGTTCTGGAATGCAGTTAAGTATTTAATAAATGCTTACTAAATACTAAGTGATCTTAAAATGGTTCATCTTATAAGGTTAATCTCTCCCTTTGTGGCTTTATGAGTGTATATTTTAAGCAAATTTCAATATATTGATGATTCCAAATTTTGTTTATTTGAAAATATTTTCTTTCTTTTTTTGAAAATATTAAAAGAGTAGTACAATGAGCATCATCCACATAAATTCAATTACAAACAAATCTCAAATGATAAACATGAACCACATCACTGTTTCCAAGGTGTAAGTTGCTTAAAGCACTTCCAACTAAACTGCAGATATAGGGCAATTCTCCCAAGTTATTTTAGCAGATATTTCCTAAGGATGAGAACATGTTTCTATACAGCCATACTAACATTATGAAACATAGTAAACTTAACTTAGATACATAGTAACACTTTCTACAGCTGCCTCCCACCTCGACTCTCTCTCACCCCACAGGCCCCTATTATTCGCCTTTAATTTTGAACCTAATACCAAAGCATAAATTGCATTTGGTTGTCATGTCTTTGACAAATAAAAACAACCTTATTTAAAAAGAGTTTGAAACTGTTACTAAATCTGAGGTGATATGGAGGGAGGGATTGAAACAGTCTTAGGTATCCCAGGATGACTTCAAACTGGCCGTAGAAGTGAGGGTAACTTAAACCACTGTCTTCCTTCCTCTATTTCTGAAGTCCTGCATTACAGATCAGATACCATCATGTCTTCCTTACCTTTTAAATTCATCTGATAGTTGTCATGTGATAATTTATGATGAGACATTTTTCACATGTGTATACTGTGCCATTGTGACTTTCTATTTTGTTATGTTAGCAGACCTGCAACATTGGTTTTTCACATTACTGATGAGAATTTTGATTACTTGAGTAACATGATGGCTATTAGATCTTTACTTTGTAAGAATACTCTGTTCTGTTTAATGATTAATAAATCACCTGTGGGATAAGCAACATCATCGTGCCCATAGTCCTTCAAGCAATTCATGTTGATATCTAGTGATGATATTGGCCAAGGCACTAGTATAAATCAGTGATGTGTGTGTACAATAATATATGCACAAAATACACATGCAAACACATTTATATGTCCTTTTCCTCTGTTACCTTATACTCAAAAGTCTGAAGTCTGTGACACAGCCAGCGGTAACAAGCCCACCAATTAGAGTTTCATTTGTAAGCATCATCCCTCACTTTCTGGAAAGAACCAGTGTAATAGTATAAAACAAAACCAGAACAGGGAAGTGGGAAGGGATGGGTGGGAAAACAGAGGGAGGGAAGGGGGCTTATGTGACTTTCGGGGAACCAGAAAATGGGAAATCATTTGAAATGTAAATAAAAAATATATCGAATAAAATTTAAAAAAATAAAAAATAAATAAAATGATGCACACATTAAAAAAAAAAAGAAAAAGAAAAATACGGAGACATGGGAAAGATTCTTTAAGAAAGTCCTAGGATAAGCTAAAGACAAGAGAAGTCTAAAACCCTTAACTGCACGGAACAGGAGCTCCTCACAATCAGTCATGTCAGAAGACACAGAAGTCAACATGAAGAGGCTCCCAGGATCATGGAGAGAAGTCAGAACAGAAACCCACGCAGGAACACAGAAATAGGAATTGAAGCAAAATCCCAGGAGGAACCGCTGACTTCTGACTTGCTTCCTGGCTCTGTTCTCCCAGCTTTCTTAATACTACCAGGGACCTCTCCCAGGAGAGGCACAACCAACAGTGGACTCAGCTCCCCTCCGTCAATTAGCAAACAAGAAAAACGTACCCACAGTTTGTCCAGGCCACTTCTGGACTCTCCCACTGCCAAACCTCAGCTGTTCCCTCTGACCCCTCCACACCTTCAAAACTAGTACCATGTGTGAAACTTGTCACATTACCTACGGAGATCTGCTTCCAGTTGGGCCCTCCATGGTACTGCAGCCCCTGTGTGCTGACCCTAAGGAAATACTTCCCAGGGGAGTTCACCTCTCTTATTAATCACTGCTGGTCCTTCGGCCCCAATTAACCATTATTGATTACCCCTGTAAAGCAAAGGTTTCACTTCCACTGATTCTTAATCACAAATGCTACACATGTGGCCCCGAAAGAGTCTCTGTTTCCCTGGAAACACCACAAGCTGTCCCTCCTTCCCCGCATCGCTCAACATCCCTGCCTTCCAGCTCCTTAGGTTGCTAGCACGTTCAGGCAGTTTGCATGCGTCCTTCAGCTCAGGTAGATACACATATCTGTTGCACTATAGTAGAGGGGCGACTTTAGAGAGGCCTAGGAACTCAAGCTGGAGCGTTTGGGCCTTAAGTGTAGGAAATGGAGGGTAGGTCACCCCAAGCGTGCAGGTCTCTTCCTATTTTCTCCTATTCAGTTGGAGAGTTCCGGTAGGTCTGCATTTTCTTGCTGAAGACTGCTCTGCTCTTAAATAAACATGATTACAGGCTAGAAAAGCTACAGACTGCTCCAGGTGCTAAAAATAAAATAGTTAAAACGGAGAGACTTCAATTAGATGCGGGCTGCTCAACAATTTAACTTCCAATTGCCTTGTGGTTATTCCACAAGTGGGAACTGACCATGTTCCGTTTACAGGAGATTTAAGGTCTCGGAGAAACGTAAGAAATAGTGAAGCTCTTGTTTTCAAATCCTGATCTCTAGAAAAGTGAGCAAAAATAAACATATTTCTACTTAATAATAAAAAAAGAGAGAGAGAATTACAAGTCATGTCAGAATTTTCTCCTCTCAAAATACTTGAATACCCGCCGAGTTAGGAGACGACAGCAGACTGATACATTAGTAATGGAATTTCCATCAAAACCCTTCACATTGACAAGGACAGAAACAAGTGGTTCCTTGGGGTTTTTTAGTTTATTTGCTTTGTTTTGCAGATGGTCTCTCAAGGTAGCTGATTCCTCCTGGCCCCACCTCTGAAACACTGTCATTACTATAGTTCTTAATGAAATAATATGTATTTCCATTTTTCTTAGTTTCCTCTTCATTCACAAAAAAAAAATTGTCAATCACGTATTTATCAGTCTGTTAGATTTTAACTTGAGTTTTATAGCTTGAGAATATGTCCTTGTTGAAACATATTTTGACCGCTTGTGTTTTATTTGGCTTTTGATAGTGAGCCGAAAATAAGCAATGGATCACTCGATATGGTGGTGAAAGGCTATTTTTAAAAGCAAACATTCGAGCGAATAGTATAGAATAAATACACATATATAAAACAGGGCAATTATATATATTTATAGCTTGCTACCCCCAGACCTAAATTCATAGTTATTTGAATTCACATAACACTTAGATATTATTAGCAGTCAAATCACAAGGACACTGAAATAAAATCTAGATTACTGGGTGGGTCTGTGAACAGAGTTTTGAGCAAATGAAATGACTAGATGGGTTCTGAACATGATCTCCACAGCATGCTTGCCTGGCTGGATCCCCTCACATCCTACCCTCTGCCCACCCTTCATAGGTCGGCATTCTCAGACTGTCAATCTTGCTTGCTTTCTCAACTTTCACGATGCTGTTTTACTTGGGATAGCTTTGCATTTTGTTATTTTCAATAGGTGCTTACTAAGTTTCCAATATCTCTCCCTGGGTAGATAGGGATTTTTTAAACATGTGTACATATTAATAGCACATATAATATGAATAGAGAAAGAGTCCTAAAATCATGTTTAAACTAAATAATGTTTTATATCCAGCAGATGTTCCAACAAGGCACAGCTAATATTGAATGTGAAATTCAACTTTCTGGAGGCTAGTGAGATAGCTCAGAAAGGAAGAGCACTGACTATTCTTCCAGAAGACCTGGGTTCAAGTCCCAGCACCAACATGGTGGTTCACAACCATCTGTAACTCCAGTTCCAGCATGCCTCTTCTGGCCTCCACAGACACTAAGCACACACAGGATACACATACTTAGATGCAAAAAAGCTATTCATATGCATAAAATAAAAGGTTTTAAATTAATAAAAATGTTTCCAAACATTTAAGTATTGAAATTCTTAATACTTTATTTTTTTAACTGTGAGTACCCACTCAGTCACCAAATCTAAAAATTAAGATTTAATCAATATTCTTTCTTGATTTTTTTCCTTATCCAGTCAATCCGTTGCTCATGGAGTCAGGTTTTAAATTACCTCTTAATATTTGTTCCTGCTGCCACATCTTATTTTCTTTGGAGCAGTGGTGTTACCTTCTAAGTGAGTTTTCAACTTGAATTTTCTCTCTAAACATCTATAAGCTATTTAAAAGTGATTAGGAGTTGGGGTATGCTCCATTTCCAGTCTAATTCCAAAATTCTCATTTATTTCTTCGCAAAGTCCTGACATAAACCTTGCACCAGTACTGGTGTCTCTGCCTTCTCTCTTACTGCTCCTTCTGCTGAAGAGACTCCTCCCACCAGTTGAAGAAATCCCTCCATCCCTTCCTCCACCATTTGACACTATACGCAGGCTTCTCCACGCGAGAGGGCTTCCTTTGATAACAGGAAATTAGTTATCCAACTTGTTCTGATTATTAATTTTTTCTAAACACACTTGGAAGTAAACAAAGTAAGTACCTGATTGGCTATTGCAAAGTAGTTGTGTTATTTGTGCGTGATCTATTCTGGTAATTGGCTAACTCTCATGATAGTGCTCAGTTCATATCTGATTGTTTGATGTTTATACATATATCCTTAGTCTACTAAGTAAACTTAGTTACAGTTTGTTGCACAGGAATTTAAGGTACAGAGAGAACTTCAGACAACTCACTGCTCATCCAATTAAACACTAGCTGTAAGGCTCTAATAATTTGATTTCCAAGCTGGCACGATGATGAAGGTAAAAGACAGGGCCTGGTGGGCCCCTCTGCTTCTTCATGTAATTTCAAGGACTTTCCTTAGGGCCACACGGAAAGGCCATCAGTAGGGTTTCCTACACTGTGCATAGGTTTCCAAGGAATAAGATGGACCTTTATTACATTCAAAGTGGTCAGAGTCCAGCTAAGACATAAAATCAGAGAAGAGGATAGCTTCCAGTGAGAGGCAGGTCAAAGAATTTATTGTCCTTTAAAATTTGCCACCATGTCCTATATTTTACAGTAGTGCTGTGTATGCAATTATGCTGCAGTCATATAACAGCCTGCTTGTTTATGTATCAGGCTAAGCTCTTGCAAGCTCAAGAGCTTTGTGGTACTTAGCTTTGTCTACTAGCCTGCAAACTGTCTGGCCACGCTGCTGTTCCTTGACCTGCTGTAAGGGAGTAAGGGAGGCGAAGTATATCACAGTAGTGCACAGTATGTGGGAAACCCTTGGGTTGGTTGTCTTAAGTTCCGCACACCAGGGAGAAGTTTGGTTTTTATCTCTGTAACTGTCCCCCTCCAAGCCTTTGTGTTTGTATTTAAGGCTCTTACCCAGTAATATTTTCCTCCCTCATCTTCTCAGTGGTTCTAGATTGTGAACTTTGAAGAGCAGAGTTGGAGATTAGAAGTTCTCCACCTTCTGGGATTAATGAGCAAACCTGGATTTTAAAAACAGAGACACTTAAAGAACAGTGACTAAGCAGTAAGTTTTAGAAGAAACTTATTCCAGAAGCTAAATAGGGCACAGTTGGAAAGTGGCATTAGCTATAGTCACTCAGGTGGATAGTTTAATGGTTCTGTTTCTATTCTGCAAGTTCACTTCTTTACTCAAGAGCCCCATGTTGCTTATTTAATCATCTATAAAACAGAGAGATCAAATATATTAACCTAGAAGCTAAATTGTAGTTTTTAATAATTCTATAGGCAAGCAGAAATATATCTAGTTTTTGAGCACACTTCCAACAGATTGATGGTGGCACGCCTTTCATCCTAGCAATCAGGAAGCAGAGGCTGGGGGATCTCTGAGTTCAAGGCCAAGCTGGTATACAGAGCTAGTCCAGGACAGCCAGGGCTACACAGAGAAACCCTGTCTCAAAACCAAACAAACAAATGAATAAGACAACTGCAGAGCACCTGAAGGTGTGTTTTAAATCACAGATGAACTGACTCCCCCCCCCCCATGTCACATCCTAGCTTCATTTCAACCAAATATGATCCCCTAAAGGTTGAAGTTAGCGCCTTTATTCTTGTTCAGTATGGAGTTAAACGGCATCCAGTTAGGAAGCTGCATAGCTGTTGTGTATCCACTTGTCCTGCCTACAACATCTAGGATGTTCAGAGCTTGCCAGATGAGGTATCAGGTATTATTTCACTTTTCATAATTCTATTTTAGTAGTATAACCCCACGCTTTAA